>NC_052060.1:48268347-48624347 GCF_903992535.2 Arvicola amphibius | reverse complement strand
ATAACTAAAGTTTAAAGTGAGCAAAGATGAGGGTAGAAAAATATTACTGTGAATTTGAGTATATGGGCAGAGACATGTAGGCCACCCAGACCTGAATAATTACACAGATACTATATTAATTACAGCACTGTTTGCCAATAGCTTATGCATGTTTCTAGCTAACCCTTTCATCTTAAATTAGCCCATTTCTATTAATCTGTGTGTCATCACGAGGTTGTGGCTTACCAGTAAGTTTCTGACTGGCAGCTCACACCTTTTTCCTTCAGCAGCTACATGGTATCTCTCTGACTCTGCCTGTTTTCTCTCTATGTCTCTGTTCTGATTTGCCACCTGAATTTACTCTACTAAGCCATTGGCCAAAACAGCTTCTTTAATAACCAATGGTAATAAAATATATTCATAGCATACAGAGGGGAATCCCACAGCATGAGTAGACCTTAGGAATCTATAAATCTTGATTATCAAATATACCTTATTTATCAAACATAAGTTACTCATCTAAACTTTCTAGCAGCTTGGTGGTAACTTGTGTAGGAATAGGTAGAGTTATCACACTATATGGTTCCATGGTGGTGGTGATTTTTTCCAAAGAGTTATTTTGTTTAAAAAGGTTGCCATTTCAGAGACTTGACTCTAGAGGGGTTCCCAGGTGTCCAGGAAGATGCCCCCAGCTAGTCCCTTGGGCAGCTGAGAAGAGGGAGCCAGAAATGGCCAGATCCTATTGCCATACTCATGAATATCTTGCATATCACCATAGAACCTTCACCTGGCGATGGATGGAGATAGAGACAGAGTCCCACATTGGAGCACCGGACTGAGCTCCCAAGGTCCTGATGAAGAGCAAAAGGAGGGAGATCATGAGCAAGGAAGTCAGGACCATGAAGGGTGCGTTCACCCACTGAGATGATGGGACAGAACTAACGGGAGATCACCAAGTCCAGTTGGAATGGGACTGATGGAACATGCGACCAAACCAAACTCTCTGAATGTGGCTGACGGTGGAGAATGACTGAGAAACCAAGGACAATGGTGATGGGCTTGAACTCTACAGCATGGACGGGCTCACTGTGAGCCTTGTCAGTTTGGTTGCTCACCTTCCTGGACCTGGGGGGAGTTGGGAGGACCTTGGACTTAACATAGTGAAGGGAACCCTGATGGCTCTCTGACCTAGAGAGGGAGGGAGTGGAGGTATAGGTGGAAGGGAGGGGAGGGAAGGGGAAGGAGGGGAGGAGATGGAAATTTTTATTAAAAAATGAGGGAAAAAATTGAAAAAAAGGTTGCCATTTTATACATTTTTCATCTTTCAAAACCTGAAAAAATGGTTCCCAAAGGAAAAGGCATAAGGGTACCCCCATAATGCATAATGAGAATCATTAAAAATGAAAATAAACAGGTGCTGGAGAATTGTGTTCTGCACAATCGAAATGCTGGAACTTTGTCAAGTAGCAATGGTCGCCATACAGTGAAGATCAGTCAGGTCATTGTTACAGGTTGAATTTGGTCCCTCTCAATTACATAGGTTGAGGTCCTAACTCTCAGTACTCAGAATGTGTCCA
Source organism: Arvicola amphibius (assembly GCF_903992535.2). NCBI lineage: Eukaryota > Metazoa > Chordata > Mammalia > Rodentia > Cricetidae > Arvicola > Arvicola amphibius. Next base: position 48,622,791 of record NC_052060.1, on the reverse strand, counting down.
CAGATACAGGGTCACTGGGGTCTCACTGGCTTGGGAGCTAAGAGCACTGTCTACTCTTCCAAAGGACCCAGGTTTAATTCCCAACCCCCACACAGGTGGATCAAAACTGTCTGTAACCCAGTCCCAGGAGATCCAGCACCCTCTTGTGGACAAAACACTCACATAATAAATTAAAATAAAGATCTGCCTGTTTAAAAAACAGGAAAGAAATAGTCCCATTGCATAAGCGAAAGTTCATAAAGGTCATTGGGGGGCTCACATCTGCTTTGGCCCAGGGGTTCCTCATTTAAGAGGACACGCAGAGAGAGCCTGTATAAAGAGCATGGCCAAGGCTTAGGATTCGTGTACAAGTCAAGGATGCCAACATCCCCAAGAAATCACTGGAAGTCAAGGAAGATGTTTCCTTAGGACGAAATGTCCCTGTTTACAGTGCGCTCAGCCTTCTCAGCCTCCAAAAGCAGTGAAGGAAACAAAACAAAACAAAACAAAAAATCTCGTTTCTTAAGCATTTGCTTTCTTAGAACAACCAAAGTAAATCAATTAACTAGCTGTGTTAGACACGGTTCTCTAGAGTCATAGAACTTATACAATTAATCCCTCTCTGTTCATTACCATAAAAGATTCATCAGACTGTCACGGCACTGGAACATGTACTTTGGGGTACCCTGAATCTGTGTTCCATGGTTATTCTTACCTGGCTCCCGAATAAGCTATCTTTTATCACCTTTGAGGTGAAGGTTGTGTCTTTACAGTGACAAAGGTCATGTGACAACGCACAGTGAGGACAGCCAGACTCTGTAGCAGATGCAAATGGTGGTTGTGAGACAGAGGTGGGCAGATCTCTGAGTCCGAGGCCAGCCTGATCTACAGAGCGAGTTACAAAGCAGCTAGGGCTACACAGAAGAAACCCTTGTGTTGAAAAACACACAGAAAAACCCGTTTTCCTGGGGGCAGACTCAGCACCAGGAAGTTAGCATGAACTTCCAGATATATAAGATAACATCTATGGGTATAGTATGATCTTTGAATGGAGCTAACCATGTGATGTGCATTTTTTTCCATCAGTTTGATTCATGTGTGGCATATACAGATTACACAAAGTTACCTTTGAAATCACAAGCTACCTAATCTTCCATAGAAGGGAAAGGGTGCAGCTCTTGAGCTTCACCACAAGGTGGCAAGTTTGGCAAAGATAAGAAAAAGCTTCACCATAGCAAGTTCTTAAAATGAGAGGAATTACAAGCCAAGAGCCTGCGACACTAAGTTCCAGCTGCATACATTTTGAGGACCTAGCCCACAAGACCTAATGTTTGTAGGTGAGATGAGACAGGTACAGAAAAAGCCTCCCAAAGGAGGGGCTGGAGCTGAGGAAGTCAAGGCTGTCAGATCTGTGTAGTCAGAGTCATTAAGCAAGTCTTTACCCAGAGCGGCCTAAGGGCAGAGGATTCCCCCAGCATATAAGATGCCATTGGCAATCTAAAGCTACCAGACCTTAGTTGCATGAGACACAGACTAAATCCACATCCCCTCTGACATGGAAAGGAATGAAACGAAGGGCTCATGCTACCGGGAGAAAGGGAAAAGGAAAGTCGTTACCTTCAGCTTGCAGGTGACAGAGGGGAACTTGAACCCCCACAGGGTTTTGCTTCATTTCTGTTCCTGTCACGCGAGACTAAATACAGTCACACTCCCCAAATTCTCGATGATAGAAGGACGGAAAATTGGAGCACTCAGATATGTCTCCAAAGCATATTAGGCCTCACAATTATAAGGGGAATGAGAATTAACATCACGTGACACCGTGACGTATCCATTAAGATGTTTAGATACTAAGTGTTGTTGACAGAGACAGAGGGGCAACTGTTGAACCCTGGTGGGAAAATAAAGGGGCCCAGGCAGTCTGAGAAATGGTTTGGCAGTGACCTAAAAACTAAACGTATTGTAAATACAATTAAAGGTGATTAAAAATCAGCCATGTACCTCACTGTGGAGAATGAAAACATCTCTACAGTCAATGGCTTTTTCACAAGTATCCTTAGCAAGTTTATTCATAGACGCCCAAGCCTAGAAACAATGCCTATCAAAGGCGAACAAAAGAAAAGCAAAGAGGCACATCCACATGTTGAACTAGCATGCAGTAGCAAGGGGGAAGGATTCCCAGATATGCTATACTTAAAGTCATTGCATGTCTAAAAAAATATAAGCAAATGGCTTACACCTCAGTGGAAGAGCATTGGCTTAGTGTCTGCAAGGCTCTGGGTTCAGTTCCCAGCACCACAAGGTAAGGCCACAGAGAGACATGGAGAAAGTTTTAAGGGTGGTGGAGATGCTGTGTGGTTGTTGAGGCAGGGACTCCACTGCATATCCCTCCGGCAAATAAATGATCACTGAGTTCTCATGCGAAAGCTCTAGTTTGTTGTATCTAGAGAGAACTGATTTGAAAAGGTTGTCAGAGTCTTCTAAAATGATGCCCCCTTTCTCTCTATGTAAAAAAAAAATGTTCCTCAAGCAAACACTAAGAAGATTATGTCACAGATTTGAGCTCTTCCAAGGTATTAGCTGCAAATTCAGAAAACCTGATGGATTGCTTTATTTGGCCACTAGATGGCAGCAAAACCACAGACTACTCCTGCAATGATGGAAAAACAATGTAAAATTCAGGGGGACATCTGAATTAAGATTTAAGAATGAGGCGATTATACCTGACGCAGAGGTGTGTGATTTAACTGAAACTTTTAAGCAATACTTACTTAGTCGCTCTATCTTATATGGAATTATTTCTAAACTGGGTTTGGGGGCTCATTCCTATAATCTGACAGTGTTGGAGGTTGAAGATAAAGGATCAATACAAATTTGGTGTTAGCCTGGTCTACCTACCACATTTCAGACCAGTTTGGGCTACAAAGTGAGGCCTTCTCTCTAACAACAAATAACTAGACAGGCAGGCATGGTAATGCATACCTCTACCCTAAGAACTTGAGAAGTAGAGGCAGGAGGATCAGTTCAGGGCCAGTCTCAGCTAAGCAAGTTCTAGGTCAGCCTATAGCACATGAAACCCTGTCTGAAAACTAAAGAAAACAAAACCCACCAGCCAACAACTAAAATGTGTTCAATATCTGTTGACTGAGCAAGTGAGTGATTAGGAGGGACTCTCGACTCTCTCTGAGAGAGCATACTGGAGAAAAATCTTACACCCCAACAGGAAGCGAGGCACTGGCCACAATACACTTCACAGGGCTGATCCTAGGAGATCAGGGCAGGGAGTGTGAGCTATTTTGGACATTCTAAATGGAAGGCCAATACCTATCAAAGTCTGTTTCTGAAATTTTGGCTGACTTCAACCCGCAAAAAAAGCAGTTTGCCTTTATTTGCACAAATTCATTTACTTCATATAAAATTGTGCTAGTTGGTTTCTTCGAACTATCATAGCCGAAGATACAGCTACGCCGTGGAGGGATTCCCCTGCAAGTATGAGGTGGCAGGTCCCATCCCCAGTTTCAAAAAAAAACAAAATAAGGTGGGGGAAGGGATCCATCCCGGCACGGTACGTGGTAACACACACTTGTCACCCCAGTGTTTACAGCTAACCTCAGTCTTGCCTAACACCCACATGGCTATTAGACAAGACTCCTGGACTACACCCCTAACCTGAGCGACCCCCAGTTTCTACCAACCCTGAAGCTAACAATGAGACAGCATCTGAATTCTATAGATAATCAAAATTACTGTGTTGGTTTTCCCATCTTGATGGAGTCTGCCTCAGTGGTGATCATTAGTGTACTGGGTGAATATGCTGATTAACAACTATAGAAGTTTGCACAACCTGTCTCCAATGGAACAAATTCAGGACAACTTGAGTCTATTCAGGGGCCATCCACGATTACTCATATTTGACTCAGGATAAACCATTTTCTTATTCCTCCCTCTATCTTTCTCCTTGGTCTCTCTCTATTGCCAATTCTGGTCCTGAACTGTTGACTCAAGTGATTTTCCTGACTCAGAGTTGAGGTAGCTAGAAACTTTTTTTTTTAAAAAAAAGTTTACTTATTGTGTGTACAGTGTCTGCTTGCACGTATGCCTGCAGGCCAGAAGAAGGCATCAGATCTCATTATAGATGGTTGGGAGTCACCATGTGGTTGCAGGGAATTGAACTTAGAACCTCTGGAAGAGCAGCCTGTGCTCTTAACTGCTGAGCCCATCTCTCCAACCCCCCAGATATCTTCTATCTTCTGATTTCTAGTGACTATAGTTTATAGTAAACAGCCTGGCTGGCACAGGCACTCTCTGATACCCTAAACTGCCCGCTGCTGTTTTTCAAACACCACTCAGTCTGCTTTTTCATCTTCCAACAGGAAGAACAGTTATCTCTTTATCTGCCTGACAATTTAAGATTTCTATTTAATGTGTGTGTGTGTGCGTGTGTGTAGTGTGTGTGTATGTATGTAGTGGGTCTGTGTGCGTAGTGTGTGTGTGTAGTGTATGTGTGTAGTGTGTGTGTATGTGTAGTGTGTGTGTGTGTGTGTGTGTGTGTGTGTCTCCCTGCATGCAGTTTCCTGCAGAGATTAGAAAAGGATGTATAAGATCCCTGGTGGGTTATGGGTAGTTATGAATGGTCTGATTTGGGAACTGAATTCTTAGCCCTCTGCAAGGGCAGCAAGTGCTCTTAAGGCTGAGCCACCTCTCCAGACCCTCCCCCAACCTTGCTGTGATTTTTAATGCAAAACCTCTGATGAATTGTGAAAATGTGCCGTGACAGGGTCAGTCCTTAAAATGGCAGTTGTTAAAAATTAAGCCTAGAGTCAACATGTAACTCAGTCATCCCATTGCTTGGGGGTGCTTGTGGTGATGGTGGGTGTGCTGGTGGTGGGGGTGCTGCTGCTGCTGCTAGTGGTGCTGCTGGTGGTGGGGGTGCTGCTGGTGGTGGGGGTGCTGCTGGTGGTGGGGGTGCTGCTGGTGGGTGGGGGTGCTGCTGGTGGTGGGGGTGCTGCTGGTGGTGGGGTGCTGCTGGTGGTGGGGGATTGAATGTCAAGTAGTCAGCAGGTTTGAATAATGCCCTGTTGGTGATTCTTGCCTGAGATGTAGATGAGAATCATTTAGATAATTTTTTTTTCTAAGAATATTCCAGCTTTAAGGATCAGCATATCTAAGTGTGAGTCATACATGTAATCATACATGTAATCTAACAAACACACACACCTTTGTTGTTCTTATTTATTTTTTCAGGCAGGGTCTCTCTCTATGTAGCCTCTGATTGTCCTGGAACTCTCTGTGTAAATCAAGTTGACTCACAGAGATCCACCTGTCTCTGCCTCCCAAGAGTCAGGATGAAAGACGTGTGTCACCACTACACCCAGCTCATATGTTTAGTATCATAGTTTCGTATAATCACATTGGGTGACCACCATCGCTTGGATTCAGTTTTCTTCTATGTATGGGGGATGGGAAATTCAAGATGCTCATGAGGCAGAAGTCATAGGACTTGAAAGCCAATTATACTGTTAGAACTTTCAAAAATCGACACAGTAAGGGTTGGGAGGGCGGGATGAGGGTGAACGGCACCAAGCGCCTAACGTTCTACCATTTTCGGCTCATTAAAAGGACAATTAGAGAAAACTCAGCCTGATACCAAATGCTCACATTCACATGAGAGCATGAATTTGACAATGCCATGATCCCACAGCCCTTTTCTTTTCATTGACCACTGAGTGATTTCAAAATAGATCCTGGACCTTACCTCATAATCCCCCTACTCATTTGGTCGACAAACAACCGTAATACCATTACTGTTTAGCTGGAACCTCAGCTCGCCCCTGCATGATCCAGAAAGCTCCCTGCCTGTCTCTCTCTCTCCAAACCCCAACATGAGAAAATAATTTGTCTGTCTGTGATAAGCAATACCTACGGCAGAAGTGGAGAATCCCAGGACGTTTGAAGAATAAATTGTCTTTAGATGCTTTGCTTGGCTGCCAAGGGAAGAGAGTCTCCTCTGGGCCAAAAACATGCTAGAGAAGAGAAACATTGAAAACGGAGTCATGTGTGAGTCATGTGTCAGTTACGTCACCACCAGTCACCCGCAGGCAGAACACAGGCTTATATATAAATATGAACACAGTAAAAGCTTTAAAATTGCACTTATTTATTGTGTGGTAGGTGTGTGTCTCTGTGTGTGTGTGCATGCACATGTACGTGCTTGCATGTGTGTGAGTGTGGGGCTCACAAGAGAGATCCAACTTAGGCTGCCAAGCTTGGCAGCAAGCAATTTCACCTGCTGAGCCATCTCACCAGTGTGGAACACATTTCTGACAATTCAACTAACTTCCTTCCCTCCCTTTTGGATTCTTGTTCTATTCTATATTATTCATTTCTGGAATCATCCTAATGCTATTCTTCTATAAAACTATACACTACAAAAGAAATATGCAAGTGATTAGAATCAAGATGGGGTCGCTTGTGTCAGCCAGGGCAAAATTATGTATAATAAGTGGGGAGGTAATAAAAGCTACAGTTGTTACAGATTTGTGCCTGATAACAGTTAGCACAAAAGACTACCACAGGCAGGCAGAGAGGACACTGCAGTCTTACACACCAGCAACAGAGTGTTCAACTTGGGACCAAGGTAATGTCAAAGGATTTGCAGGCAGATTTTTTTTATCAGGACCATCAGCTCCCCAGTAGGGACATGGAGACCTATTATTAATTATGAAAGCTTGGTCGATATCTTAAGCTTGTTTCTAAGTAGCTCTTTTAACTTAAAATAATCCACTTCTTTTAATCTACAATCCTTTACGTGGCTCGGTTACCTTTACTTTGTAATGCTCATGCTGCCTGCTCTGTGTCTTGGTGTTCCTGCTCTTCTCCTTGCCAGCATCCTCTGTGGCTAGAAATCCCGCCTAGCTATTGGCTGTTCAGTTTTTTATTAAACCAATCACAGTGACATATCTTCACACAGTGTAAAGGAATATTCCACAAGGATTAGTGCTTCAAAGTATTTTGTGCAATCCTCCTTGGGATTGTTTTTTTTTATACTTCCCCGTGTGTGCTGAGCATGGTGTTGTATACCTGTAATCCCAGCATTCCTAAGAGTTAGGTAGGAGGGTCATATGTTTGTGGCTAGCCTGGGCTACATAGCAAGCCTGTTTAAAAATACTGAGTGACTGGAATACAGCTCAGTCGTAGGGTGCATGCCTAGCACGGGCAAGGTCCTGTGTTTAATCCCAGCACCTTATATAAAAAAAAGCCCTAAAGATCCCTTCCCTTGAATCCCTGTTTGAATATGAATATGTCCGTAGCTTTCTATGGCACTGCATTCCCCTCATGGGGCTCTGCTATTCCTAAATAAAAGCTCTTTTGAGAAATTTTCTCAGACCCACTGATGTTTTATTGACATCGACAATGCTTAAATCATTTTAAACTGGAGAGCTATAAAGATATTCTAAATTAAATATAAAGCTTTTAGGCCAGATGTGGTGGTGCACACCTTTAATTCCAGCTTTCCCATTCATTTTTTAATTTTTGAGATATGGTCTCATGTAGCCCAGCCTCAAACTTGGTAGTTGAGGATGACCTTAAACTCCTGATCCTCTGGCCTTCACCTTCCATGTGGGATAACAGGCCTGTACCACGACCTCAAGATGGCTTCTGCTGTTTAAATAAATGTGGTTTTGCTCCAACACAATTAACACTGTACATTGATATTCACTAATAGACTAAATTAACCGATGCATTCAGATGTCATGAAGCTGAAGGAAAAAAGGTAGCTGGCTTTCAGTTTTTCCTCTAAGCATGAGGTTTTGGGAAGAAAACTAGAAGACTGGCAATCAGTGACCCCGCCTGCCCAATCACTGTACACAGTTATAAAACCTGATCCATATGATCAGCAGAAAAATCAAATTGCCGCTTTATCATCTCTAGAGCAGGCTGATCCAAAGGAAGACGGTGAACAACCTAGAGATTCAAGGTGAATTATTGAAGGCAAAATGCAAACCTCAAAGGTAGGCAAAGCATTCAAACTCAGTTTAGAAATGTTTAACGTTCAGCGCTCTGGACTTACCTTTCTAACTCCCATGTTACACACCTGTCCCATATGAGTTACGAGTTTAGTAAATTTGAAAAAGTCCAGAATCTTCCTGCAAGCTCAGGAAAGATTATCCCAGACAGCCGTTAAAAAGTGTGCTAATGAGCAGGTATCAGTTGCTTTCACCACACACCATACCTGCTAGTTGGCTTCAAGAATGTTTATAAAGTTCACTAATTGCAACATAGGCAGGTGGACAAGGTCCTGTCCTGGAAAGTCCAAAGAGCCGGATATGACAGGAAGCACAGAAAAATTCAAAAGTTTATTTGCATGAGTTAAGAGGCACCATTCAAAAGTGGCTTGAACGCCGTGGGGGTAGTGGGATTCATGTGGTCACAAATTTCTCCCAAGAGAAGCTGTGGGGCCGCTCGATGTTGGAATTGGGATACAGCACACTGGCAAAAACGTTAACAGATTTAAACCCGACTGGCTGCGCTGTGTGCAAGCTTCCCAGGTGTCACCGACTCATCAGGTGGTGCTGAGGAGCCCTGGGGTGGAACATGGAACGGAGGGGGCACCAAACAGTGGCTGGAGGCTCAGGTCTGCAGGAATGCTCGGCCTTCAGATATGACTGATAAGGTTGTTTTTATCTTTGAAACCCTTGGGAAAGATAGACTCACTCTTCGGGTTTAACTGCTTTAGTTTCCCCTTTCAACCTTGAACTGTCGGTTACCCAGACTGGGGAGGTAGTTCAATTAGTAGGGTGCTTACCTGTCCCTGGCAAAGCCCTAGGTTCTAACCCAGGCACTGAATAAAACCAGCAGTCGTGTAATTCTATCACTGGGAAGGAGAATACAGGAGAATAAAACGTGCAAGATCGCCCTCTGCTACATAATTACTTCGAGAACAGGAGACTGCCTCAAAAAAAAAAAAAAAAAAAAAAAAAAAAACCACAAAAATCTATCAAGGAATAGCTGGAGTCAGTGTTATCCTTTTACGAATGTTCTAAATACATAAATTTACCCAATCAGGAGTAAAAGAGACAAGAGAGGACTGAGGTTAAGTTATCTCGGAGACCTTCTTTCTCCAAGACTACTGTGTCAACCCAAAGGTTGATCCCGTAGTCTCCACTGTGGTCCGACCGGGACCCAGCCTGCTGCTCTCCCTATGGCTCCCGGCTCTGCAAACTCCGTACTCCCCGGGCCGCGTCACCGAACACCATGTCCTGCGCCCACTCACCTCGATCCCTGGGTTCGAATGCGACCCTGGCCTCAGTCCGGAGGTCTTGAAGTGGCGCGGGGGGCGGGTCCCGGAGAAATTCACTTTGGGCTCCAGCTGCTGCAGGGTGCAGCAGGGACCCTCATGGAGGATGAAGGGGGCAGGGTGGAGGCGGCGCCTGGCTCTGGCTGGGGATTGGCCCCTGGCATCGGGATTAGGGTACAGATTGGCTGTGGGGTTCTCCAATCCCGGAGCGAGCAATGAGAGTGTGAATGAAGCAGCCAGTCTGGAAGGACGGGGCGTGGCCTCGGGTGCGTATCCGGGCTGAAATGAGTGTATACAACTGGCTGGGTCAGAACTGATTTAGTCTGTGGGTAAATCTCGCCTGCGAGTGGATTTGGAAAGGTTCCGGTGAGAGACTGTGGAAGTCGCTCCGCCTTTACAAAAGGGCTTGTAGGTGTCTATTTGTCCCATCTAATGGGCGAGAGGAGGGAAACCCTTCCTTCGGAACTGTAAAGTGATACAAGACCTAATGGGCCGAGGAGGCTAGAGCGAAGACGGAAGACACCTGGTTACTGAGGAGGAAACCGGGACTAAGGGGAAAAAGAAGAGCGACCAGGCACTGCTTCGGGGCCTGGGCGGGGCGGTGGCGGGCTGCGGGGAGGAAGGGAGGGAATCGAAAAGTGAGTTTCTGTTAAGAGCTCAGCTTGGAGTTTAGATTTTCTTACTCTTGCTTTTAAAGAAGTCGAGGCGGTGGCGGGCATAAGAGTGACTGAGCGTTGTGATCATGCTTGGAAGGAAAGAGCAAAATCAGACTGATTGGAAACGCGAGCCTCTTCCGTATTTTGGCGTGATCATTAAAGAATTCACTGTAAGCACGGAAGCTGGGAAGCCCTTGAACGGACGGATCCATGAGTGGGGAGATTTTTTTTTTTTTTTTTTTTTTTTTGGTTTTTCGAGACAGGGTTTCTCTGCAGCTTTTTTAGAGCCTGTCCTGGAACTAGCTCTTGTAGACCAGGCTGGCCTCGAACTCACAGAGATCCACCTGCCTCTGCCAATTTTTTGTTATAGGTATGAGAAAGGGTATAGCCAGAGACCTTCGGGAAAGTCCAGAGCAGTCATGGTTATCTCTCAGGGCAGAGAGGAGAGGGGCAGACTGGAGAGGGCTGTCTCTCGGGAACAGAGGGAAGGGCACCGGTAGATGCAGGTCTCTCTCTCTCTCTCTCTCTCTCTCTCTCTCTCTCTCTCTCTCTCTCTCTCTCTCTCTCTCTCTCTCTCTCTCTCTCTCTCTCTCTCTCTCTCTCTCTCTCTCTGTGTGTGTGTGTGTGTGCACCTTGTGAACTGGAACAACCTAGAAGATTAGCTGTGGGTCTCTGCATCTGCTTCTATTAGTTATTGGATGAAGGCTTTCTGATGACAGTTAGTCAGTTTGACCACAGCTTAGCTGGGGTCATCCTCGTGAATTCCTGGGAGTTTCCCTGGCAGCAGGTTTCTCCCTAACCCCCAAATGGCCCCCTCTATCAAGGTATCTCTTTCATTGCTCTCTTCCTTCTTCCTGCCCCCAACTCAACCAACCCGATGGATCAGTCATGTTCCCAGCCCCCATCCTCCCTTCCCACTGACCTCCAGTTTACCCAGGAGATCTCATCTATTTCCCCTTCCCAGGGAAATCCATGCATCCCTTTTAGGGTCCTCATTATCTAGCTTCTCTGGGGCTGTGAGCTGTAACCTGATTACCCTTTACTTTACATATAATATCCACTTATGAGTGAGTACACACCATGTTTGTATTTCCTCACTCAGGATGACTTTTTTTCTAGTTCTATTCATTTGCCTGCAAATTTCATGATGCCATTTTTTTTTTTTTGTTTTTTTTTTCGAGACAGGGTTTCCCTGTAGTTTCTAGAGCCTGTCCTGGAACTAGCTCTTGTAGACCAGGCTGGTCTCGAACTCAGAGATCGCCTGCCTCTGCCTCCCAAGTTCTGGGATTAAAGGCGTGCGCCACCACTGCCCGGCTATGATGTCATTTTTTTAACCACTGAGTAATACTCCACTGTATAAATGCACTACGTTTTCTTTATCCACTCTTCAGCTGAGGAACATCTAGGTTGTTTCCAGGTTCTGAATATTACGAATAATGGTGCTATGAACATGGTTGAGCAAGTGTCCTTGTGGTATGATTGAACAGCCTTTGGGTATATGCCCAAGATTGGTGTAGTTGAGTCTTGAGGTAGATTGATTGCCAAATTTCTGAGAAACCACCATACTGGTTTTCAAAGTGGCTGTGCAAGTTTGCACTCCCACTAGCGGTGGGAGAGTGTTCTTTTACTCCCCAATCTCTCCAACATGGGCTGTCATTAGCATGTTTGATCTTGGCCATTCTGACAGGTGTAAGATGTCACCTAAGGTATAGGAGGATATTTTCATATATCTTGTACGTTTAGCATACCCCTGTACCCTTGCTCTTCATGATTCTCCACCCCATTAGTTCTCTTTGTTTTCCTAGACAGTTTCATTTTGGCTTTCATGTCAAATATACATGCGTAATTTTATATATCTATATGCAGTGTAGGAATTGTGTACTAAAGAAGACATTCATTTGTCTTTGCGGGACTGATTTAACTTGCTTAATGTGATTATTTCTGGTCAATTCACGTCCAGCAAACATAGCAAACAACATAGCTCCATTCTCAATTACTTCGCAGCTTATTTTTGAGACAGGGTCTCTCAGAGAACCCAGTGCCCATCTATTGGCTTTGCTGGCAAACTAGTAAGCCCCAGAGATCGTCCTATCCATCTCTGCCCCGACCTCAGTGTTAGGCTTGCAGTGGGTATGTCTGGTTTGCTATGTGGGTGCTGGTCTTCTCATGTTTGCACTGTAAGGACTTCACCCACCAAGCCCACAACCCTCAAAAATATTTTTGGCCCCTTTAAAAGATGTTCACCACCTACCTTGCACTTTTGGAAGTTGGAATATAGTTTATCTCTACTCTGTTATACTAAGATCTGGTCAAAATGTGGAAAAGCATCTTTATTATGCTTGGGGAATATCAACAGGATTTCAAGTATAGCTGCTAATAATAAGAAAAAGAGTAGCATAAGTTTATAAAGATAAATCATTAAAATTCCTTTGATATTTATAGATTACTCATCATCATTCAAAGTGCATTTTAAATTACATATTGTTATACATAAAGTATACATAATATATACTTATGTGTACTTTATACGTAAGTACATATGCTATTCATTATGTGTAATTGTCGGCGTGTTACTATATGATCAGTGTCAAATTTTAGAGTTTGGACATGTCCTGCTACAGTTTCCATCCACATAAACTGGAGCATTTCCTTCTTAAGCTTATGGACCTGTGATCTAGCTCCTTGTCATGCTAATGGTTTCTTCCCTCTTCCTGAGGATATTATATATGGGGACTCTGATCTCCATGCAGCTGTCTTGATTTATAATGAAGTGTGTTCATAGAGTTATCCATCACCAGTGTTCACAAATAATCCCATTGCTAAAAGGTCGAGCGTTTTAATAGAATGGGGAACTTTGCATTGTAGGAAATGAGGCTATCCCTGTCCTTTAGACCCATCCCATCCCTGGACCACCGGCTTCCTAATTATGTGCTACCGTTTAAGAATGTTTTCTGTATGGGGTTGGAGAAATGGCTCAGAGGTTAAACAGCACTGACTGTTCTTCCAGAGAACCCTGGTTCAAATTCGAGCACCTACATGGCAGCTCACAAATATCTAACTCCAGGCCGGGTGGTGGTGGCACAGGCCTTTAATCCCAGCACTTGGGAGGCAAAGATAGGTGGATCTCTGTGAGTTTGAGGACAACCTGGTCTGCAAGAGCTAGTTCCAGGACAGCTAGGGCTGTTACACAGAGAAACCCTGTCTTGAAAACAAACAAACAAACAAACCAAATATCTATCTCCAAGATCTGACACCCTCACACAGACATACATCCAGGCAAAACACTGATGCACATGAAACAATAAAAATAAAGTTTTTCTTTTAAAAAGAATGCATACAGTGTCCATTTGCCTCTTGAAGATCATCTAGAAAAAGACTTTGTTCTGAGCAGTGCTGTTGCTACCTCTACTGTGGTAGAGGCTAATGGCATCCTCGGTGCTCAATCTTATAGGAAGATAAACATGATTTCAATGATCACATCACACATCTTTGCAGACTTTTAGGTTTCTTATGCAGGACCCAATTTTTACCAATTGAAGTGACACTTGTTGCATATTCTACACCTGATCAGCTCTGTTTTGAGAACCAGGATGGCACTATTCTTAGAACCATAGCTTACGATGGCATTTGCACTTTGGTTTCTTTTGCTGGAGATGTATCCTTTCTTCTTCAAGCCTTTTGGCCCCCTTCTAGAATCCTCTCTGTAGTAGTCGAGCCTGTTTCTAAAATGCAACAGGAGAAAACAATGAGTTGTTTCACTGAGTAGATTCTTATGGTGCTTTATGCATTTTCTGTAAATCATTTATTTTATTATTTAACTTATTAAAATTTTCTCTACCCTTAATTTTTATACACCTTTAACCTGTTTTTATTCATGTATAAAATTTAATATGCAAAGAATTTTTTTTTCTGTTTTTATTCCCCTCCACAAATTATGCTTTCCCTTCGGAAGCTTCCTGTCTCTTGGGGAGTTGTTTTAGCTAAGAAACAGTTCCAGCCATGGGCAAAGTGACACCTTGGTGATGGTGTTGTTCTTATCCGTGAGGGGCAGAGCAGATGGCAGCTCTTGGTTCATCCTAGCGTGATGCCTGGCTGTGTCATGCCTAGGGCACATTAAAAAAGAACAATTCTATTGGTGAACCTAAGTTACCCATATTGACTTTTTTCCTTATCAGTTGCCTATGTGTTTGACTTCAAATATGAGAGCATGGACTTTACTTAGATCCCCCCATACTCACATCTTATGTAAGCATGCCCCGCAGGAATGGATTCTGAAAGTCTGTCCTAACGCTCCAAGTCTTTGAGGAAGCGTAGTTTGTGGAGAGGACATGGCTGAGTCAGGAACATGCCTGCTGCATAAGCATGAGGCCCTGAGCTGGAATCTCAAGGACCCATGTGAGATCTACACGCAACCCTGTGCTGTAATACCACTCTGGGGAGGCAGATACAGGCAGGTCGCTGAAACTAATAGGCCAGGCTAGCCCTGCCAGTGAATGCTAGGTCCAGTGAGAGACCCTGCCACAAAAAATACGGTGGACAATGATGGAGCAAGCTTGGAAGTAGTTCTGTGGCCTTCACATCCATGTGCACCCACGACCAAGCACACATATACAAAGAAACTGACACAGGAAAGAGAGAGGAAGAGTGCTGGTGGGAGAAGAAATTTAGTGTAAGCTTCCACAACCAGGTAGCAGGGTGACAGATGATAGGAAAGAAAATCAGAGTCCCAGACAGAAGATAATGAATTTCCTCATTCAACTCCCAACTGAACTCAAATAGGGGGCAGAGTATAAGGAAAAGGAAAGACAGACAGACTGTCACATAGTCGTGAGGGTTAAATAGTTCCTCCCCTCACAGACGCTCTTAGGAATAAACTCATACCAGGTGAGACAGGAAAACAACCATAGTGGATCCCACAAGGGAAAGAGTTGAGATGTTTTTGCAGTTGAGAACAGTGTGTTACAGACTGGAATTTCATGCCAAGCATCTATGTCATTTGGTTCACAATCACCCAAAACTCTAGCTCCCCAGGATCTGATTCACTTTTCCTACTTCTAGAGATATCCCAGATACACGAGCACACACACACCACACACACACACACACACACACACACACACACACTCACTCACTTTAAGTTTTCTTGGATGACTTGGTTGGATATATTTTCTCTGCCTTTGAGCTGGTGTTCTTCTTCTGCCCATATTATTCTTAGGTTTGGTCTTTTCATGGTGTTCCAGATTTCCTGAACATTTGTGTTATATATGACTTTGTTAGCTATAATGTTTTTCTTGACTGATAAAACTATTTTCTCTTTTGTATTTTCAACATCTGAGACCCTCTCTTCCATCTCTGGCGTTCTGTTGGTTATGCCTGCATCTGTAGTTCCTGTTCATTTACGCAGATTTTTCCATTTCCAGGAATCCCTCAGTTTGTGTTTTTTTATTTGCTCTGTTTCAATGTTCAAGTCTTGAACTGTTTCCTCCATCTGTTTGATTGCTTTTTCTTGGCTTTCCTTAAGAGATTTTTTTGATTTCTTCCAATTTTTTGTTTGTCTTTTCCCCCTTTTCTTTTAGAGAATTTTTCATTTCCTCTTTGAGTCTCTGTCACCTTCATAAAGTTATTTTTAATGTTGTTTTCTTCTGCTTGTTCTGGGTTGGGATGTTTAGGTTCTGGTGGTGCCATATTGCTCTTTAGGTTGCTGAATGTGTTCTTGCATCAGTACCTACTCATCTCTTCCTCCAATTGGTGCAGGCAGTGTCTTTTCCTCTTGGTCAGATTGTTACAGATGGTATTTGTGTCTCAGGGAGTCTCAGAGGTCTCCACGGATGGATGGGTTTGGAGGCCAAGTGGGACTTGTAGATTACAGGTTCCTATGGGGGGTTACTGGAGCACCCTGCCTAGAGAAGGTTTGCCCATTGATTGGCTAGTGTGGCTGAGGTGGGGGGAGGGGCCTAGGGTTTTGCCCTGGGGCCTACAAACTGGGTTGTCCACCTGGGAGGCTGGTGCAGTCACTTTGGAAATCAGTATGGAAGTTTCTCAGAAAATTGGAAATCAATCCAACTTTATTTTGGGACCAGGGTAGAATATTATGGTTTGAAGGCAAATGTTCACCATAGGCCCATGTATTTGAACACTCAATCTCCAGTTAGTGGTATTAAGTTGGGACATGTGGAATCCTTAAGAGATAGGACCTGACTGGCAGAGGGCAGGTCTTTGTAGGTTATTACTGGCCTTGCTTGTGCCTCCCTGCTCTCTGCTTCCTGGTAAGTCATGAACAAGCCACAAGATCCTACCACTACATATATAGACACATAGTCCTGTCTTCCTGCCAGAGTGGAATGATATCCCCTGAGCTGTGAGCAAAGTAACTTCTCCTGCCTTACATTGCAGCTGTCAGTCATTTGATCAGAGGCGAGACTGATACAACCTGGAAAACCTGAAAGCCCGGCCTCAGACTGGTGTCTCTCCAGCCGTCTTCATGTTAGCACCATTCAGTGTACTCAGCTGTCCTGTCTACAGGGGAATGGATAAGGCAATGGTAGACACACTTTATCACTGAACCTAAAAAAGGAAGAAAATTTTGCAATACTTTCCTCACAGTGACAAACCTGGGAGGTGTCATCTTAAATGAAAGAACCAGTCAGAAAAACACCATAATTTTATGAGTCTACTTATTCATGTGACATTCCTAGGACAGCAAAAATTCATAGATATAGCATGCAGAATAATGGCATAGGATGGGCAATGAGCTACTTCTAGAGAGGGATAAGGGAGATAGATGCGTGCATTTGTTTAATGCCACAGAACAGATACTTAAACATTATAAAGATAAATCTTAAATAATTTACAATAATAAAAAGTCAATACACATAATATAGACTTTATTTAACCTTAAGGACCAGTAGAAATTTGCTGCTATTACAAGATCGTTTTAGTAATACCTTAAAGTTTATTAACATATAAATTAACTTATACTTATTACCTCCTTTCTGCTTCTAGAAAAGAAACCAGTTGTGGCTTTAGAAGGAAGGCTAGGATGTGGTGGTGCAGGCCTGTCATCAGTACTCAGGAGGCCAAGGCAAGAAGATCATGAGTTCAGAGTCAGCCTAGATTACATACTGAGCTCAAGGCCTGCTTGGGCTATAGCATGACCTTGTCTCAGAAACAAACGCAAATGGGCAAAGCAACAATAACAACAACAAAAAGGATCCCAACATCCAGCTATGACTGAAAGATTAAATTCTTCACCCAGTCATGCAGCAATCAGACAGCGTGAGTGGACATAAGGAACACAGTACAGGTGTGTTGGAGGCACTCACCTGTGTTCTTCCCAGCCAGCATGTTCATCAGGTAGGATTTGCCTGTGCAGTAGAAGCCCACGATGGCCACCATCACCACTGGCTGCTCGATGGCAGACAGGATCCGCAGAGCCTCCTGGTTGGCTACCAGTTGCCCTTTCACAGTCTCAATGAGGCACACAGGGCCTGGCATATGGACTTCTGAGGCCATTGTTCAAGCTCGCGCCGTGTCTAGAGAGGAAGAGATGATATCAACTAGAATCTTATTCTTTCACTCAATAGGTAGAGTTATGAAACTGTCAAAAACCACAACGGGGTTATGTGCATCAGAGACATAGGTGAAGGAGAGTATGTATGGTTTTAGAATCTTTTATTATTGAATTATTTCATTTATAACGTGACAGCAGTAAGTCAAATATTCATTTATTCATTAGTTTACCAATGTAATGCAAAAAGACCCATGGAGTTTCTGCTTTGTTGTTTGATGCATACCCTTACAATAATTTCTAGATACTGTAGAATATATTCATTCCATGTATCTGAGTAGTTATATGCATGCAGAATTTCTAGAGATTATAAAATGTATTCATTATATCTACCCTAGTAGATATTCTTATACTTTGGCCACGAGCCTCTAGCCACAGAATTAATCACATTGCCATTCTAGCAAAAGAACCAACATAATGTGGCTTTTGCAAAATGTATTGAAATATGTGGCAGGGACTCTTCCAAAGAAATGGTTGTGCAAAAGCAGGTCCTTGAAATTTAAGCTTCATTAGCTGTCAGTGAGCAGTGAATGAAAACTGGGTTTAGTCTCACAGCAAATGAGATGAAATCCAACAATGCAAATGCTGGATGTTGCAGAAAGCCACAGTAATGTAAATAGCAGGACATCAGGGAGCTGGTGGCTCAAAGAAATTATTTCCTGCCATTCTTCTTTGGGTTTTCTGTTTTGTTTTCATTTGGCAGAGAAAGGAGAAATGCAAAGAAGAGGAAGAGAAGCACTGGGAATCAGAGACTAGGAGTGACCAGGCAGAACAAAGCTGTCAGGAAGACTGTGATGAGAGAGAATGGTGCCTGGGCTAGGGTTCTGGTCTCCAGGAGGCAGGGACAATTGCCTGAGGGCCTGGAGTTGGGGACAAGGTAAGCAGACCTTGTTCTCAGTCTTGTGTGCCCAGGGATCTCCTAAGAAAGCCCTTTCTTCACTATAGTCTACAGTCCTGCACTACAGTCCTGCAGGGGAGGATTACAAAGGAAGTGGCCATGAGGATGAAGAAAGAGCCAGTCTTCCTGCTGAAGGAGGAAATTCACGTGACAGCCAACATCACATGTGTGATGGCCACCACCCCACTTCATTCTTCACTCTGAGTGTCAGCTGTGACCTGAGATTCCCAGAAAACAGCCACAGCTGTGTCAATGAACCTACAAGACTGACATTAGAATCTGTGTGATTGTGGAGAGCTGACCGTTTGAAGGCTGGAGCCAGAATTTCCTGGGTGATCTTTAGCTGCCTCCATGGCCATTTGCTGGCAATCACTTAACCTCCTTGGGATTTTCAATTAAAATCCTTTTTGGAATGTACAGAGACCTCTAGGCTCACCACCCCAAAGGCTAAGAATATAATCAGATAACATCAGAAGGCCTGTAGCAAGCTCCCCTATTTTGCCGTAATCTGTCTTCCCACATTGCCACCAACGTACTTTAAAAGTACCTTGATCTGTGACTTTATTCTGTTGCTATAGCAACTTCAAAAACCTTGCCAAGTTGGAACATGGTGTGGAAAGCTGAACTTGTGCTCCTGGGCCATTGACCATAGTCAGCTCTAGAACAGACCCCATCTCTTACTCCCTTTGTGTTCTTACATCAACATAGCATTTCCTCCCTTTGTCCTTCTCCAAGGCGGTGGCTATTCATCCTGCATCTCATTCTGTTTCCCCTCATGAAAATCAGCCACAGGCAGCCCTTTCAGGAGCAGCTCTGCTCCGTCATTGACCACAGCCAATTAACTTTGTGCCTGTCAGCAGAGACAAGGAGAAACACCGAGAAAGATAATCCCTATGCATACCCCGTCCTGTTTCAGCCACATGTCTCCTGGTCCCTAACTCTAAATGAGTTTAGTGGTGGCCCTTAGAGACTGGCTGCCTTGATAATACCACCCAAGGTTCATCTGCTGCTGTGCCCCTGTCATAGTAATTTTAAAGAAAATAAATTATCCCTCAAAAATGATATCTCATTCCTGCCAAGGCTGGTGGCCCCATGTTCCAGAGCAGAACTCCCCAGACCTGGCAAGAGCAAGTGCCTCTTCTTACCTGCTCTTGCTGCTCGGTGTGGGTGGAAGGGCTCTGCCTCTTGTCCTTGCTACCCTCCTGCAATCTTGTGAGGCTTTCTGGATTTTCCCAAGTGAGCAAATGCTGAAATGCACTGTAACTTTTGCAGTGGGTGAAGTTCTGAGAAACTGAAACCATTTGGCCATGGAAATGAATCAACAATAGTGTAAAAAGTTCAGTGAACTGTGTTTGGGGGAGGATTTGTAGGGCTTCCTAACCAAAGAGATCTTGAAACCCCTTTGTTATTTCAAACCATGCCACAAGGTGGAGCCCAAGTCTAACATTACTGAATGGCCGAGAACCAGAGCCAAGGCTGGATAGCCCAGAGATCCAGTATAAAACAAAACACCTGATGTGGAGGGCTTCCTCGTGGGTGGTGCTTCCCTCAAGCCTGAATTTGTGGACATCACCAATGCCAAACAATAAGCATCGTCCATGTCCCCTGCCCTGTGCCAGGCCAGAACTAGGTTGCCCAGAAGCTTAGGAACAGCTCCCACCAGTCACATGCTTCTGATGTCATCTGTCCCATCTCGTGTCCTAACCCATGCTGTACCTTCCCAAAACTTTTACATCTCCCTGTAATTTTTGGGACCAGGCCAATTGCTTTACCACCTAATACAATGGTTAGAATGAAATACGTGGCCTGTTTCACCAAGGCTTGGGGTGGGGGGGGGGGGGGGCGGAACTAATGGCACTGATTCTGTCCCTTCAGACAAGGCAGGAAAGATTTCACTTTCCTTCCCTTCTCAGTGTACACTAAAGTTGAGATCCTCTCTCCCTAAGAGGCTGGGGCTGTTCCCCTCTCCCAGAGTGAGGAAGCCCTAGTATCGTGTTTGTGAGCCATCTTACATGTAAGGGAAATAAACACCTGCTCCCCCCCAATTAAAACAACAACAACAACAACAACCACTACTGGGAAAAAATTTAAAATTTAAAAATTTAAAAACTGGTCCCACCTGCTACTCTGTCCCACCCACCATCCTGTTCTACAAGTCACTGAGGATCTTATTGTCTTTTTGGTTATGGGTCTTCTCCATTTCACGCAATTCAGGTGCAGACTGTTTCTTAATTATTACAGTTTCATACTGAACCATTCCAAACATGCCCAATATGCAGCCAAATTTCCTCTTTCTCTATATTGAAGGTAGGATTGAGAGCTGTCTTCTATGATGGCTTTGCCCAGCCTTTCTTCTTCTGGTCTTCTCTTTTTGCCTGTAATTTCTTTTACTAACTTTTTCACAGGAGACGAGTTGAAGCATGTTTCCAGAGAAGAAAATAGATGCTTCTGCCCTGCTCTAGTCAAAGAAAAGGCTAGAACTGACAGGCAGACAGAAACTCTGCCAAGCAGGAAATAAATGGGGATCATCTACCCATCATTCAGTACAAAACTCTTGATACTCAATATTTTGTAAAAGATTAAGAGTAGACTTGAGCTAAACTCAGTCCACAAACCCCTTCTTCTAACCCCCTCACTTCTGTACATTTGTGTTGGGAGCAGTGAGACCCCAGATCCTGAATTTCTTGTAAACAACTTGTTTTCCCCTGATCTAAGTGCCTACAGCTGCTCTGAGCACGAGACGTTGAGGAGTTCCTGATGGCAGGAGAGTGGTTTCTGGTGGGTTTGGCTGGGGCGTGGCTAGCTCTATATAATCTGCTCCTGAACACAATAAAGGGGGCATTCTTGGGGCTTTGGTATCAGTGTTAAAAGGTCTGCGTGTGTCAGTCTGTTTCTGCGTGTGTATTCTCAACCTCCAGCCCCATGCCTGAAGCTCGGTAACTGGGTTCTAGCGCACAGAGCGCAGCCACGGGGGCGCGGTGTGCGGCACATTTGTCCAAAAATGTCTCTTTTTGTCATTGACTTCTAGAAGGTCTTTTACTTCCTTCCCAGTGTGGGATCAGCCCACATAAACCACACACAAAACAGACCTTCATTCAGGTAATGTGTGGAACAATTAAAACCAAACCACAAAATCAACAGTATCTTCAAAATCCTTCGAGTTCCAGAGAGAAGTTCTCAGAACTGAAATGGGTTACAAAAGAGATGGGGACACCAAAAACCAGAGGAGTGTTAGTTTGAGGTTACCTTGAACAGCTGGACAGAAAGGCATAAAGATTATGGGTACATGGAAGGACAAGCAGCCTCTCACCCCAGAGGAACACCTCTTACCAGCTAAAAAGCTGGAATTCCAGCCCAGGTGTCCTGTGCTGTAAAGGCTGACGGAACTGTGCATGCAGACATTTCATGGGACCCAGGCTCAAGACCTGAGCGTGTATGACCTTGATCAGGACCTCACTTGTTTCCTCAGACATAGCCTAAGTTTACGGTGAAGGTTTCCTACCTTGCTATAGCCCTGTGGGTCGGATGTTCATTTTCTTGATTGTAATCTTATGAGGTGTCCTCAGGAACCACTCTGTAAAGGCAGTAACTTCAAAACCCAGCAAATTCTATAAGGGATTATTGTCTGTTATACAATAGGCGCACTCCACCTTTACAGGAGCTGGTCGGTATTTCTTCTATATGCATTTTTGTCTGTACTTTGGAGAACAATAAATATAGCCTGAAGGTGTTAGATTATTTTTTTAAAAGATTTTGTTTTATTTGCTTGTGTGTGTGTGTGTGTGTGTGTGTGTGTATCAACCACCTGTGTGCAGGTCCCTGAAGAAGTCAGAAGAGGATGGGAATCCCTGGAGCCGGAGTTACAAACATTTGTGAGCTGCTCTGCATGGTTACTGAGTACAAACTCTGGTCCTTGTAAGAGCAGAAAGCCGTGTCCTTAATCACCGAGCCATCCCTCAGTCCCCTCATGTGTTCTTAATATTTTATCAGACCACGGTGTCCAGACAGCTGCTCCATCTGGGATTTCAGCAAACAGTAAACTGGCCATTGTTCAGTTGGATTCTGCAGAGGTTCAAATTAGGTTCCTGAATGACTATATTTTACCTACATGATCAGAAACTTTCTCCCCTTGTAATGCTGTCTCTCCTTGCTCTCTGAATTTGAAATTTGCATCATCTCCAAACAACGGGTAAGGAAAGCCTCAGGCTTTCTCCAATTCTTTTGTTAGGAAAGATCTCCTGGTGTATTTTGAACAAACTGGACTCATTTTTATTTCCGGCAGAAGTGAAAGCAGACAGTTTAGGATTCTTGGAAGCAGCCCAGGTGTCAGGAAACCAGATACTTTCTTTCTCGAATGGGTTGGGATTTGGTTTGTGCAATTTGTGTGTACATCAGGCTGCTGGAAGTTTTTTTTTCAAGTCCCAGGATATGAATATTGTATGTGGAATATTTTGATGCTAGATTCCATTTATATACCAAACTCTGTAGCATGCTTCACCTCACCGCAATGGGGAACACAGAGTTCCTGCGCAGCAGAGACAGGACCTTCAAGTTAGGAAAACAACTGATACGATGTGTGTGAGCCAGTGGCCACGTTGGTGGAGCAGCAAAACAACTGATACGGTGTGTGTGAGCCAGTGGCCTCGTTGGTGGAGCAGCAGGTGGGCAATTGAAAAGCAAGGCGTCAATCTACCGGGAGGAAACTCTCTGATGAGTGAATCTCCTTTAAGCAAAGCTACGAGACTACAAACTCCGGAATGTCTTTTGTTTCGGCTGTGCCTTTACATGTTTGCTGCTACAATCTTTCCCTGGTATCTAGCATAGTATGAGTGGATGTGTGGAGATCCCCACTGCCTGCAATGTAGTGTGTTTATCACTTGAACACACCCTGATCTACTGGGCTCTTTTATCTGTGGATTGTCAAGAATATGATTCCTCCTCCCTAAACTGTACTGTCTAATTGACATAGTAATGAACACCTATCCAGAGTTTGGATGAGTAAAAATAAATACAAGGATATGTTTCAGATTTAAGGCGGATGAATTCCACCTAGGAACTGATTTAGATCAGAGCTCAGATTGACGATTAAGGACAACATTTGAGTCCAGGAGTTTCTTAATGCTGAAAACATACAGCCACAGCAACAGCGATCACAGAGTTCCTGCAGAGCAGAGGCAGGACCTTCAAGTTAGGAAAACCATGGGCACATGGGTGTTTACAGCACAATGCTGTGTCCACAGCACTGTGGGAGTTGTACAGGGTCGTGTGAAGAGTCATTAGAACCCGGCACTGACCTAACAGGGTTTACTGCAGTGTAAAATGGAATCTTCAGAGGGTGGAAGAATAGAGGAAAGCAAGAGCCCTAGGCGCTAGATAACTGAACAGCCCAAGATTGTCAAGGAGAGCATTGGAAACTTAACAGTGACCAATTTATTTTAATGGTTTTCATGTGAAATAAATGGATTCTGATTATTCAAGCATGGTGTTGCAGTTTTCTTACTCTTAATTATTTCCTGATATGTTTTCTATTATTTTAATAAACTCTGGTATCAGTTACATACAATTTTTTTAAGAGTCTCACTATGACTAGCTGCAAACTGATAAGACCTGTTCTTTTGCATCTTAAGTACTGTGACTTGATGTGTGTGCCATCACACCAGCTCCTACACATGCCTTAGAGATCTCAGGATGTCTTTTCAGAGCTCTGCTTTGACCCATGTGATTGGCATAATTCTCTGAGTCAAAATTAGGATCATTTTGTGAAGTTTCAGAAGAACTGTACTTCTATTTAACTTAGTGGGTAAATATACATTGATATATAAACATTATTTTTACCGAAGTCCTCTCATTTTAAAGCCTGAATTGTTATTCCACTTATTTTAAATCATTTTAAATTTCACATTATTATTTGGTACATTTCTTCGTTTCTATTCTAAAAGGTTTCTGAAAAGTTGCCTTTACTGGGTATTTTGTTTGCAGCAACCAGGGAAGTAGCAAATACAGTGAGTTTCAGTGCTGTGTGCTTCGCTTTAGAAATGAGTTGATTTATCTGCGTTGCCAATGTTATTTACAAGGAGTTGTTAGAATTCTTATTTTAAAATGTTCCTTGTTGATCACAAATGGTTGTTATAATTTTCATCGCATATACTTATTATACATGTTGCTATATTATAGGAAGATATTTTCAAATAAGCGTATCTTATGTGTTTAGTATTTGCCCCACCCTTCTCTTCATGCCTGCTTTTCCCACTAGTCATCTTTGTTTCCCTAGACAGTTAAATTTTAAACTATTTTGCCATATGATACATACATAATTTTATATATCTATATGCAGTCTATGAGTTATATATTAAAGAAAAACATTTTTCTGAGACTGATTTAACTTGCATAATATGATTATCTCTGGTCACATTCACGTCTAGCAAACATCACGAATATGTTCTTTCCACCTAATTTTCTGAATCAGGATCTCCCAGAGACCCCAGTCCATCTGTTGGCTAGACTGGCTGGCTAATAGGCCCCAGGGGTTGTCCTGTCTACCTCTGCCCCAACCTCAGCGCTAGACTTACAAGTGCACAGCACCATGTCACCACGTCTGATTTGCTATGTGGGTGCTGGCATCTGAATTTAGGTCCTCATGCTTGCACTGCTCCCAATCCCATTAAAAGATGCTAACTATACCTTGCATTTTTGGCAGTTGGAATACAGTTTGTCTATACTCCATAGTACTAAGAAACCGTCAATAGACGGAAAACAATCTTTGTTCCGCTTGCAAAAAATCAACAGGCGTTCAAGTGCTAATAGTAGGAAAGAGTAGTGTAAGTTCATAGTTACATATAAATTGTTAAAGTACCATTGATAGCTAGAGATTACACATCATAATTTAATGTTCATCTTTAAAGTTACTGCTCTACATTATGCTTAAGTATCATGTTACTATGTAATTCAAAGCCAACTCTTAAAGTTTGGAAATTTCTGTTATAATTTCAATCTATGTGCATTGAAACACTTGCTTCTTCACCAATGGATTTGTGAATTCTTCTCCTTGTCATGCCAATGACTTCTTCCATCTTCAAGTGGGATACACACACACACACACACACACACACACACACACACACAGACACACACACACACACACACACACACACACACATTCCATGCAGGTGTCTTCATTCATAATAAAGTGTGTTGGTAGGATTATCTCCCACCAATGTCCACAAATAATGCCACTGCTGAAAGATTGAGCAATTTTGAAATAATGTAGATCTTTTCATTGTCTCCAGTAAGGAATGGTGCTGGCCTTCAGACCTATCACCTCCCTAGGCAACTTGGAGCAAAGGCTCAGTGTCCATTTGCCTACTGGAGATTATCTAGAAAACAAACTTTCTTCTGGGCAGTGCTGTTAGTACCTCTCTTATGATAGAGATCTCAATGGCATCCTTGGTGCAAAATCTTATATGAAGATGAACATGATTTTGGTGATTACACTGAACATCTTTGCAGATTTTTAGTTCTTTGATGCAGGACCCAATTATTAATGGGAGCAACTCTTGTTCCCAGTTCTGCAGCCTATTCATCTCTGTTTTGAGAGTTAGGAAATCACTATTCTTTAGGCCTTTAGCTTATGATACATTTGCGTGAAGCTGCCTCTTCATGGAGAGCCATTATCTCTTTCTGAAGACTTTGGCGCTCCTGCTGGAAGGTCTCCTTTAGGAGTCGATCCTGTTCCTAAAAAGTGACAAGTGGAGAGAATGAGACATCGCAGCGAATTCATCCTCATGTTTTATGCAGGTTCCATAGTAGTAAATTTTTATTATTTAATTCCCTAAAATTTCTTTACCCTGGATTTTTATTATGCTCCTTTAACTTGTTTTTAGACATGAGTAAACGTTAATATTCAAAATTTTCTCTTTTTTTGGATTTTCTATTCCCCTCCCCAAAACTATCATTTTCTTTGGGCAGCTATTGTCACTTCTCCTGGGATTCCTTTAGCTAAAAACAGTTCCATTGATAAACCTAAATTATCAGTGCAGTTCTTGTTTCACATTGGTTGCCTATGACCCCTGTAGGTAATCTTAATCATGTGTTTGACTTCAAATTTTAACATTCTAGACTTTAGTACATCAGCCTATTCATATCTTATATAAATATGCAACACAGGAATGAATTCTGAAAATCTGACTAATGCTCTGAATCATAGACTAAGAAATTTAGTCTAGAGGCTGGGGGATGACTGTCAGTAACATGCCTGCTGCACAAGCATAAGACCCGAGCTGGAATCCTGAGCCCCCAAGTTAAAGCTAGACACAACACTGCTTTGTAATAACAGGCAGGGGAGTCAGATATAGACATATCCTTGAAACTCATTTGCCAGTCGGGTGACCCCCATCAGTGAGCTTGAGTTACAGTGAGAGACCCCTGTCTCCAAAAATATGGTGGAGAGTGAGGGAGGAAGGATGAAAGGAGATCTCTGGTCCTCACATCCATGCACACACATGAAGAAACACTAACACACACACACACACATACACACACACACACACACACACACACTTCACACAGAGACAGGAAAGAGAGAGGAGAGAGATGAGAACAAAAGAGAAAGAGAGAGAGAGACAGAGAGAGACAGACAGACAGAGACGGAGATGGAGGAGAGACAGAGAGGTAGAATAAATTTAGTGTAAGCTTCCACAGATGATGGGTATAAAAATCAGAGTCCCAGACTGAAGATAATGAATTTCGTCATCTAACTCCCCACTGCACACACTTTAGGAGCAGAGTAGGAAAACGGAGGGACAGACAGGCTGACACATAGATATAAACTCTTACATATAAACACATACCAGGTAACATGGAAAAAAACCTGTCATATGTATCTTATAAATAGTGTTTGTTTGTTTGTCTATATATTTATTTATTTATATCTGAGACTATTCCCCTGGTTGGTTTTGAATGTCCTGTATAGCTGAGGATGACTTTGACCTTTTGATTCTCCTGCCTCTACTTCCCAAAGTACTAAGATTGTATATTTTTTAATCTTATGTGGACCTGTGTTTCTTCCATGTAATAGGGATATAATTTTTGGTTCATAGAGTATTAAGAAAGAAATAAAGACAAAACATAAAGAGAATAGCTGGCATAAATAAACAGATATATTACTAAAGGATTTAGTGTGACTCCATTACACATTACTAACTTAATCACCAGACATGGACAATCGACTCTCAAGTGGGTGTTTAGGAATAAAGATCATAAGGGAACAGGCTTGGTTAGACTTTAGGCTTCATTACATTTCATGATGAATAGAAATGTAAAGAACAGGAGCCTGGATAGATGGCTCAGCAATAAAAAGGCCTATAAACCAAAATTCAGTTGTAAGTCTCCAAATCAGGCAGTTCCAACCACCTATAATTGCAGCTCCTGGGGATTGGACTCCCTATCAGCCTCTATAGATACTACATGCACATATGCAAATAAACATACATTCACACACACACATAGAAACACACACCAAGAAATACATACATACAAACACACACACACACACACACACACACACACACACACACACACACATTTAAAATATCTTTAAGTGAAGAGAGCATAGAAGATGATGTAATTAAAGTACCTGAAGTTTGTGCTCAATGGCCCTCTGGTGCTCCTCCCTCAACTGGGCCTGTTCCTTCTCCATCTTCTCAGTCAGCTGTTGCATGCGTTCCTGGTAGCTCTTCTCTTTCTCTCTCATCAACTGATCGTTCTTCTGTTGCATTTCCTCCAGGATTTTTGAGGCAGTCTCTGCAGCTTCAGCTTTCACATGCTCCACTGTGAAGAAAAGCAGGAAGGACAGTGAAAATACACCACGTGTTGCTCTCTTCTCCTCACCTGCTTCCTCGTTACTGCTGACGTCATAGTACTACCATGCCTGGCGCAAGTCAGTAAGATACAACTTTGCTCTTTTAGCTCAGCTTTAAGGTCCCAGGTTTACAAGTAATTTAAACATTCCATAGCTTTGCAGGGCATATAGCCCCTTAATTTGTGCCTCACCTTCAACCTCCTTTTCCTTTTCTGTCAGAGCCTGGTCTGTCTGTAGAATTGCCTCAATAACATCTTCCTTGGACTGCAAAAACTTCTTCAGAGCATCTTCAGCCTCCAAATTCAGAGAACATGAGGTTAACATCAGGAATGACTGCAAACTTTTGTACCTTCCTCCTACCCACTTTCCTCTAGTGATGCCTCTTGGTACTAAGATTCCCAGTTATAGAAACAGGCAAATAGTTCAAGCTGGACTCCACTAAAGAATATCTTTTATTGGAGGACCGTTTTAAAAAACAAAGATTATCATTTCAGATTGAGGGCTCGAACTTCAGAGTTAATGGTACCATGGTCAAAGATGGAGAAAGTGTCCTGTCGCCCTTGTGGAGAACAAAAAGATCTGAGGGAATGAGACAAGAACGGAAGTTGGGGCTGCAGAAGAGTGATGGACAGACAGACATTGGACGTTATTATCTGACACAGTTGTTGTTTAAAGGCAGTGTGAAGTCCAAACTGATGAATTATAAGTTTTGTTTAAGGGGCAATCATTGGGCCCTTTCCAACACAAAAAGTAGAGTCCAGCTGAAACACAGTGTGACTGTCACACTGGTGGTTTATGTGACTGTCCAGTGTGAACTCAAGTGTTAGGTGACTGCACTGTCTCTGATGAGTAAGCAGGACACATCAAGTGTGAGAACCTTCCCACATGTGATGTTGAAGCCGATGCTTGGACTACAACCAATAATATCCTTTCACCATGATGCTTGGGGATCACACTGCAGTCTGAACCAGGTCAACAGCTTCCCAGAACACACACGTAAACTTGGTTACCTGCACTCCCTTTCCGGGTGTGTTATAGTACTTTTTCTTCAACTCCTGTAATTTCTGGTTAAAAAGACAAAAACCCCTTGGTTTGTAATAAACTCCCTGCTTCACGTCTTCTTCTAGTGGACCGAAAATGTCTTGAAGCAGAGCTGAGCAGCGGTCTGAGGACGCCTGTTCATTCTTCGTAAGAAATTCCTCTTGCTTGCTTTCTAACTTGGTCTTTAATGTAAAAATGACAACAAAGAAAGAATGAAAAAAAACTGAGTTTAGAATTTCTGGGATCATTTCTCAAAAGAAAAATAAACACAGTAAAAACAATCAGAGGAAAACTTCTAAGCACTGATGATAAGGACCCCTTTCCTTCTTCTGATCCAGCTTTTACTGACATCATCTTTGCTCCTTGGCCGAGGATTTCAATGCAGAGATTCACACCTTTAGAGGCAAACCACTTTTTCCAGACTGGGTGACAGATGGAACATAGAATAAACATGGTTCAATGTTAATTTGCTTCCGATAGCTAGGGCTAACATTTTCTTTGCTATTGGCCTGAATCAGTCTGCTGACACTGGGCATGCAATTTGATCAGACACTCTAATTACTTTTCTGTACTTAATTCAGCAAGGGGGAATGTTACAAACTTAGTCATGAAAGGAGAAAGGTTTTAAAATTCTGAGTCTGTGATACCCATTTTTACTATTTATTCTATGTATTAATATGTAGCAGTTAGCACTTTAAAATCTAGTGACATTTCCACTCTTCAGACACCCATATAATTTCTTCACAGCCTTCTGCATTCCAATTCTACATCCAGGCAAACCTGAGAGAACTATTACCACTAATTCCGTTAGGAACACTTGGTTAACATCTTTGAAGGAATTTTCCATGAAGATCTTGATGGCTTCTTTCTCACTGGCCCTGTGCAGGTCCAGCAGCTCCTGGAGGGTCTCCGTGGGCAGTGTCAACTTCTGGCTCATCTGCTGGTCATAGTGGGCAATGGCCCTTTGCACTGCAGCTGCGTTCTCAGTCATGGACAAAGCCAGGACAGCATTCTCCATGCAGGGCAGACCCCCACCGCTGATAGTATTCACATAGGTCACCACCAAACTCTTCAGTCCTACAACCAGGAAAGAGGGGACAATATTTGCTACAGAAGGATGAAGGGAGCACTGTTCTGTGGAATTCTGGATATGTCAGTCATCGGTGCCTGAAAGCATCCGTGTCCTTAGCATAATTTGGAAGAATGACAGACAGAAGCCTCTCAGCCTCTACTTCACCTTGATGGGATTAGACATTACTCTGTGCAAAGGTCCTCTCCTGAAGTCTGAGACCCCAAAGGCTAAGAATGTTGGATGGAGATTACAAGAGCCCCTGTCTATGCAATGCTTGTGCCCATTTTTAATCAGGCACCACCATGAGAACAGACTCCACACCTCTTTCATATTTGTCTGTGTTACCAGTCCTGTCCATAGTAAACATTTCACTCCAAGTCAGGAGCAAAATGTGCTCTTCCAGTCAAAAAATTCTCCATCAGGCTGATTAGAAACAAATAGCATTGCCCAAGGGAACTTTGTGTATTCGCTGATGATACTCACTAGCTCCGTGCAGATGTTATTGTACTTACGTATTAAGGGCCATATCTGTTTAGTTCATATCACATTGGTGGACACAGAACCAGGTTTCTGGGTAATTTAAAAAGGCTTTTTTTCTTTTACCCCCTTTTCTTTTTATTCAACAAGAAAATGTGATACAGAAAATCTGTTATAAATGCTGGTACCATCCGCAGCTTCACACTACAGTGGTGATAGGCCTACATTTCTTCAAGGTTGAAGTAGGTCATAGCTATCTCATGGTACTGGGGCCTAAGCACTGAGCAGGACTGGGAAGAGACTCACGTGGTCCATTGACCTTGATGCCTCCTGAAAGCGTTTTAACCTTGGGCGAGCTGAATACGTAGGAGCAGAAGTCTGCCACCTGTTCCACGAAGTCAGCGTCCAGGTCTTCGTCCTGCAGTGCTTCCAGCTGGCCAAGCTTTTTCCCTTGTACTGGCCGCTCAAAGGCGAAGCATTTCTTCTTTGGGAAGAATTTACGGATACAGAGCCGTGGCAGATTTAACTGTTTTTCTTTTTCTTTTTGGCTGGTTCCTAGATAGAGCAGAAAACAGGATTATCAACCAGGTCCTGGAAGGTGAGTATATGTTCTAAAATTCAGTCACGTGAGCTTTTGGAATTCTGGACCACTGGAAGCCAAGGCAGAATTATAAGTTGAGGTCAGCCCAGGTTATATAGTGAGACCCTGAAAATGCAAAACAGAAAGAACAAAATGGGGGCTGCCTATTTTAAGCATTTTCAGTCATCTAAAATGCTTTATAAAATCTGGGCTGTGTGCATAGACAACGTGTAATTCCTCGAGTACAACATCATTTCATTTCCAAAAATGCCTGGCAGCTGAACAGTTGTGTGTGGGCCACAATTTCCCAAAGTTTGGGCTTGATTTCTGGGAACATTTTAATCTACATTTATCAAATATACAATCATTTTGTACCATATTTTGTGTTTCATCTTAAAACAAGTCCAGGGTAGGGAGGTCAAATCAATCAGTATAAAGGGAAAGAAAAAGACAAACTTATTTCTAGAACAAAAGAGAAAATGTTTAATTCATCTATCAAATTGTATATTAAGCACTAATTCTTAAGAGTAGCCAGGTAGAAGAAAAAGGAGCACCAGGAATAAGAAAAGTATAGATAGAAAAATCTGAATTTTCAGGGTTTTGAAATCCTCATTTACCAGTTGTCAGTCTCTTACCCTGTATAAGCTTTAGGGAATTCTCCAGGTACTCATCTGGGGAGATGGATTCCCCATTTACTTTCAGCTCGAGAGAGAAGTCTCTCAGAGTCCACACGAAGTCTGGAAAGAAGCTCACAAATTCATCTGAGTCCTCCAACTCATCCTGGTCAGGTGAGGATCTTGTTCTGATTCTGTCTGTCAGTTCTGTCACGTAGCTGAACAGATAATTAAGGAAAACCCAGAAACAACCAGAGCACCAAGCACAGCTCCAGGGTGGCCATCCTGTATTAGTTCCACATCTTCCTGGACCCTAGCCCCAAACCTTCATTTGCCTTGCTCCTAACATTGGTATGAACATGGTGGCTACATACATATGAGTTATTTTCATCTTTTATGTTCATTAAGCAAGATCTAGAGTCACAGAGTTGGTTTATGAAGGTAGGGCTGCCCCACGGAAAGGATACTGCAGCTGGTCCAGGGCCTGCTGGTTGATGGCTCCCATGCTATTATACACAAAGGTGCTGCTGAGAAGCACAGCCAGGGCAAAGATCCAGCAGTCATTCTGGTTGTCACCCTGGAAGTCAGAATGCATGTGGTTCAGGAGTATGTTTTGCTCTTATGTGACTTTCAGATCAGCAGTAATTAAATATACTGATTTCGTGAGAGGACATATTTGCCTAAAAAAGTGAGGGAAGCCTTTGTGACCTTTGCAAGGTACAAAACAAAACAAAACAAAACCAGTAATGAACCTACAGGTGCCGTCCACAGCACTCACAGGTGAATGTTCTTTGGTTTGGGGTTTTATTTGTGTTGATTCTCACTAGTTCTGCTTAGTCTGTTGCTAGTGTCTCAACACTGCAGGCTCCCACACTGCTGTTCTGTGAGCCAGACTTGTGACAAGTTCCCTCTTCTTTGTTGACTAAACATGACTACATGTCCCGTAAGTAAAAATGAGAAGGATGCGATGTTGACGTTTAAACTCTGAGTGAAAAACTAGATTTTCAGTGAGAAGACTTGGTGGGAAAAATGCTTTCCGTGAAGTTGCAGCTGAGTTCAGTGCTCAGAACCTGCGTGGTGGAAAAGAGAACTGACCCCACCTGTTGTGCAGCAGGGCGCACACACACACACACACACACACACACACACACACACACACACACAATGAGTGCAAATGGTTTAAAATGGCATAGAGCAGGGCAACAGTGTATAATACTCAGAGATGAGGGGTTGAATTGCACACTGAGCCCTCAATCCTTACTTTCTCAACATCCCCCAGGCCCTCTGTGTCAAGCAGAACTAGGGTGCGGCCTGCCTTCTGGGGATGAGGCACACACCACATCCAGATCCCCTTGGTGTGAGACTGCACTGTGGAGCCCAAAGAGAAACCTGGAAACAGAGAGGAAAGGAGGGATTAGACATGTGGAAACAAGTGCTTCAAGAAAGTGATAATAAAATTAGCATAATGGAAAAGAAACGATGGCTCAGTGGTTAAGTGTGCCTGCTGCTCTTGTAGTGGACCAGAGTTCAGTTATCAGCTCACAGCTGCCTATAACTCCAGATGCAGGGAACCTTATGTCCCCTTCTAATATCTGTGAATGCCAGGCATTCATGTGGTACACAGGCAAAATACTCTTACATGTAAAATTAAAATAAATAAATTTAAAGTAAATAAGTAAATAAATCTCTTTTGAAAAATCAGCACAATCAAGTCAGGAGAATTGACTAGAACCAAGCTTGTGCTGATCTCACAAACAGAGATATAACAAAAATTCAGTTTTCAGATACATGGAAAGCTACATACAGTCACTTGACCTCCAGGCTTGCACCACGGCGCCATAGAAAATGTGTAGCAGGGTCAGTCTCTTATGTGCATCTGCTGAGCTTGCTGTGTGTGAGGCAGTGGTGGTAAAGCTGAAGTAACAATGGAGACCCCAGGAAGTTAGAGATGCCAGGGCTGTGGACTGTTCACTGAGGAAACCTGGATTCAGTGAGTGGACCTGGCCCTAGAGAGAGCCCTTGTGTTCCACAAGCAGCAAGGACCTTGAATCAGGGTTGGCAAGCTGCTGCTGTCCAGGGTTGGTCACCACATGCCCTATATACTGCACGTGGAACTATAGGGTTTGGTGTTTTTCCTGCTGGGGTTTAGTTTTGCTATGGCATTTTCTTTCCTTCCTTTCCTCCTGAACACTGGAAATAGGAATATTCATTCCATGTCCATTGCATATTACAGGTAAGTAACTTAAAATTTATTTTGCAAAGGCTCACAGAAAAATGGTTGTTTGAGTCTCATATAGAACTGAGGTGTTATAAACTGTTAAAAGTTTAAGATTATAGGGAAGTTTGAAGTTATATCAAAAGCATTTTGGAGTGAGGAGCAGAATGCTATGATTTGTATGTCCATCACAGGCTCATGTATTTAAAAACTTGGTCCCCAGTTATTGATACTGTGTTGGCAGATATGGAAGCATTAGGAACTGGACATGGCTGGTAGGAGCCAGGCCTTTGAAGTTTATAATACTGGCCTTGAAGTTCTCTGCTTCCTGCTCAGCCATAATATAAACAAGCCACAAGCTCCTGCCACTACACATGGATACAGAAAGTGCTGTCTTCCCTACCATAGTGGGCTTTGAGGCAAAGTAAACCCTCTATCTTTACACTGCTGCTGTCAGTCATTTGATCAGTGATAAAGCCAATACAGCTTAGAAAACCTGAAAGCCTGGACTCCGACAGGTGTCTCTACAGCCGTATTCATGCCAACATCATTCAGAGTACTCAGCTGTCCTGTCTACAGGTGAATGGATAAGGCAGTGTGAGGTACACATTATCATTGAACCTCAAAAAGGAAAACAAATTGACACACGTTCTCACAGTGGCAAACCTTGAGGTGTCTTACTAAGTGAAAGAACCAGTCACACACACACACACACACACACACACACACACACACCAGAGAGAGAGAGAGAGAGAGAGAGAGAGAGAGAGAGAGAGAGAGAGAGAGAGAGAAAACATATTATGCCTGAGTTTACTTATGTGACATTCTTAGGACAGCCTTAGTCATAAATACAGCATGTGTAATAATAATGGTATAAGATGAACAATGAACTACTTCTAGAGATGGATGGAGGAGATAGATGGTTGCATAAATTTGTTTAATGCCGCAGAACTAGATACTTAAAAGACAATCATAAAGACAAACTTGATGTGGGATTTCCCTCTGTATGCTATGAATATTTTATTAGCATTTCTTCATAAAGAAGCTGCTTTGGGGCCGGGTGGTGGTGGCGCACACCTTTAATCCCAGCACTCAGGAGGCAGAGGCAGGCGGATCTCTGTGAGTTCGAGACCATCCTGGTCTACAAGAGCTAGCTCCAGGACAGGCTCTAAAGCTGCAGAGAAACCCTGTCTCGAAAAACCAAAAAAAAAAAAAAAAAAAAAAAAAAAAAAAAGAAGCTGCTTTGGCCTATGGCAGGACAGAATATGGTAAAGTGGAAAAATTCAAGCAGAGACAGAGGAGGAAAGAAGGCAGAAACAGACAAATGTCATGTAGCTACCAAAGGAGAAAGTTGAGAAAGATGCCAAAATCTTATTAGGAATACTCCTCAGCCATTGACCAAACAGTGTTGTAATTAATATAGTTTCTATCATAAGTTCAGGGTCATCCAGGACTACATACTGAACTAAAGGCCTGCTTGAGCTATATAGCAAGACCTTGTCTCAAAAATCAAAAACAAACAGACTAAGCAACAAGAGCAAAAAGGATCCCAACATTCAATTGTGACTAGAAGATTAAATTCTTTACACTCTCATGCACAAAGCAGACAATGGGAGTGTGTTCAGAGGACCCAGCTCAGCTGTGTTGGAGGCACTCACCTGTTTTTTTCCCAGCCAGCTTGTTCATCAAGTAGGACTTGCCTGTGCGGTAGAGGCCCACGATGGCCACCACCACCACTGGCTTCTTGATGGCAGACAGATAATCCAGAGCCTTCTGGTTGGCTACCAGTTGCCCTTTCACATTCTCAATGAGGCACACAGGGCCTGGCATGTGGTCCTCTGAGGCCATTGTTCAGGCTCGTGCCCTGTCTAGAGAGGGATAGATGAGATTAACTATAATCAGCTATTTTTTACTCAGAAGGTATAGTAATCAAATTCTTAAAAGACACAACGGTGCTGTGTACATCAGAGACACAGGTGAAAGAGAATCTGTATAATTTTTTGAATCTCATAGAATATGATTAAAGTATTTAATTTATAATGTAAGAGGGACAACATTTTACTTCTCTTACAACACAAATATTTTACTTAGTTTAACACTGAAAACTTTCCTTATTAAAGACATCAAATATAAAAAGAGAATCAAATTCAGAGATGTTATTTTATATTGTAGTTGTATATAATTAATTAAATATTCAGTTACTCATTCTTTTATAAATTAAATTTATTTATTTTACATCTTTACTGAAGTTTTCCCTCCCTCCTCTTCTACCATTCCCCAATTCACTCTTCCATTGTTTCTGTTTAGAAAGGGGCAGGCCTCTCATGGGTATCAACAAATCATGGCATGTAAAAGTTGTAGCAAGACTAAACACCTCCCCTTGTATTTAGGCTGGGCAAGTCAATCCAGTATGAAGAATATGTTTCCAAAAGCCAGCCAAGGCATTAGAGACAGCCCCTATTCTCATGGTTAGGAGTTTCACAAGTAGACCGAGCCACACAACTGGCATAAGTATGTAGAGGGATGTAGAGGGCCTAAGTTGGTTCTATGTAGACTCCCTGATTGTTGGTTAAGATGCTGTGAGCGTCTATGGGCCCGGGCTAGTTGTTTCTGTGAGTTTTCTTATGATGTCTTTGACCCCTCTGACTGCTACAGTCTTTTCTTCTTCTCTTTAGCAATATTCCTCAAAGGTAGCGTAATGTTTGGTTGTGGGTCTCTGCAAATCTCCCTGAGTTACTGGGGGAAGCCTCTCTGATGACAGTTGAGGTAGTCACCAATCTGATCACAGGATATGGCCAGTTCAGGCTACGTATCATCTCTTTCAAGGAGTCATCCTTGTAGACTTCTGGGGGTTTTCCTTACTTCAGGTTTCTACCTGATCCCCAAATGCCCCCTTCCAGTCATCTCTTTTCAGTACTCTCCTGCTCCATCTGTCCCCCAACCTGACCCTTCATGTTCCCATCACCAACCATTTCTAGTCCACATAGGAGAACTCTTCTATTTCCTTTTCCTAATTTAGAGCCATGTAGTCCCCCTGGCTCCCCCTTTATTACCTAACCTCTCTGGGTCTGTGGATTGTAGCATAGTTATCCTTTGCTTTACATCTAATATCGACTTATGAGTGAGTACATACCGTGTTTTGTCTTTCTGGGTCTAGGTTACCTCACTCAGGATGCTTTTTTTCTAGTTCTATCCATTGACCTGCAAATTTCATGATGTCATTTTTTTTTAACAGCTGAGTAATAAGTACTCTATTGTGTAAATGTACATTTTCTTTATCCGTTCTTCAGTTAAGGGGCATCTAGGTTGTTTTCAGATTCTAGATATTATGAAAAAGCTGTCATGAACATAGTTGAGCAAGTGTCCTTGTGGTATTATGGAGTGTTCTTTGGGTATATTGTCAAGAGTGATATAGTTGGATTTTGAGGTAGATTGACTCTTAATTTTCTGAGAAACTACCATATTGTTTTCCAAAGAGGTTGTACAAGTTTGCACTCCCACCAGCAGTGGAGGAGTGCTCCCTTTGCTCCACATCCTCTCCAGCATAAGCTGTAATTTGTGTTTTTGATCTTAGCCATTCTAGCTAAGGATGAATGAACTCTCAGAGTAATTTTGACTTGCATTTTCTCTGATGGTTAAGGATGTTGAACATTTCTTTATTTCTCCTTAGGTTTTCTGAGCAGTTTTCATTTGGCAGAGAAGGAGAAATGCAAATAGGAGGAAGAGAAGCCCTGGGAATCAGAGACCAGGAGCTGACCAGGCAGAACAAAGCTGTCAGGAAGAATGTGATGAGAGAGAATGGTGCCTGGCTGGAGTTCGGCTTTCTAGAAGATAGTAGGAGTGGGAAGGCATCAGCTCTGCTCCATCACTGACCATGATCATTTAACCATGCCCATCAGCAGGCAGCATGAGCACAGAGAAAGACAATCCCAGTGTGTTTCTCACTTTTGCTTAAACCACACATATTCTGCTCCCTAATTTACAGCAAGTCCCATAGTGACCTCTAGAGACTGGCTGCCCTGATCATACTACCCAGGTTCACCTGCAGCTGTGCTACAGCCATGCCTAGGAGCATGCTTTTCTAGTCACAATAGTTCTAGAGAAAATGAATTAGCCCTCAAAAATGCCATTTTCTTCCTGCCCAGGCTGATGAACCCATGTTCCAGAGCAGAGCTCCCCAGACCTAGCAAGAGCAAGTGCCCCCTTTTAGTCTCTCTTGCTGCTCAGCACAGGTGAATGGGCTTTGTTGCTGTCTTTTATTTCCTCCTCCAACTTGTGAGGCTTTCTGGTTTGCCCCTAGTGAACAAGTATTGAACAGTACTGTAATCTTTGTAGTGGGTTGAAGTACTCAGAAACTGAAAATTTTCTGACTATGGAAGTAAATAAAATAGTGCAAAACCCTCATTGAGCTGGGTCACTGGTAAGTTTTGGGAAGCTTTGTCAAGAGTTTCCAACCAGAACATGCAATATTGGGATCAAAAAGATCTTGAACTCATTTGTTGTTTACAAATACTTCCATGTGATATAGAACCTATGGAATAATAATTCATAACCTATTAATAAAATTCATCTTTGAGGCCAATTAGAAAAGTATCGATGAGGAGGAAGGGTATTATTCTTTTAAAGTCTAATTTCTGAAAATGATGTTAGAGGCCCCCAGACCTTACCACAACTGACTTCATGATGGAAGTGTTATCTAGGCCATAAAACTCAGCATGTAGACTGCATTGTCAGCCAAAGTGAAAAACAAAGATCTAGGTCTTCAAAGTTCATTGTTATGTGAAGGCCTCTAAATGTACTAACTCTGCTTTCTGACTTCTGTACTTCTTCTTGTGGCTAACTCTTCTCATTCGCTGAAGTATATCTACCCAGAACATGGATTCCGTGCTTAAAAGGTCATGCTCAGAAAGACTTGAACTAGTCTGGGATCCCGAACACCCAGTGTAATCACTGACTAGCTAAAAAAAATATATTATTGGCTTAAAATGATGTCCAAGCAATCTTCTCTGGTATATATGTCAATAGCTTTTCTCGAGGTCACACTGAGATCCCCAGGATCCAGACACTGAGACACTGTGTATCTCAGAGTCCCTCAGAATAGGGATGAGTGTAATGCCAAACCTGGTGTTCCAGGTCCCCAGAACTCCCTTTGGTCAACTGCTGCCTAAGGTTTCTGAGGATTCTGACACCTCCACCCCAAAAGGAATCAATTAGAAAGTTTCCTGGCCTGTCACCTCTGGAGTGACAGTCTGGTTAAGGTGCCTTCTGTTAGTACCCACAGGAGAGGTTGACAAAGGTTGCTGATCCAGGGTCCAGAAAGGTGTGAGATTTCACCAGATTCCCATCTGCCAATTCTTTCTCCCAGTACTGACCAATGGCTTTCTCTGGTGTGATAACCTCACCCAGACTTAAGACCTTCGTCCCCTGTGTTGGGGAACCAAATTCTTTTGGTTCTGCCAGATCACCTAGAGAAACAAACACCCCACCCCAGTCCCACTTTGGAGTTCTTGCTTGTTTCATGGCTTCACTACTGCTCAGGGTCCCTAGTTGTCCATGTTCCCATGTCAGGGTGGGGCCGAGCCTCTCATCCCGAGCACCATGCTATCTGAGCTGAGTGCACACAGGGAAGAAGAAATACTCTCCCAAGATCACTGCCTGCTCTAAGCAGCCCCACAGAAGAAAACAAGGAAGTTTTCGGTTTTTTTTGTTATTTTTGTGGTTTTTCAATCAATGATCCCTATAACTGGACAATTCAAAACTCACTTATTCTCTGAAAATAAAGTTAAACAAACAAACAAATGAACGAGTGAATGAAGGGGCTGCGTGAGCAAGAGCGTAGTTACCCGACAATGCAGCCGGGACAGAACAGATTTTCTCTTCTGTCCAGCACTGAACAAAGAGACTTTCCATACTGTTCACTAGGCCCTTTTTAGGAAGATTAAAGAGAGCCGCTAAAAATATTTCCTTTGCCACCCAGTCAGCCCCAGATAGTAAAAAAAAAAAAAAGGTATAAATGTCAGAAAATTGTATAGACGTAAGGAAGTTTAGTTGCTGGAGTTAGCTGAAAAGGTGTTTAAGAACAGAGAACTGATTAGGACAGGACCTTTTGCCTAAGCTGAAAACCACTCGCTCCCTCTCTGATGATGAGATGAAGAAACCATACCAAATGACCCTGGAAACGAAAAGGAAAAATACAATCCTTATTTTGTGGCTTGGATGGACAGGCAGCCTGGTGCCCTGCCAGTCACCCTGGAAAACAGACCTCCTGGCTATGAAGAGACCTGGAACCTCTGATGTTCATGAGTTTGATTCCTCCAGAGAAACAGGAATACACTGGTTTGGACCTGAAAGATGCATTCTCCAGTTTCCCATTGGCAGAGATGAGTCAAACCATTTTTGCTTTTAAATGAACAGATCCAAAGGGAGGTTACAGCAGGCGAGTTTTATGGACCCGATTTCCCCAGGAATTAACAAAATTCCGCAACCCTGTTTGATGAGACTCCAAATGCTGACCCCTGCCCTTCCACCAGAGGTTTCCCAGGAAAACAGAATATAAAAGGGCACCGAGGGAAAGCTGCAAGAGTTACAGACCTTGGTCTGCAGATCGTCTGCTGAGAACTTTATATATTGGAGGCTACCTATCTTAGCCACTAGCTGAGAGGGGGCAGAGGAGCCTGTCTCAGAGTAGGATGGCCACTGTCCTTTAGATCACAACTCCAAAGACTAAGAGATGGATTTAAAAGTCTAGGTGCAGCTTGGTCTTACTGCCTCTGGATACTGGAGTTTGCAGACATAGCAAGCCCTCTGTACATGAGCAAAAAGGAAAAGGGCTCACTGAGTCACTAATCTGGACTGAGACTCAAGAAAAGACTTTTTGGGTTTTAAAAGCAATTCTGAGTTCGGCTCCAGGCTAGCCCTTCCAGATGCCTCAAAGCCTTTTCAGCTGTCAGTCTATGAAACAAAAGACATCACAAAAGCATCTTTAACCCAAACACTGGGGCTATGAAAAAGCCCTGTGACATACCTGTCCAAATGCTTAGCCTCTGTAGTGGCAGGATGTCCCCCTGTAAGTGCTGTGGCAGCTCCTGCTAATACAATAGAGAAAAGAACAATAGAAGGAAGGAAGGAAAGAAGAAAGAAAGAACTATAAGTCAAACCAAACCAACCAACCAACCAACCAACCAACCAACCAACCAACCAAACAAACAAACAAAGAAACAAGCTAACGCTGTATCAGGGTCATAGTCACACACTACCCCACAAATTTGCTGAGGCCCTACTCCGAGGAACACCAAAATGCTGTCTATCTAATGCCTGTGTGACCCAGTCACAGGTCCTACTCCTGGACCACCCTCGAGTCTGGCTTGAGATACTCACCACCGTCAGTCCTCCTACCCTCTTACCTGAAGCCAACTTGCAGGTGCTCATGTACGACTGTCACCAGGCTCATGGGAACTGCAGTAGTCACTTCAACTAAATGATCTGGGCCCAAGCCAGGTTCCTCAGCCCAGAGGGCAGAGCTCATTTATCTGATCGAGGATCTCAGATGGGAAAAGGAAAGTACACCATGGTACACACATAGTCACTATGCTTTTACTGCCAGAAATGCCCACAGTTTAGGGATAGAAAAAAGGGGCTTCTGATCACTGGGGAAAGAACATTCAGAACAAGGAGATAATCTTGTCCCTCCCAGAGGCTATTGACTAACCCTACAAATAGCTCTCTCCCACTGCCAAGGACATCAAAAGGGACTCCCCTGAGGCAAGAGGTAACTGGGCACCTGACCAAGCTGCCTGGCAAATGGCCCTAAGACCAATGAGGCTTGTTGATACTCTGTGGACATGATCTGACCTGGTGTTGCCTGAGAGACTCCATGGTACGATCAAGAAAAAATAGAGAATGAAAAGAGAAAAAAAACATAGACAGTTCAAACCCTCAGGTAAGTCCCTAGGGAAAGATCATTCTCCCAGAAACAGCTGATAGGACTCTGGGAAGTGATACTCACCAGGGTACTCATCTGAGGTTCCCAGAACTTCCTGAGTTTCTCAGATCAAGGATTTTTATACTTAGACTGAACAGCCTGGCTCAGGCTGTGCCATTCAGATGCCACGTTCTTGCTCAAGGAACTATAAAACTGAGAGTGCTTTCCCAGGAACGGGCCTCAGTGAGAGTCCAACACCCTGGAAAACTCTGGAAAAACTGACTTCCCCAAGATCTGGCCTGCCAGGGGAGATACAAATATGTACTAGTCTTTAGAGATACCTTTTCTGGGTAGGTAGAAATGTTCTCTACCAGGACTAAAGCAGTTCAAATAGTAGTTTGATCAGCTCCTCCTGGAACTGGTTCTGATGGGATCTAACAATTTCCTGTCTTTCAAAACCTCTCAATTCACAGCTAAAGTTTTAGGCATGGATTAAAACTTCATTGTACATACAGATCTCAGTGTTCTGGACAGGTAAAAAAAAATAAACTGTACATTAAAGAGACTACCAAAAGTCTCATTAGATTCCAGCAAAGGGTAGATAGACCTCCTTATTTTGTTTTGCTTTGGGCTTGCTGCATCCCATATAGGGAGTGATTTACCCCCAGCTACTTCCATGCTTAGAGACCAGCAGTTGGCATAACTCTTTAAGCATTATATTGTCAAGTCACTATGGGGTCTCCAGACCTCTGTAAAGACTTCATCGGACCACTTGATAGACCCAGCCAAACTCTGAGTTCATCGGTAGTTTTTTGTTGTTTCAGTATGGGGTACTGTCTGCATCAAGAAGGTAGCCAAAGCAGCACCAGAACCAACATGAAAAGAACCCTACACTGTGATTCTCTCCACCTCTATAGCAGTGAAGGTAACTGGTATTCCACCATGGATCCACCACACCTACATCATCATGGCAATAGCCATGGATGGTGGTTGGCAAATGAACTGTTTCCAGTCTATGGATGCATAAAACTTAAGGTTCCATTGGGCCTTTTCATTTCCTGCCACTCAACCTCCTCCTGAGTCTTATTTCTGGTATAAACACAGGAACATGATCCAACCCCCACACAGGTCTAGTCCTAGAAACTAAGGAAGCTATATACAGGAATGTTATTAGCTAATATGACTTCAAACTAGCAGCCCATATTCATCTTGACCTTGGCTCACTGATTCCCACTTTCAATGTCTAGTTTCCTTTTTCCTAGAAAAAGGAAAGATGTGAAATTTGTCTTTTGAGATAGAAATACAGAGTTTACAATTTAGTACCTGCCCTGTGACTGGGCCCTTGGTTTCCATTGCAAAAACTGGGGTTGTAAAACAGAGGCTTCATAAAATCATGTGGATGAATATATAGAAAGTAACCCCTCTTCCAAGAAATGTGGAATAAGAAAATGTAATCCAATGGCCATAAAATTAAACAGTGTGATCATTGGTCAGCTAATGAAAATAAATGGTGCCCAAACATTTGGCAAGAATTTCTACATAAAGCAGGAGAAAGCTAAAAAAAATAAACCTTGAAAGAAAAGAATAGAGTCAAGCACAACTTCTTGGTAGTAGCATCGCCTCAGATGGGCTCTGTTGTTTGCTAGAGGCAAACAGAGGCATGGCTCCTTCATAAAAGGCTTCCTGACTTGCAGTTAGCAGCAAAATCCTTGCCACTCTTTGAAGAGACTCTGCCACCAAACACTTAAATGGTGTCTAAGAGCAGTTGATATCAAACTTCTTGATGGTGGCATGGACCTAGAAACTCCACAGAGACAATAAGTGTGACTCCCGCCAGT
Organism: Arvicola amphibius; assembly: GCF_903992535.2. Classification (NCBI taxonomy): domain Eukaryota; kingdom Metazoa; phylum Chordata; class Mammalia; order Rodentia; family Cricetidae; genus Arvicola; species Arvicola amphibius. The sequence continues at coordinate 48,578,779 of NC_052060.1, read as the reverse complement.
ACCTGTGACTCCCACCATGAAGCTAGACTCTCAGAAAGCTAAGAAGTGGGGTGGATTCAGCTGCCAAAGCCTCAGCTGTAATCCTAGCCATGCTGTTTAGCTGATTTAAGACTCATGTGCTCAGAAAAAGATAGAGATAGAGATATACAGTAAACACAGCTCAGATGGGGTAAAAAAACCAAAAACTTCTAAACGGTTTACAGTATGTTTAAAAATATCACTTTCTTTTGCATACTCCTTGTCCAATTAGGACAGCATACTGTCAGCAGTTGAGGCTAGTTACAAATTATTATTGATAATGGTCAGGAAGAAAACTAAATAGCAGAGATTAGATTCGAGGTTCTTGTTGGCTTAAACCCATGTTCGAGTAGTCTTCTCTGGTGGATATCTTACAACAATTACAGACTAATGGTAGAAGTGCATATTCTTTTAGAGGTGCAGTAGATAAAGGAAGAGCATGTCTTCCAACCTCCTGACAGCCAGGGTCTGTTTTTTATGCTCAGTGCAGTGAGCTGGTGGGGTCCTTTTTCATACAGTTGTCTCAGGATCAATAATAATGTCTGTTTATGAATCACACATCTTAACATCATAATAGACTTTGCTCTATGAGTTCATAGAAATAAATACAAATAAGATTTTTTCAAGCAACAAATTATAGCATCTAAGGAATCTTGATCGAAGTCTAACCACCTTACCATGGTGTCTGCCTGTGTACAATGAATGGCCTCATTGACAGACTAATCTCAAATAACCTATGTTCTATGCTGAAATCAGCTCTTCCCGAGTATAACCATGTACAGAGAGGGTGCTATCTTGGATGTGGTGGGAGTGTGACTAAGTCATGAGAGAAAAGTAACTATGATTATTTAGTCTTCAACCACATCAAAGACCTGAGAAGGGAAATAATATAACTTGAGTAAACAGGAAGTACAATCAAGCAACTTCCAAAAGGTGCAAGAAATGACAGAGACAACTGGCTACCTGGGCAATCACCCAAAATCTCATTTGCAACGTTGGTGCAACCAACTTTGGCTAAGGCCTAGAGTAAAGGACAGACCATTATTAGAGGCAGGAAAACTTTAAAAACCATCTTATCCTGTATGTCATTGTTTGGTGATGTGGGCTTTCCCTCTGCAGGCTGTGAATGCGCTTTGTTACTTCAACCCTCCCCAAGGTCCCCATGCTCCCAATTTACTCAGGAGATCCTGTCTTTCTCTACTTTCCATGTAGATTAGATCTATGTATGACTCTATTAGTGTCCTCATTGTTGTCTAACTTCTCTGGAATTGTAGTTTGTAGGCTGGTTTTCTTTGCTTTATGTTTAAAACCCACCTATGAGTGAGTACATGTGATAATTGTCTTTCTGTGTCTGGGTTACCTCACTCAAAATAATGTTTTCTAGCTCCATCCATTTTCCTCCAAAATTCAAGATGTCATTATTTTTTTCTGCTGTGTAGTACTCCATTGTATAAATGTATCACATTTTACTTATGCATTCTTTGGTCAATGGGCATTTAGGTTGTTTCCAGGTTCTGGCTATGACAAACAATGCTGCTATGAACATAGCTGAGCACATGTCCTTGTGGCGCAATTGAGCATCCTTTAGATATATACTCAAAAGTGGTTTTTCTGACCCAAAGAGTCACACAGAAACTACATTCATTACAACACTCCTTGGCCAATAGCTTTGGAATGTTCCTTCCTAGCTCTTATATCTTAAAGCAGGAACAAGTCAAGGCTGATCACTTTCTCTGTATCTATTCAATATTGTACTTGAAGTTCTTGCTAGAGCAATAAGACAATAAGGGAGATTCAGGGGATACAAATTGGAAAGAAATATGTCAAACTTTTGATATTTGCAGATGATAAGATAATATACTTAAGTGACCCCCAAAACTCTACCAGGGAACTCCTACAACTGATAAACACCTTTAGTAAAGTGGTGGGATACAAGATTAACTAAAAAAAATCTGTAGCCCTCATATATACAAATTATAAACAGACTAAGTAAGAAACCAGAGATACAACACCATTTACAATAGACAGAAATGATATAAACTATCTTGGGGTAATTATAACCAAACAAAGGAAAGAACTGTAAAGACCTGGAATAATTTAAAGTCTTTGAAGACAGAAATTGAAGAAGATACTTGAAAATGAAAGGCTCTTCTATGCTCTTGGATAGGTAGGATCAACATAGTAAAAATTGCAATCATATCAAAAGCAATCTACATAGTCAATAAAATCCCCATCAAAATCACAATACAGTTCTTGACAGAACTCAAAAGAATAATATTCAACTTCATATGGAAAAATAAAAAACCCAAGACAACTAAAACAATCTTCTACAATAAAGGAACTAATGAAGGCATCACTTTTTCTGACTTCAAGCTCTACTTTAGAGGTATAATAATAAAACAGTTTGGTATTGGCATAAAAACAGACATGTGGATCAATAGAATCAAATCAAAGACTCTGACATAAATCTACACACCTATGAACATCTGGGTTTTGACAAAGAAGCCAAAATTGCATGATGGAAAAAAAGAAAGCATCTTCAACAAATGGTGCTTGCATAATTGGATGTAGACTTGTAGAAAAATGCAAATAGATCCATATCTATTTCCCTGGACAAAACTCAGGTCTAAACGGATGAAAAACCTCAACACAAATCCAGTTATACTGAACCCCATAAAAGAGAAATTAGATATAGCTTTGAATGCATTTGCACAGGGGCCTACTTTATGAATATAACACCAGTGCACAGATACTGAGATCAACAATTAATAAATGAGACTGTCTGAAACTGAAAAGTTCTATAAGGCAAAGGACATGATCAATAAGACAAAATGGCAGCCTACCAAATGGGAAAAGATCTTCACCAACCCTATATCTTAAAGAGGGCTAATCTCCAAAATATATAAAACCTGAAGAAACTAGACATTAAAATAATAAATAATACAATTAAAAAATGGAGTACAGATTTAAAAAAAGAATTCTCAACAGAAGAGTCTCAAATGGCTGAAGGAAAATTAAGGAATTGCTCAACATCCTTAGTTGTCAAGGAAATGCAAATCCAAATTACTCTGAGATACCATATTACACCTGTCTGAACAGCTAATATGAAAAACACTGATGACAGCCTATGTTGGAAAGGATGCAGAGTAAGGGAAACACTCCTCCACTGTTGACTTCCCATGGGAAGCCTTACCATCTCTGAGGAGTGGATGGGGTGGGGTGAGAAGAATACGGGGGGGAGTGGGAAGAGGGCAGAGAATGGGAGAAGGGAGGGAGAGGGAACTAGGATAGGTATGTAAAATGAGAAAATATCGTTTAAAGTAAATTAAAAAAAAAGTTCTAGAGCCTCCAGGCATGAGTAGTTTCAATTAAATTCTCTTTAATCCTTGTCCAAGAACTACTAATATTTACCCAGTTTGTTTCTTTCCCACTCCCTTATTGTCATTAATAAACTGTTAAACCATATCTAAACATGAATTAACCTTTACCAAAGCATAAAATGACCTTTATCTCATACATATACATAATTTTTATATTGCAGGCCAAATGATTGTATCTAACCATGCACACCCTATTCATATTGTACCCTGACTGACAGCAGACATATGGTACAAAGATGAAAGACACCCAAGCCCTACAGTTAAGTTTTTAACAGTGCTTTATATTTTTGCTGTCAGCAGAAGGTATGACAACATTTCTAGAATTATATCTTCCAGGTATAAATCTGATAATTTCTAAGTGATCTACAGTTGTTCTTTTTTTATACACTTTCAAGATGGTAATGATTAGTACCTAACTCTTAACTGTTGGGACTAAGTTTTCATACTTTTTGGGAGTTTCTATTTCTACATTTATCTCTGAGGAGACAGAAAGATTTAGATTTCTTTGTTGATACTTTGGCACTGGAGATATCTGTGACCTTTCATGTTGTTTATCTTTTCCTTATATATACCATATGTTTTTAATACTATTTCTTAAGTAACCATCTCCTGCGTTCCTAGAGTTTAGCTATCTCTCCTCTAGAACAAGGTTCTAGTGGGCTCCCGAGGGCATCTTTCTCCTTTGGTGGCTACATGACTTCTCTTTGACTCTGCCTTCTTTCTCTCTATATCTCTTCCAGTCTGACTATATTTTGACCTGCTATTGGCCCAAAGCAACTTCTTTATTCATTAACCAATAAAAGCAACACATATACAGAAGGACCTCCCATACCATTAGAACACACACAATTGCAACAATTCAGCTATTGGCACGACTAGATTTTTTTTTTAATCAGCTTTACTTCTGTTTTTGTTGGTGTTTAGTTATTTTAAAATTTATGGTATTTTTATTGTATTTACTAAATTGTGTAATCCCCATATCCTGCTGCAGATCTTTGTAACTAACTGGAAAGCAGCTGAAATGCAGTGACTTTTCCCTGTGCTTGTCTATTCCCAGGTTACGAGGGAGGTCAATGTGGATGGAAGTTTCTGTTCTGCCTGGTCCCACAGCTATTACCAGTACCATGAGGCAGAAACAAACAAACAAACAAACAGAATCAATTGTTCCATATATTTGAAATTTTCAAATTCAGATTCAAATTGTTGCCAAAGATGTTGGCATTTAGAATGAGTTTGCCAGGCTCAGAATAGTCTAGAATGGGTTGAAGAGGGCATTCTGGAAAATATTACCCCACCTTCAGATAGAAGTCTCTAAATATTAAATTTTTGTGACCCTGGAATTAAAAAAAATCTTAAAAACTGGAGTTTCTGGAGAGGTGAATGTTGATTAAAATTTGAAATCTTTTTTTTTTGTCTACAAATGAGTGGATTTTTAACTTAATTCATTTTAATCCATTCACTCACCTTTGGGCCATTTCTTTGCATCTTTTTCAAAAATAATCTGCAAACTTTAAATTCCAATTTCAATTTGTATGTGTTGAGTTTTAATCTTTAAATTTTAATTTTTTAAAATTTAAGTTTTGATTTTTTAAAATATTTCATGATTGGCCAGGGTCTGGTGCTGCACCCCGCACCCCCGTGTCTGCACTGTGTGTGCTATTACCCAGTTCGTGAGTTTCGGGCAAGGGGCTGAAGGTTGAGAATACACAAACACACACAGACAGAGAGACAGAGACGCGGGTCATCTTTGAATTCCCCAAGAATGCCCCCTTTATTGTGTTCAGGGGCAGATTATATAGCCAAACCCACCAGAAACCACTCTCCTGCCATCAGGACCTCCTGAAGGTCTCGTGCTAAGAGCAGCTGTAGGCACCCAGATCAGGGGAAAACAAGTTGTTTACAAGAAATTCAGGATCTGGGGACTCACTGCTCCCAACAGTCTGGCGCTGAGCAATGAACCATATATACTGTGAAATTGGGGGACTGGTCTGTATTTTCTGATGGTCTCATGCCAGCAATACCCACAGCCTCAGTCTGTAGTAGGCCAAAAATTTAAAAAAATAAAAAAATTAATAATTCTTTGTTAAATTGAGAACAGAAAAATCTATTTCATATGTGGCAGTGAAATGTTGTCTTTTCATAGAAAGAAAATTTAGAGTATTACATAGTTCTATTAAAAATATATAGTTATAGTTATGATATTGTGAAAAATGAAATTTTTTTTTGTTTTTTGAGACAGGGTTTCTCTGCAGCTTTTTAGATCCTGTCCTGGAGCTAGCTCTTGTAGACCAGGCTGGTCTCGAACTCACAGAGATCCGCCTGCCTCTGCCTTCCGAGTACCGGGATTAAAGGCGTGCGCCACCACTGTCTGGCTGAAAAAATGAAATTTTAAATGGAGAAAAATATTTAAAAATCATATTTTTAGGCTTTTCTTGCTTCCAGGTTCAAAAGTCCTATGGATTCATGATTTTGTGAAATCTTGGATTTAATTTTGATTTTTTGATTTTTTTCCTTAAATGAGGGTAGAAGATATACATGGCTGGATACATATACATAAAGTTTTAGCAGCATTTTAAATAATAAAATATCGCATCTTTTTTTTTTGGTGGGTAAGAAACCCACTGGAAGAGCATCTGTGGGAAGTGCTTGGAGTAGCATCAGAATTGAAAGTTCAACTTGGCTCCGGTGCACATCTGAGGCCAGCCTGGGCTGCAAAAGACCCTATCCCATCAATAAAAATGAATAGGGCACCCACCCAGGTAAGCCATAAGACCTCAAGAGATTTTATTTCTGTTGATAAAGGAGAAACTGAGGACACTAATTCAACAATATAAAGGGCTTGCTAAACCTTATTAAGAAATACGAAGTCACACAAAACTGAATTTAGTTAAAGGAGCATTCCCAATTGTCTTAGCAGGAAGAGCATCATTTTGCCAGCCAGGCAGGACAGCCTTTGATAAAGTCACCAGTGAAAAGCAGCAAGGTCTGTTCTCAAGATAACTATGGCAGTATTTTTTTGTTAGAAATCTCCCCATTCGTCCAAACAACCAGACTTTGGAATTCCTGTCTCTAGAAGTGTTCAGTTGCTCCATGTGTAATTTGGGGCTGGGAAAGTATATAAGCTGAGGGAGGTGCCTGGTTCCTTTTTGTGCTATTATTAAAGAGTTTTTCCTTATTATTCTCCAGGTGGTAGAGTGATTTATCATCAGGAAGGCACATTAATTCTACAATACTACCATCATATTCATAAAACACCTACCAACAAGAAAAGCTCAGATCCAAGAGACCTTACTGGAGAATTCTACAAAAGTTGTAAAGATGAATTAAAACAAATTTCTTGTAAAGCTTGACAAAAAATAGAAAAGGAAGAAATAATTTTGGACATATCATGAAGACAGCATTCCCAGTGCTTCCCTCATATGGGCTGTATGTCCTCAGATCAGGACCCCCAAGTCAACCGTTCTATGAGATACTTCTTGTCAGATATGTAGTCAATGCGGTAAGGAATGAATTTAACTCAGAAAAGTGATACCAAGAATAATGTCTGTGCTATGGGATCAGATCACATATACCTCACACAAAACAGGGACCTTCATTCAGACAATGTGTGTGATAGATAAAAGCAAGCCAGAAGATGGCAGACCAACAGAATTTTCAAAATTTGCAGAGCCCCGGGGAACAGCTGTCATAACGGAAATGGAGTCACAACCGAGACGGTGGCACTGAAAGCCAGAGGAGTATGAGTTTGAAGCCAGCTTGAATAGCTGGAAAGATGGAGAGATCACGGAGTTGTGTTAAGGGCCCCTCACCCTAGAGTAAAGAAAGCCTCTCACAAGCTGAGAAACTGGAATTGCAGCCCAGGTGTCCTGTGCTGTAAAGGCTGACAGAACTGTGTATGCAGACATTTCATGGGACCCAGGCTCAAGACCTGAGTGTGTATGACCTTGATCAGGACCTCACTCCTTTCCTCAGACACAGCCTAAGTTTACGGTGAAGGTTTCCTACCTTCCTATAGCCCTGTGGGCCGGATGTTCATTTTCTTGACTGTAATCCTCTGAGGTGTCCTCAGGAACCACTACACCTATCTCCCTAATGTGTTCTTAATAGTTTATCAGGCTATGTCCAGACAGCTGGGTGATCTGGAATTTTGGCAAATAGTAATCTGGCCGGTGTTAACAAAAGTTCAAGCTGGGTTTCTGTTTGACTTTGTTTCATCAACAGGATCAAGTATTTTCTGTGCATGTATGCCTGTCTGTTCACCTCCCTGCATCTGAAGTCTACACAATCCCCTTGCCCACTCCAATAAAGGATGAAGGAAAGCCTCAGGTTCCTCTGCTTTTCTTTGTGATGAAAAGTCTTCTAAAATCAATTCAGGACAACAAGGACCTCTTTTCTTTTGGGCACAAGACTGAAAGTGAAAGCCGACAGGCTCAGCTTCTTGGAAACAGCCTGGATGTCAAGAAACCACGTGTTCTTTCTTAAATGTCTTGGAGTCCTGTTTGTACAGTTTGTTTTACTTCAGGCTACTGGAAGGTTTTTCTAAATCCTGAGATTATGACTATCAGGTATGGAATGCTTTCATGCTAAACTGCAGATTACAAACTGAACTCTGTAGCAAGCTCCACTACACAGCAACAGGGATCACAGAGTTCTCAGTAGAACAGAGGCAGGACCTTCAAGATAGGAAAACAATGGACACAGTGCATGTGGGTGCTTACTGATCACAAGTACTGTATATACAGCACTGTGGGAGATGTACAGGGCACCATGAAGATTCATTAGACTCAGTCTCTGCCCTAACAGGGTTTACTGCAGTGGGTAAAATGGATTCTTCAGAGGGCTGAAGAGTAGAGGAAAGCAAGAACACTTGACCCTAGATAACTGAACAGCACAAGAAGCCCTAAGAGAACTTTGGAAACTAAATAACAAGGAATTTGTTTTAGTAGTTTTTACGTAAAATGACTTCAAAATTTTCAAAATACTCTTTTTTTTAAAATATACAGTGACTGCAGTTTCCACTCCCCCCCCCCCCAGGTTCTTTCCCCACCTCCCTTCTCTCCCTGACCAACATCCTTGGTCTCCCCATAGAAAAGAGCAGACCTCCCAGAGGCATCAATGAAACATAGCATAACATGCTACAATAAGACCAGACACATACCATCATATAAAAGCTGGAAGAGGCAACCCAGTAGGAGGATAGATGTCCCATAAAGAGGCAACAGTGTCAGAGACCACCCCTGCTCTTACTGTTAGGAATCCCATAGGAACATCAAGCTTCTCAGCCATAACATATGTGCAGAGGGTCAAGGTTAGGCTTTAGGTCTACCATACAAGTTTCCCGATCTTATTGGACCCCCATGAGCCCCAGTCAATTGATTCTGTGGGCCATGTTCTTGTGGGGACCCTGACTCCTCTGGTTCCTCCTATCCATTCTCCTCCTCCTCTACAGGATTTCTCAAGCTCCACCCAATGTTTGGCTGTGGGAATCTGCATCTGCTCCTATAAATTGTTGAATGAATTCTCTTTGGTCTCTTTTATGATGATTTTGCTAAGTTCCAGTCCCAGAACACTCTGCAGATAGGACAAACTCTAGGTCAAACGTGTTGTGGCTAGGTTGGTGTACCAGTCCCTGCACTTAAGGCCTTCCCTGGTTACAGAAGATGGCTGGTTCGGGCTTCATTGTCCCCATTATTATGAGCCTTTGATAGGATTACTCTCATGGATTCTATGGAGTTTCCATTGCATTAGGTTTCCATCTCATCTCCAAAATGCCCCCCCCCCCATTATAGTCATTTCTCCCAGTATCCCCGCCACTTGATCTTTCCTGTTTCTATCTCTCATGAGTCAGGCTGTTCAGTCTAGGTATATTATATATTTGTCTGAGAAACTCAGAAAGTTCTCAGATCCTGAATGAGTAGCCTAATGAATGTCAGTTTCCAAAGTCCAGACAATTGTTTCTGGGAGAATAATCTTTCCATTTGGACTAGATATTAGAGCTGTCTATTTTTTTCTCTCTGCATCCTCTATTTCTTCTTGGTAGAACCATGTAGTCTCTCAGACAACACCAGGTCAGGTCATGTCCACAGAGTATCAACAAGCCTCATTGGTCTTAGGGCCATTTGCCAGGCAGCTTGGTCAAGAACCAGTTACCTCTTGCCTCAGGGGAGTCTCTTTTGATGTCCTTGGCAGTGTAGGAGAACAATTTGTAGGGTCAGTCAAATAGCCTCTGGGAGGGACAAGATTATCTCCTTGTTCTGAATGTTCTTTCTCCAGTGATCAGAAGCCCCTTTTCTCTATTCCTCAAACTGTGGGCATTCCTGGCAGTAAAAGCATAGTGACTATGTGTGTACCATGGTGTACTTTCCTTTTCTCATCTGAGATCCTCGATCAGATAAATGAGCTCTGCCCTCTGGGCTGAGGAACCTGGCTTGGGCCCAGATCATTTAGTTGAAGTGACTACTGCAGTTCCCATGAGCCTGGTGACAGTCGTACGTGAGCACCTGCAAGTCGGCGTCCAGCAAGAGGGTAGGAGGACTGACGGTGGTGAGTTTCTCAAGCCAGACTCGAGGGTGGTCCAGGAGTAGGACCTGTGACTGGGTCACACAGGCATTAGACAGACAGCATTTTGTTGTTCCTCAGATGAGGGCATCAACTAAATTGTACTGTGAGGATATGATTCTGATCCACAGTTAACTCATTTTTTTCTTCGTAGTTTGGTTTTGTTTGGTCCTTCCTTCCTTCCTTCCTTCCTTCCTTCCTTCCTTCCTTCCTTCCTTCCTTCCTTCCTTCTATTGTTCTTTTCTTTATTATACTAATAGTAGCCGCCACAGCACTTACAGGGGACATCCTGCTGCTACAGAGGCTAAGCATTTGGACAGGTATGTCACAGGGCTTTTCCATGGCCCCAGTGTTTGGCTTAGAGCTGCATTTGTGATGTGTTTTGTTTCACAGACAGACATCTGAAAAGGTTTTTGAGGCATCTGGAAAGGCTAGCCTGGAGCCGAAGTCAGTACTGCTTTTAAACCATGTAAGTCTTTTCTGTAGTCTCAGTCCAGATGAGGGATCCAGTGCCACTCCTCTCTTGTGATTGTGTTTAGAGAGGGTTTGCTATTCTTGAAAACTCTGGTATTCAGAGGCAACAATATCAGCTGCACCTAGACTCATGAACCTATCTCTTAGTCTTTGGAGTTGGGATCTGAAGGACAGTGGCCATCCTACTCTGAGACAGGCTCCCTTTGCCTCCTCTCAGCTAGTGGCTAAGATAGGTAGCCTTCAATATATAAAGTTCTCAGCAGACGATCTGCAGACCAAGGTCTGTAACTCTTGCAGCTTTCCCTCGGTGCCCTTGTATAATCTGTTTTCCTGGAAAACCTCTGATGGAAGGGTGGGGTCAGCATTTGGAGTCTCATCAAACAAGGTTGCGGAATTTTGTTAATTCCTGGGGAAATCGAGTCCATAAAAGTTGCCTGCTGTAACCTCCCTTTGGATCTGTTCATTTAAAAGCAAAAATGGTTTGACTCACCTCTGCTAATGGGAGAGTGGAGAATGCATCTTTCAGGTCCAAGATAATATACACCTGTTTCTCTGGAGGAGCCAGATTCATGAGAATCAAAGTTCCAGGATTCTTCACAGGAAGAAAAGAGTATTCCAGAGTGACTGGCCAGGCACCAAGATGCCTGTCTCTAAGTCACGAGCTAGGGACTGCATTTCCCCTTTTTGTTTCTAGGGCCATTGTGTATTTTTTTTTTATTTTTGCATCTCACCATCAGAGAAGGGGACAGTGGCTTTCAGCTTATGCAAAAGGTCCTGTCTCAATCAGTTCTGTTGTTATACCTGCTTTGAGCGACCCTCAGCAACTAGACCTACTAATGTATTTACAAATGGATGGAAATAGAAAACACTATTCTGAATGAGGTAACCCAGACCCAAAAAGATGAACATGGGATGTACTCACTCATAATCGGTTTTTAGCCATAAATAAAGGACATCGAGCCTATAATTTGTGATCCTTGAGAAGACAATAAGAAGGTGAAACCAAAGAAAAACATATAGTTATCCTCCTGGATATTGGAAGCAGACAAGTTTGCTGTGCAAAAATTGGGATCTTGGGGGTGGGGAGGGTTGGGGGCAAGGGGAGATGGGGAGAGCAAAGCGTGAAGGGGAGGATAGGGAGAGCTTGGGGGAATGGGATGCTTGGGATATAGGAAGGGTTGATATGGGAGCAGGGAAGCATATATCCTAATTAAGGGAGCCATTTTAGGATTATTAAGAGACTTGACTCTAGAGGAGTTCCCAGGTATCCAGTGAGACGCCCCCAGCTAGTTGCGTGAGCAACTTTCTAATATTTATAACTTATTTTCTACTATCTGGGGCTGACTAAATGAGAAAGGAAATCCTTTTAGCAGTTGTCTTTAATCCTTGTGAAAAGGAGCAAGTAAAACTTATTGACAGTCTCCTTGCCCAGCGTTGGACAGAAGCAGAAAATCCATGCTGTTTATGCTGATTGTCCGGCAGCTATCCTCTTGGTCACCCAGCCCTGGGCAGTTTTTCTGTCTGCCTGCCTGCCTGTCTGTCTGTCTGTCTGTCTGTCTCTCTCTCTCTCTCTCTCTCTCTCTCTCTCTCTCTCTCTATATATATATATATATATATATATATACATATATATATATATACATATATATGCCTTATGTTGAGAGAAAAGTGTGTTTTACATTTTCCAATTGTAGGGATCATTTGGTTGAAAAAGCCACAAAAATACCAAAAGAAGAAGGAGGAAAACTTCCTTCTGTTTTCTTCTGTGGGGCTACTTAGAGCAGCCAGTGAGCTCGGGGAACTATTTCTTTCTTCCTGTGTACATCCTGCTCTGAAAAGAGGGTGCTTTGAATGAGAGCCCCACCCTGACTGTGCATGGGGACTAGGACAACTGGGGACCCTGAGAAGCAATGAAACAAGGGAGATCTCCAAAGTGTGACGGGCCCAGGTTTTGTTTGTTTTACTGGGGGACCTGTCAGAGTCAAAAGGATTTGGCTTCCCAACACAGGGGGCAAAGGTCTTAAGTCTGGGAGGGGTTATCACACCAGAGAAAGTCATTGGTCACTACTCAGAGACAGAAATGGCAGACAGGGAAATCTGGTGAAGTCTCACACCTTTCTGGACACTGGATCAGCAGCCTTTGTCAACCTCTCCTGTGGGCACAAACAGAAGGCACCTTAACCAACTGTCACTCTAGTGGTGACAGGCCAGGCAACTTTCTAATTGCTTCCTTTTGTGGTGGAGGTGTCAGAATCCTCAGAAACCTTAGGCAGCAGTTGACCAAAGGGAGTTCTGGGGACCTGGAGCACCCCAGGTTTGGCACCCCAGAGGAATGCCTTGACCACTGCACTCTTCCCTATTCTGAGGGGCTCTGAGACACACACACTGTCTCAGGGTCTGGACCCTGGGGATCTCAGTGTGACCTCGAGAAATGCTATGAAATATATACCAGGGAAGACTGCTTGGACATCATTTTAAACCAATAGTAATCCTTTATTAGCCGGTCAGTGATTACACTGGGTGTTCAGAATCCCAGAGTAGTTCGAGTCTTTCTGAGAATTAGTTTTTAAGCACAGAATCCATGTTCTGGGTAGACATGTGTCAGTGAACAAGAACAGTTAGCCATGAGAAGAACTACAGAAGTCAGAAAGCAGCGTTGGTAATTCAGAGTCTTTCCCAGAACTGTGGATTTTGAAGATCTAGGTCTTTGTTTTCATTTTGGCTGACAATGCAGTCTACATGCGAGTTTCATGGCCTGGATAACACTTCTGTCATGAAGTCAGTTGTGGTAAGGTCTAGGGACCTCTTACATCATTTTCAGAAATTAGGTTTTAAACGGATTACACCTTTGCTCCTCATTGCATCAAACATGAAAATTATTCCATAGCTTTTATATCACATGGAATTGCTTTTAAATAACAAATGTGTTCAAGTTCTTTTTGATCTGGATATTGCAGGTTCTGGTTGGGAAGTTCCTGACAAAACCTACTGACCACACAGTTCAATGAAGTCTTTGCAGGGCTGTGTTTATTTACTTCCATGGTCAGAATGTTTTCAGTTTCTTAGTACTTCAACCCTCTACAAAGCTTACAGTGCTTTTCACCGTTTTTTCACTAGGAGCAAACCAGAAAGCCTCACAGGATTGGAGGAGGAAATAAAAGACAACAACATCCATCTGTGCTGAGCTGCAAGCCCGGCTAATTAGGGGCACTTGCTCTTGCTAGGTCTGGGGAACTCTACTCCGGAACGTGGGTCCACCATCCTGAGCAGGAATGAGATGGCATTTTTGAGGATTAATTCATTTTCTCTAGAACTACTGTGACTAGAAAAGGCTGTTTCTGGGCATGGCTGGGGCACAGCAGCAGAAGAGCCCTGGGTGGTATGATCAGGGCAACAAGCCTCGAAGGGGACTATCGGGCTTGATTTAAGAGAGGAACCAGAATATGTGCAGTTTAAGCACCAGTGAGAATCACACTGAGATTGTCTTTCTCTGTGCTCACGATGTCTGCTGATGGGCATGGTAAAATGATCATGGTCAGTGATGGAGCAGAGTTGATGCCTTCCCGCTTCTACTGAAAGGGCTGCCTGTGGCTGATTTCCATGAGGGGAAACAGAACAGAGTGATCAGCTGCTGGCTTGGCAAAGAGAGTTAACACAGTGTCACTATAAGAACACAAAAGGAAGAAGAGATACGATCTGTTCTAGTGGCGAATATGAATGATCAGCTTACCACACACAGCATGTTCCAACTTGGCAAGTTTCAGTAGGAACAGAATAAACAAAGTCATAGATTTAGGTATTTTTTTAAAATATATTGATGGCAATGTGGGGCAGGCAGATTATGAGAAAATGGGGCAGTTTGCTACAGGTATTCTGATGCAAGAAATCGCCATGAAGGCAGCTAAGAGAGCCCAGTAAAATCTGGCTTCCTACTTTAAAACAACCAGTTCTCTACATGCACCCAAATTCTAGTCAGTCAGTCAGCCTTGTTGGTTCATTGACAGAGCTGAGGCTGCTTTCTGGGGACTTTGGGTCACAGATGAAACTCACAGTGAAAGATGAAGGGCAGGGCCGTGACCATCACACATCTGGTCTTGGCTGCCAAGAGAATTTTCTCCTTCAGTAGGAGGATTGGCTTATTCCTCATATCCATGTAGTTTTTAACCCTCTCCTGCAAGACCAGCTCTTCTACTGTATGTAGTGAAGGGATTTCTCCTGAATGTTGGGAACAAAAGAATGAGGACAAAGTCTGCTTATCTTATCCCCAACTTCAGGTCCTCAGGCTGTCGTTCCTGCCTTTTGGGATCCAGAACCCCAGTCGGGCACCATTCTCACCCATCACGTTCTTGCTTGATAACTGGTCAGCTCCTAGTCTCTGATTCCTAGTACTTCTCTGCCCCTTCTTTATGTTTCCCCTTTCTCTACCAAATGGAAACTAAACTGAAAACCTAAAGGAAAAAGGCAGGAAATAATTCTTTGAGACATTTCCTCTCCTGTGGTATTGAGCAGCTCCCTGATTTCTTGCTATTTACAGCACAGCTGCTTTCTGCAATATCTAGCATTTTCATTGGTGCTCACACACCCTCTCTGGGTTTAGGTGCATTTGAGGCATAGCTGCTTAAGTTTCAGAGCACTGCTCATGTGTAACCATGTCCTTGTAAGTGTCACTGTCACATAATTTCATAAATTTTGTAACACAGAAACGTGTGATGTTTTTCTATGTTTATGCTTTCTCTGAAATGGCAATGTAATTAATTCTGTGGATGACTCATACCCATGATATAGGTAAAATAAATGTATTTTATAATATGTAGTAATTATCAAAAAGACATGCATCAAAAAAAGAAGTGTTAATTCCTGGGGGCCTATTTATTCCTTAAAATGGCAATGAATAAATGAATATTTAACTGAGCATATTATCAACAATGTAAAATAATTTCTCTAATCTGATTCTGTTTTTTATTTGATATGTAGTGTAAAATCTTGAATAAGAAAAATTTTCAGTGCTAATTCAAATGGGATATTTCTGATGTAAGCACAGTAGAATGTTGTCATATTATATAGGAATTTTTTAAATAATAGTTTAGAAGACTCTAAAATTATACAGCTTCTCCCTCATCCTTGTCTCTGATGAACCTAACATTGTTATTTTTGTTGAGAATTCCATCACTCTACCTTCTGAGTAAAAAAAAAATAGATTCTAGGTAATCTCATCTCTCCCTTTCTAGACAGGGGACGGGCCTGCACAATGGCCTCAGAAGTCCACATGCCAGGCCCTGTGTGCCTCATTGAGAATGTAAAAGGGCAACTGGTAGCCAACCAGGAGGCTCTGCGGATCCTGTCTGCCATCGAGCAGCCAGTGGTGGTGGTGGCCATCGTGGGATTCTACTGCACAGGCAAGTCCTACTTGATGAACAGGCTGGCTGGGAAGAATGCAGGTGAGTGCCTCCAACTATGCTATGCTGGTACCCTTGTGTCCACTCACATTGTCTGCTTCTTGCATGAGAGTGTGAAGAATTTAATCTTTCGGTCATAGCTGGATGTTGGAATCCCTTTTGTCGTTGTTATTGTTGCTTTATCTGTTTGCTTTTGTTTTTGAGACAAGGTCATGCTTTAGGGCACAAGCAGGCCTTCAGCTCAGTACATTGTCTTGTCTGACTTAGAACTTATGATCTAACCTTGACCTCCTGAGTGCTGATGACAGGCCTGACCAAACGGATTTCAGAGGATTCCACCTCCCTGACAGGGTCCAGAGCATCCTCTGGAGCCCCATGACCCTGTCTACCAACATGTCTGCCAGCTGTCCTAGACAGTGACCCTTAAATGGGTCACTTCATAGATTCAGACTCAACGCACCACAGAAGCGAATGTAGTGAGACAGACAGGACGGAGAACTCTATTGCTGGCAAACATCTCCAGATTATGGGGGTCTGTGGAAACTTGGGGATCTAGGGCAAGCCTGCAAAATGTTATGCTCAAGTTACTCATCCCCAAATGAATTCAAAGTGCCCGGATTCTGGTGCAAATTACACGAGGTCTTTAATATACAAACTCGAGTTTGGACCACATTTCCAGCACCCCAGCGCAGTGGGTAAGGGAAGTACAGTGGCGAGTCCGAGAAAGAGGTGAACTTTTAAAGGTGAAATGCCATAATCAGGGGAGTTCATGTCTTTTTTTGCCTTGGGACTGGGTAAAGAGGGCATAGGGTAAGGTAGTTTCTGAAACCACTTTTGGGGTGTGAAAACCCTAACAAAGAGTCATTAATAACGGACAAGGTATCTTCAAGGACAGGATGCCTCCTAGGAACATCTGGACCTTGTTAAATTTTATGGCCCTGCTCCCTTAGTTCCTTAATTGGCTATTTTTAGGGTGCCCATTCAAATTCCACTATCCCAGAGCATTTCTGGAGCTGAGATCACTGCCCCTTGCTTATTATATGTCTTGAGATGAAGCCCTTTATTTAAAATGGAGTTTGCAAAGTCAGATTCTTACAGACCAACTTCAAAAGCACCCATTGTCTTATAGTTCTGATAGTGTATAAAAGTCCACCAACTCATCTAAGACTCAAGGCAACCTGTAATATACAATGACACAGAATAAACATTCCCAATGCCAGTATTGAGGAGACTAGCAAGAACAGTATACACTATAGCAAGACTGAACCTGGATGGACAAACGCCTAACCCTGTAGCTCCACGTGCAGCATAGAAGGCATAAGGTGGCCTTCTCTTGACAAAATTAACTTGCTCTAGGGTCCGGCTGTTTATAGAACACAAGGGCTCTCTCTAGGGCTGTGTGCACTCATTGATGCCAGCTTTCCTCAGTGAACATCACACAGTCTTGGCATCTCTAACTTCCTGGGATCTCCATTGTTACTTCAGCTTTACCCCCACAGCCTCACACTCAGCAAGCTCAGGAGCTTCATATAGCTCTTTGGCCTGCTACACACTCTTCTGGGACTTTGTTTACAAGGTAGGAAAAAGCCTTGTGACTGTTGCATTCCTCATATCTGAAAACGGAATTTCTGTTATGTCTCAGCACTAGCTTTGTTTTTGGCTAATTCTGTGGACCTTGTTTGTGCCGAGTTTCACATCAATTTTTATAATTTATTATTATTTTATATGTGTGAGTATTTTGCCTGTGTACCATGTGCATGCCTGGCATTCACAGATGTTAGAAGTGGCAGAGGGGTCCTTGAAACTATAATTATAGGCAGTTGTGAGTTGTTGCAGAGATGCTGAGAACCACACACTGGTCCTCTGCAAGAGCAGCAGGCACACTTAATCACTGAGGCACCTCCCCTGATCATTAAAGTTATGCCAATTTTATAATCATTTTCTTAAAGCACCTGTCTAATCCCTCATTTCCTCTCTGCTTTTCAGGCTTCTCTCTGGGCTCCACAGTGCAGTCTCACACCAAGGGGATCTGGATGTGGTGTGTGCCTCATCCTCAGAAGACAGACCACACCCTAGTTCTGCTTGATACTGAGGGCCTGGGAGATGTTGAGAAAGTAAGGATTGAGGGCTCAGTGTGAAATCCAGTCACTCATCTCTGAATATTATATACTGTTATCTATGATGCTTTAAAACCTAGTATGTTCATTTGTATGTGTATTGTATTCCCATGTGTGTCTGTGCATGCATGTATGCATTGTAAGTATATATGTGAGTGCATCATATGTGCATGGTACATGTACTACAGTGCACATACGGAGGTTAGAGTACATTTGGGTGCAGTTATTTTTTCCACCATGTGGATTCTAAGGACTTAAGTAGGACTGTAAGCCTTGTAGTTTTTCACTCAGAGTTTAAACTTCATTATAACATCATTTTCATTTTTACTTACATGACATGCTGTCATGTGTAATTAACAAAGAGGAGGGAATTAG
Source organism: Arvicola amphibius (assembly GCF_903992535.2). NCBI lineage: Eukaryota > Metazoa > Chordata > Mammalia > Rodentia > Cricetidae > Arvicola > Arvicola amphibius. Next base: position 48,560,461 of record NC_052060.1, on the reverse strand, counting down.
TCATAAGAACTGTTCATAGAACAGCAGGGTGCTAGTTTTCAGTATTGAAACACTAACAATAGACTAAGCAACACTAGTGAGAAGCATCACAAATAAAACCACGAGCCAAAAGAATATTCACCCTGCAAGTACTGTGGATGGCATTTGTAGATTTCCTGTTTTTTTTGTATTGTACCATGCATTTGTCACAAAGGTTTCGTTTTTTTTTAACTTCAGTGGAACTCTAAAATCCCTTTTAATGAAGTGAATATATTTTACCACTACTGATCTGGAAAGTGACATGAGAACAAAACATACCTCTGACCCATGTGTGTTCTGACTTCCAGGGTGACAACCAGAATGACTGTTGGATCTTTGCCCTAGCTATACTTCTAAGCAGCATCTTTGTGTATAACAGTATGGGAACCATTAACCAGCAGGCCATGGACCAGCTTCAGTATCCTTTATGTAGTTCCAAAGAGCACCAGCGTGTGGTGATGTTTTGTTTGTGATCTAACAAATAAAGTTTGCCTGAAGATCAGAGTATAGAGCTAAGCCACTAGTTAGCTACAGAGGCCAGGCAGTGGCCTTTGATTCCAACACTCAGGAGACAGAGGCAAACAGATCTCAATGATTTCAAGGCCACCATGGGCTACATGAGATTAATTTAGTCTCAAAAATAAACAGAGTCAGATGGTGATAGCTTATCCCTTTAATCCCAGCCCTTGGTATCTATCACATGCCTTTAATCCCTGCACTAGGGAGGTGTAGACAGGAGTGATGTGGCTGGGTGGAGATAGGAATATTAGGAGGAGACAGGAGCTCAGAGCACTCAGTCTGAGGATTTGTAGGAACAGGATCTCCCCTTTGGTCTAAGAATTCAGCAGAGATGAAAACTAGTGGCTGCTCTGCTTCTCTGATCATTCAGCACTAACCCCTATATATGACTCTGAGTTTTTATTATCAAGACCAATTAGAATTCGAGCTATATCAGTATGAATGGGGTGACCTACCTTCATGAACCTCTAGATATTGGCTAATGCAACAAATAACACAAAAATTATATACACACATACACACAGAGAGATTTTTCTTTGGACTGCCAGACCATGAAAAATGACATGGAAACATTATTAATTATAGAAGCTCAGCCTATATCTTAGGATTGTTCCACTAGCTCTTATAACTTAAATTAACCAATTTCTTTTAATCTGTGTTCTTTTACATTACTCAGTAACTTTTACTCTGCACTGCCCTGTCTATTTCCTGTTCATCCAGCTGGCAACTCCATCTTTCTTCTTCCCAAAATTCTCTCTGTCCAGAAATTCTTCCTAGATCTCCTGCTTAGCTATTGGCCATCTAGCTTTTTATTAAACCAATCACAGTGACACATCTTTATACAGTGTAATAAAATATCTCACAACATTTCCCCCTTTTTGTTTAAATAAAAATGAAAGATTTTAACTCTAACATATAATGTGAGAGTCCCCTCTGTGTGTTGTGATTATCATTAATGAATAAAGAAACTGCGTTGGCCTGTTAATAGGGCAGAACATAGGTAGGTGGGGGAAAAACTGGACTGAATGCTGGGAGGAAGAAGGGTAGACAAAGTAATAAGCCATGGGGCTGCCAGAGTCAGACATGCTGAAACTTTGCTAGTAAGCCACTGCCACATGGTGATATACAGATTAATAGAAATGGGTTAAATTAATATAAGAGTTAGCCAATAAGAAGCTAGAGCTAATGGGCCAAGCAGTGATTTAATTAGTACAATTTCATCTGCTGTGTGTCATTTTTGAATTTGATAGCAAGTAAAACTGTAATGATATAGTCTTCAATCCCTATCAGAGACCCAAGAAGGATAAACCTTTACTTAAGTAAAAATAGAAAGTACAGAGAAATAAAATTTCAAAACTTTAGAAATGACAGAGACATTTGGCTGCCTGGACAGTTATCTCAAGTTTCCTCTGTATCATTATGTCATTCATCCTCAGCCTACAGTCCAAGAATATCTGACAAACCTTCTGTGAAGCAGGAATTTTGAAGGACTCTCCAACCTTTTCTTGGCAAAGTTTGGCAGTCACTTTCCTTTGTGTCTTCTTGTCTTGTTTGTACAGTACACTGCCAACAGTTGATGCAAAAGCAGCCTCTTGCTCATATGGTTAGCTTTTGATACATAGAAAGTAAACTCTATATGGAGATTCTTTCATGCCCATCATCCCTTTTTGAAGTAAATTGGAGCTGTCAGGAGCAGACGTGTCTCACTGTCATGAAAAGTCTTATGCTATTAGAACATATTAAGTGCTATATTCTGTAGGTCTTCGAAATGTTTGGTAATCCTTTATCTACCTAAAATATATCTTTGTATGACCTTGAAAACATACTAACATGGCTATAAGTTTGATTGTTATAGATGACTAATTATTAGCCTGTAGTTTTTTCATCCTAAGTAGCTTTCAAGGACTAAACCTGTACAATACATTTTAAAATGATCTGCATAGATATAATTTCTTAAACATGAATGGAAACATATATACAGTATATCAAAATAACATTAAATTTGTATCAGTATACAAAAAACCTGTAATAGTACAAAATATTTGAGACTAATGGTTGTTTATGCATAGATTCAACAATCCAACCTTTTATCCAATCATTTCTACACTATATTACCTTTTTCCCTTCAGAAAGCGAACCCTGAATCTAGTCTGTTTTGCTTTTTTCCTGATCATTACCAATAACAACTTGTAACCAATTCTCCTAAACAATGACAAACATTTATAAGCCAATGACCAAAAATCACCCTCCCTTTTCTTTGGAATGCAGGTGTCAAGTTTTCTAGACTGCCTTCTCTTGTCTGGTGGTGATGGCATCTTTGGGGGACTCTGGGAAAATCGGAAAAATGGTCAGGTCTTGGGAAAACTAACTACAACATTGTTGCCCAGTCTATATGTAATGAGAAAGCAAAAGGTTTATCTCTGGTCCTGGCTAGAACAGTCTGAGAGGCGGATTACCTGGGCCACCTGTTTGCATTGGTGTCTGGTCCCCTTGCTCCAAAAACATAAACTTTTAAAGGTAACATACATATTTTCATTTACACAAATATGAAATGTGCATTGTGCACAAGTCAGTTAAAGATGATGCTTTTTGTTCTAGTTTGACCAAGTTAAAGGTATCTGTCAACTTTATAAGTGCATTTGGACTGCATAACCAAACTGCAATATAAATCTCTATCCATATGAAAGGATGGCATGTAATAAGAAGTCATGAAGACTCTGTAGCCAACAAGATTTATCCGGTCTTATCTCATCTCCGAGCTGTTCCCACCCAAAGGGGTCAGCTTACATATTACCTGTCTTGTACTCTTTCTTAGCTTCCTTTCCCATTTCTATAGCCAAGGAGGTTTTGCCTGGTCAAATTTGATATTTTTTAACCTGTAAGAAATCCATATCCTTTTATTTCCTGTGGAAACAAATGCATAACATCTTCCCCAATGTAGTACATTATTCTGACTTTCATTTTCAAGTTAAGGCATTTCTAAAGTATATAGATTGTTTTAATTCAACAGTCTTTTCTATGATGCAAGGTCTCTCAGCAGCTATTGTCTGTTCATTAGCATTCAAAATTAACAAAGTACTATATATGGTCCAATCTCCCTGTGTTGTAATATTTCCCATCCTTACATCGCTTATTATTCTTTTTTAAAACTTTATTCCTCTCTTGTAAAGAGCTTATTATTTTTAAATTATTTAGTTTTTATGCCTACTATTTTTCTTTTTTCCTTAAGGCTATGCATGTTGTTAAACACACTATAACCAGTTTAGAGGTTTTTAAATTTGAACTTGCTTTTATTGCTTAACTGTAACCTTTACTGTTAGCATGAACAAACCCTTCAAGCACCATCCATAAAGCTTACCTTATGTGTGCTGGTCTTTCAAGTCTGCAGGAAGTGGCCCACATGAGACACTGTGGGACTACAAAGCTGCATTTGGATCCATTTTTGTGGATTTGGAAACTTTTGTTTTTAGCTTTCTCAGCTCTTCTGTGGAAATATGTGCTTTCAAGTTGGACAGTATTTGCAGTAAGATTTTTTTTGCTCACCCCAAATACACAAAGACTTGTTAATTATAAAGCTTAGCCTATAGCTTAGGTTTGTCCCACTAGCTCTTATATTTTAAATTAGCTCATTTCTTGTTGTAAGGGAGAGGGCCCGCTTGTTCATCCTAGCCACTTGGCTAGATTAGCCCCAAAATAAGCACACAAAACTGTATTAATTAAATTACTGCCTGGCCCATTAGCTCTAACTTTTTACTGGCTAACTCTTACATCTTTAACCCATCTATTAATCTGTGTATCTCCACGTGGCAGTGGCTTACCAGGAAAGATTCTAACCAGCGTCTGTCTCAGGTAGAGGATCCATGGCTTCTCTGTGACTCTGCTTTTTTTCTCCCAGAATTCAGTTCTGTCTTCTCTGCCTACCTAAGTTCTGGCCTATCAGGCCAAGGTAGTTTCTTTATTCATTAACCAATACAAGCAACACATAGAAAGAAGGACCTTCTATGCCAATTTCTTTTAATCTACATTCTTTTATATGGCTTGGTTATCTTTACTCTATACTGCCCATCCTGCTTCATCTCCATCTGACTGACAACTCCACCTTTCTTCCTCCCAGAGCTCTCTCTGTCCAGACGTCCTTGCTATGTCTCCTGCCTAGTAATTGGCTGGTTAGTTTTTTTCTAAACCAATCACAATGATACATTTTCACACAGTGTAAAGGAATATTCTACAATGTATGTACCTAGAGTGTTCACACTGATGTTAAGAACAAGGTAAATGAAACTTTTGGGCTAGGGTTTGGGAAAAAGTAGGACTAATACTTGATGAGACCCTGGAGCTGTGGTTGGTGCTGTGATTGTTTCATGGGTTTTCCTTAATTTGCCATTCAGCTATGTGACAGAACTGTCAGACAGAATCAGAACAAGATCCTCATCTGACCAGGATGGGGTAGAGGACTCAGATGAGTTTGTGAGCTTCTTCCCGGACTTCGTGTGGGCTCTGAGGGACTTCTCCCTTGAGTTGAAAGCAAATGGAGAAATTATTTCTCCAGATGAATACCTAGAGAATTCCCTGAGGCTTATACAGGGTAAGATACTTAGCAACTACTAAATGGGATATGAAACAATAATAAAAATTCATATTTTTCTATCTATAATCTTCTTAACCTACAGTTTCTATTTCTTCTAGCTAGCTACTCCTGAGACTAGTGCTTAATGTATTATTTAATAGATTGAGTTAAACATTTCTCTTTTGTTCTAGGAGCAAATTTATTTTATGCACCTTTCCATGCACCATGATCAATTCGAGTTTCCTACTTTGGACTTGCTTTTATACCAAAACACAAAATACAGTATACAACAATTATTATATATTTTCAGATTATATATGTATAATGTTTGGAAAAGTGTGGCCAACACACAACTGTTCACCTGCCAGGTGTCTTTGGAAATGAAATGATGCTGTACTTGTAGGTTTTGCATATTGTGTATATATATGGTCCAGCTACACTAAGTGATTTGAATACTTAGAATAGAGGCCACTTTCCCTGTGAATCCTAAAAGAGCATTCAGGAAATTCCTAGACTGACAACCCTTAAAGCACACTATTTCCTTTTTCTGTTCTTGTTTTTTATTTGTAAGATCTCACTCTGACTCAGGCTAGCCTCAATTTATAATCCTCCTGATTCAGCTTTCAGCATGCTAGGATTTCAAAAGCTCACATGACTAAATTAAAAAACATACACTCCCCTTCTATATCCTGACTGAAAATCCTGCTTTTGCTCCATCTAGGTACTGGCCAAAGAGATAAAGAACAAAAGTTTAATCTGCCTCGTCTCTGTATCCATAAATTCTTCCCAAAGAAGAAATGCTTTGTCTTTGAGCGGCCAGCACATGGGAAGAAACTTGGCCAGCTGGAATCACTGCAGGATCAAGACCTGAACTCCAATTTCATGGAACAAGTGACAGAGTTCTGCTCCTATGTGTTCAGCTGTTCTAAGGTTAAAATGCTTTCAGGAGGCATCAAGGTCAATGGACCACGTGAGTCTCTTCACAGTCCTTCTGCTCACTGTCTAGGCCACAGTACCATGAGATGGTATTGACCCACTTCAGCAGTGAAGAAATGTAGACCCATCACTACTGTAGTGCTAAGCTGCTGATGGTGCCAGCATTTATAATAGATTTTGTCTGTCACATTTTCTTGTTGGGAATAGAGAAAAATGGGGTAAAAGAAAAAAATCCTTTTTTTAAATCACCCAGATATCTGTTTCTGTGTTCATCAACATGATATCAACTAAACAAACGTGGTTCTTAATATGTCAGTACAATAAAATCTGCATGGAGATAGTCATTGTCACAGCAGTGTATACAGAGAGCATGTGCTAACAACCTACAGATAGTATTTAGCAATGCCATTTTTTTTTTGTAATCAACTTGTTGGAGAATTGCTGACTGGGAAAGCATGCTTTATTGCCAAATTGCAATGGAATGCTTACTATGGGAAGAACTGACAAACACAGGCAAATATTCTCCATGCACATGAGAGATGCCATCGTGAATTAAAATGGGCACAAAAATCCCATAGACACAGGTCCTTGTAATCTTCATCCAGCATTCTTTGCCTTTGTTGTCTTAAATACCTCACGAGAGGATCTTTGCACAGAGGAAGGTCTTATCTCATCAATGTGAGGTAGAGGTTGAGATGCTTCCGTCTGTCATTCTTCCAAATGATGTTAAGGACACTGGTGCCTTTAAGACATCAATGATAGACATATCCAGAATTACATAGATAAGTGTTTCCTTCATCCACTTGTAGCAAACATTGTCATCTATTTTCTGTTTATAGGACTAGAGAGTTTGATAGTAACCTATGTCAACACCATCAGCAGTGGTGGTCTTCCGTGCATGGAGAATGCTGTCCTGGCTTTGTCCAAGACTGAGAACGCAGCTGCAGTGCAAAAGGCCATTGCCCACTATGACCAGCAGATGAGCCAGAAGTTGACACTGCCCACGGAGACCCTCCAGGAGCTGCTGCACCTGCACAGGGCCATTGAGAATGAAGCCATCAAGATCTTCAGGGATAATTCCTTCAAAGATATTGATCAAGTGTTCCAAATGGAATTAGTGGTAATATTTCTCTCAGGTTTACCTGGATATAGATTTTGGAAGGCAAAGTGCTATGGGGAAATGAAATGGGTGCTTGAGGGGGCCAACTGTTACTAGATTTTGAATTAGTAACAAGAACCTATTAATAATCACAATAATCAGAAATAATGAATTTTCATAAACTCAAAACTTTAAAACATTTCTCCTTTCATGAATAAGCTGGCAATGTGCCACTTCACTGAATTAAGTATAGAAAAGAAAGTCATGTCTGATGAAGCTGCACGTACAGCGTCTGTTGACTGATCCAATATTCAAGTCAATATCTTAAAAAACCATAGCCTTAGCTATCAGAGGCAAATTAATGTTGAGCCATGTTCATTTTGTGTTCCACCTTTAGTCCAGTTTGAAAAAGAAGTTTACTTTGCTCTAAACTTCACAGCCAAGGAGCAAGGGATGACATCAGTAAGCTGGCAATCAGGGGAGGCGATGTCGTTATAGTGAATGCTCATAAGTTTTCCTTTGCTTGTTTTGTGTTTGTTTATGTTTTAAGAAATGTTCCCAGAAATTTGTAATCCGGGCTTCTTTTCCTTCTTTTCATTTTTACATTAAAGGCCAAGTTGGAAACAAAGGGGGAAGAATTACATAGGAAGAATCTACAAGTATCCTCAGATCACTGCTCAGCTCTGCTTCAGGGTATTTTCAGTCCACTAGAAGATGAAGTGAAGCAGGGCATTTATTCTAAACCAGGGGGATACTGTCTTTTTAATGGGAAGATAAAGGAGTTAAAGAAGAAGTACTATGAGGAACCCAGAAAGGGGGTTCAGGTAAGCAAGGTTATGTGTGTGTTCTGGGAAGCTGCTGACCTCCAGACTGAGGAGTTACACCCAGAATGTCTGGGAGAGGATCACACTGTTTGCATACCACAGATAAGGTCAACATCATATACAAGAAGATTATCATAGGGAATGCTTCCTGCTTACTCATCAGAAAAAGTGCACTCACTCAACAATTGAGTTCATACTGAACAACCACATTAGACACCAGTATGACTGTACCCTGCGTTTTAGTTAGACTCTTTGTATTGCAAAAGACCCAAATGATACTCCTTATACAAAACTTACAATTCATTATTTGACCTTTTAACTATATTTAAAAGACAACTGGGTGAGGTAATATCTGTGTCTTTCATCCATCACTCTTCTCCAGGCCCATACATCCTTCCCTTTCTCATTCCTTCAAATTCCTTCAAATTACCACATCACACTTAACTCCAATTTAGAACTGTTAGTCTAGCAGGACAATCTCTTTTTTTTTTTTTTTTGATTTTTCGAGACAGGGTTTCTCTGTGGCTTTGGAGCCTGTTCTGGAACTAGCTCTTGTAGACCAGACTGGCCTTGAACTCACAGAGATCCACCTGCCTCTGCCTACCGAGTGCTGGGATTAAAGGCGTGCGCCACCACCGCCTGGCTAGGACAATCTCTTTTATTCAACATGGGCCTACAATAAACACATTCCTTAGTTGGATGGGTCCATCCTGGATCATGTGCCTGTTTCTGTGACTGGGCTGGGACTGACTCCAAACACCAAAAGGCGTCATTAGAGGAATGGAGCGTAGAGAGACAGGCATAAAAGCATTCAGTAATTTCTGATATTAGCTTCTTTTTTTCTGGACTTGAAGGCTGAAAAAGCTCTGCAGAAATTTTTGCAATCCAAGGAGAGTGTGACTGATGCAATTCTACAGACAGACAAGACTCTGACGGAAAAGGAAAAGGAGGTTGAGTGTGAGTCACCCGTTAAGAGACTCTGTTCTTTTGAAAGCTGTGAGCTGTTTAAATTATTTGTAAACCTGGGACCCTAAACCATAGCTAAAAACACAGTTGTGTCTTACTGGCTGGTATCAGCCAAGGTGGTACTATGACGTCATCAGCAACAGTGAAGCAGATAAGGAAGAAGAGTAACACATGATGCATTTTCACCTTCCTTCTTGTTTTTAACCCCAGTGGAGCATGTGGGTGCCGAAGCTGCACGGGCTACAGCAAAATTATTGGAGGTAATGCATCAGAAGAAGAATAAGTTGATGAAAGAGAAAGAGAAGTTTTACCAGGAGCATGTGAAAGAGTTGACTGAGAAGATGGAGAAGGAACAGGCCCAACTGAAAGAGAAGCAACAGCAGGACATTGAGCACAAGCTTCAGGTATTTAAATTGCATCATCCTCTATATTCTCTTCATTTAAAAATATTTAAAGTGTGTGTGTGTGTGTGTTTATATGTGTGTGTGCATTTGCGAATGTGATTTTAGTATATGTAGAGACCCAAAGAGGAAGTCAGATCCCCTGCAGCTTGAGTTAGAGGTGCTTGTGAGCCACCTGACTTGGATGATTGGAATTGAATTCTAGCCAGTAACACACACATTTCTGCTGAGCCATCTATCCAGTCTCTTGCTCTCTGTTCATCATGAGAGGTAATGAAGCCTAAAGGCTGGCCAAGCCTAATCTCTTGGGCTGTTTATTTCTAAATCCTGCTTGAGTCTGTTGCCCATGTCTGATGATTAAGATAGTAATGTGTAATGTTGTCACACTAAGTCCTTAAGTAATATATGTTTATGGCAGATTTGCTCTTTATGTTTTTCTTTATTTATTTTTTAAGACTCCATGAGCCAAGAACTATTTCCATATTATACAGAAGACAGAAACACAATTAATATAAGATTAAAAAGTATACAGTCTTAGTACTTGGGGAAGCAGAGGCAAGAAGATCAAAACGTTAAAACCATCCTCAGCTATGTAATTTAAAACCAACCAGGGAAATAGCCCCTGTCCCCCCACAGGAACAAACACACAAACAAAAAGTCACTATTTATAAGATACATGCAACAAATTAAACTATGGTTCCCATAGTGGAATCCACAATGGTAGTTTTCTGTCTTACTGGTATGAATTTATTCCTGAGAATGTGTTTATGAGGAGAGGAACTCCTCAGTTCCAACAATTGTGTGATTCTCTGTCCCTCCTCTTTCCTGTACTCTCTTCCCAATTTGTGTTCAGCCAGAATGTAGAAATCCATTATTTTCAGGTGGGGACTCTGAATTTCTTACCTATCATCTGGTACCTCTGCTATCAATTTCTGGAAGGCTACACTAAATTTCTTTCTTTTTCTTTTCTTCCTTCTTCTTCTTTTTCTTTTTCTTCTTTTTCTCTTCCTCCTCCTCCTTCTTCTTCCTCACCCTCTCTCTCATTCTTGCTCTCTCTCTTCTCTCTTTGTCTTTGTGTGTGTAAACATGTGTGTGCATGTTAGTGTCTCTTCATGTGTGCACATGGATGTGAAGGCTTCCAATCTTCTTTCATCACTCACCACCATATTTTTTGAGACAGGGTTTCTTACTGAACCTTGAACTCAATGATGGAGCTAGCCTAACTAGCCAATGAACTTCAGGAATCTGCCTATATCTGCCTTTCTAGCCTGGTATTAGAGAACTGTGCTGCATCTAACTTTTACTTGGGTGCTCAGGATTCCAGCTTAGGTCTTAGGCTTATGCAGCAGGCATGTTATTGACAGTCATCCCCCACCCTCTAGACTACATTTCTTAGTTTAAGATTCGGAGCCTTAGTTAGATTTTATTCCTGTGCTTCATATTTATATAAGATATGAGTAGGTGGATGTGTTAAAGGCTATAATGCTAAAATCTGAAGCAAAACACAAGATTAAGATTACTTATGGGGGCCATAGATGACCAATGAGAAAAACCCCTCATATTATATTTTTTTTTAGCTAATGGAATCCCCAGGGGTAGTGACCACAGCTGCCCAAGAAAAGGCACAATTTGGGGTATGGGGATAAAAACGTCCAAAAGGGAAAATAAAAGAAAACCTTTGAATATCAAAATTTATTTATGACTAAACACAGGTTAATAAAATTAAGGTTAGAAAAAAGTTAAGAAATTAAATGATAATATTTAATTCATATGGAACCTGCATAGAACATGGGGATATGTTCAATGACTCATTGTCTCCACTTATCACTTTTTAGGAACAGGCTCGACTACTAAATGAGGAATTTCAGCAGGAGCGCAAAAGACTTCAAGATGAGATAAAGAATCTCCAGACAAGGGAACCAAAGTGGAAACTGACCATAATCTAAAGGCCTAGCAAACAGTGCTGTCCTGGGTTACAGAGCACAACTAAACATGGTGTTTAATGGGGACATAGTGTCACTCCACTTGGTAGTCCTGTAATTGAGTCCTGTATCAGAAAATAAAAAGTCTGCAATGGTGTGCAGTGCAATCATTGAAATCATGTTTATTTCCCTGTATAATTGAGTATCAAGGATATCACAAGTCTCTACAATAAGAGACGTATCGATGATCTCCAGGAAACAAAGGAACATTGAGTACATTCATAAATGGTGGCACATAATTGGGAACCAAGTTGTCCAGGGGTGCTATGGGAGAGTCATTGTAATGCATTATTTATTTTAATCTTAGATTTATGCACATGTATGAGTATTTTGTCTGTGTGTCAGATGCATGCCTGGCATTCACAGATGTTAGAAGAAAAAGCACAGGGCTTGGCATGTGGACCTCTGAGGCCATTGTTCTTGCTTATCCTAGGGAGAAATATAAGATTAACTAGAATCAGACCTTTAACTCACAAGGTAGAGTTATGAAATCTTTAAAGAACACAAGAGTATTGTGTGCCTTAAAGACATAGACAAAGAAGAACCTCTGTAATTTTAGCATTTTATAGAATATTGTTAAAGAATTTCCTTTAAAATATAACTGTGACAATAGCAGACTGCTCTCACAATAGAAACATTTCAATAAATTTCACATAGAAAGCGCTCCTTATTAAAGTTTTAAAACTAGATAGAAATCAAATAGAAAACAGAGTCGGATTTAGAGAAATAGTTTTATAATGCAGTTGTATATAATCAATTAAATATTCATTAATTCATTAGCTTACTTTTGTAATGAATAAAGATACCCAAAAATTAATGCTTCATTGTTTGATGCATACCTTTACGATAATTTCTAGAGATTATGAAATATATTCATTCTACCTATCTTAGTAGTTTTTCTCATGTCATGGGCACATGTCCCTATCCACAGAATTAATTATATTAACAACATAAAGCTACAAAAAGGCTATTTATTTTATTTATTTTTCTGTATTGTTTGCAAAATCTATGATGATGCGTTACAATGACTCTCCCAAGGACTTGATTGCACAAGAGCAGTGACCTGAAATGCAGCTACACAGCCAATGAGCCTGAACATAGAGAGAGCACCAATGCAAATACTAGCTACTGCAGAATGTAACTGTGATGTAAACAGCAAGAAATCAGGGAGCTTGGGTGGTAACTGAGTTTGTCCATCTTCCTGCTCTTCTGCACGTATGACAAGTGCCAACTTTCCCACGTACTGCAGCCAGAAAGGGGTGGGGCCAGCTCTCTGACTCTCATGTGCCCAGACCCAGATATCTCATGCAACACAGGTAAGGGGTAGGACCAGTTTTTCAAGAGAGGCAGGGCCAATTCTACAGTCTTCACATCATATTTTGTGAAACTATGTAGAATTTATATTATTTCTTATTTTCAGGCACTGTAAGAATGTCTTCTGGATCAAAAGAAGTATCTTTTAGGCTTTTTTAAACTATAAATTTGATTTCTTGAGAGGTTGTAATTCACAAAATCTCTTTTATCCTAGAAGAGTGTGACAGTTAATAGTATTGACTATAGACTTGACATGATCTGAAATCCCCCAGGAGACACACCTCTGGACATGTCTATGAGGGAGTTTCTGGATTGGACTAATGGAGTTTGGAGATCTTACTGTGGAAAGAACAATTGCATGAGCTGGAGATTCAGGCCAAATAAATTGAACTACCAGTATTCATCTCACTCTGTTTCCTTAGTGTGGACGCAAAGTGACCATTTACCTTACACTCCTGTGGTCATAATACAATACACTGGAACCATAATAAATTGTTCCTTAGGCTGGCTAATTTTTTTAATCAATGATGGAAGTAATGAATACTGTGAGTTTTAGGGCTTTATGAGTTCTTTGTGATGCTAGTTGGTTTAACTGAACTGGAAATATTATTTACAGAGAGATGTCAAATGCCTAGTTTGAAAATGTTCTTTATCACAAATTTCTTTTATAATTCTATTGCATTTATTCATTATATACAGTGTTGTGTCGTAGGAGGATATTTTCATATAAGCATATCTTGTATGTTAGAATACTCCCATAACCCCTACTGTTTTTTATGTCTTCCCCTTCCACTACTCCACTTTGTTTTCCTAGAAGGTTTCACTTTGAATTTCGTGTCATATATCCATAATAATTTAAGTATCTATATAGAGTCTTGAAGATATATACTAAAGAAAACATATATTTGTCCTGAAGAGTCTAATTTTGTTTGCTTAATATGATTTTTTTCTGGTCCTCCACTTCCAGCAAGCAACCTAACACAGTTCTCAATTGCTCTCTACCTTGTTTTAGAGATGGGGTCTCTCACTGAGAGTGTTCCACCATGTCTGGATTGTATGTGAGTGTTGGGATCTGAATTATGTCTTCCTGTTTGTACAGCAAGCACTTTACTTACTAAACCAGGCAACCTTCATTCTGAGTTTTTATTCCCTTTAAAAGATGGTAACCATCTATCTTATATTTTTTGAAGATGGGATAGTTGATCTATACTTCACAATACTAAGAGTTAGTCAAAATATGGAAAAATCATCTTTATTCTGCTTGGGGAAAATCAACAAGATCTCATGTCCAGCTGCTAATAATAGAAAAAGTTTAGAATATATTTATGGATACAGATAAATCATCGAAGTTTGTTTCATATCCACAGATTACCTCTCATAATATAAAGTCCATCTTTAAAGTCACAGCTCTACTTCATGCTGAGTTGTCACAATGTTATTATGTAACTACTAAGATAAAACTTTTTCTTTTAGCTCTGGCTTAGGGTCATAGGATCACAAGGAATTTGAACATTCCACAACTCTGCAGGGCACATAGTCCCTTAACTTGTGCCTCACTTTCAATCTCCCTTTCCTTTTCTGCGAGTGTCTGTTCTGTTAGTAGAACTGCATCACTTACATCTCACTTGGACTGTAAAAATTTCTGTTGAATTCTTAAAGCCACTGAGTCCAGAAAACATTAACAGCAGGAACAACTGCAAGCTTTTGTTCCCTTCTCCCTACTCCATTTCTTCTAATGAGTCTCTTGGGGGCTAAGAGTCCTAAATACAGATGCCAGGTTCTCTGGCAGAAAGGGCGGGGATGGAGCTGGATCTGCTGGACTTTCCATGGGTTGACAACCCAGACCTGACCCCTGGCCACCAGGGAGAAACACACACACTGAGTCCGAAGTCAACCACAGCAGGATCTCATTTTATTGCATCAACCAGGAACTTGTATAGGGCTGAGATAGAGGGTGGGAACCTTGAGATAGGTTGAGGCAGAGAAATGAATTAAGGCCAATAATATTCTGTCATGTTAGTGATGGCTGGGCAGAGGTGGGTTTAAGTTGGGTTGAGCTGAGTCACTCATATGCAGAAGTCATGGCCAAAGGCAGGTCTCCAAACTTGAGCTAGACTCAGGAAATTACACTGGGCCTCACGCCTGGGCCAATGAGGCCGAATACCTCCCCCTTTTGTTTTTATTAGGAAGAATGAAGACATGGCCCCTGTCTTCGGTTGTCTCCCACATGGAGATCTTACCTGTTATTGAGTACCAAGTATCTCATTAATGAAGAACCCACTCCATGACCTGTCTTAGGTCATCCCAGCCTGTCTGAGATCTTACCCATCTCTGGTCAAGTGGAGGGTAGAAGAGGGGTCCTTATATGAGGATTACCAGTCATACAAGGGGCCAGACTCCTGTGTGGCAAGCCTATAAATGTATACCTTGAGCTGATGTCATTTAATTGCCTCCAATCTTTGGTGAATAATTGTGGATCTTATTGAACACACAAGGCCCAATAGTAAGGAGGGGAATAAGGAAAAGAAAGGGTCTGAGTAGGGGAAGGAAGCAGGGTAAGAATCCTTGAAGGCCTGTCCACAGGGGATTATCTTGAAGGTCTTGCAGTCTTCTCTCTAGGTCTTCCTGAAGTTTTTTGATCTTATCTCAGATGATCCCCAACTTGTTGGCATAAAAGAAGAACCTTTCCTGTAAGAACAAGCAGATGCCTCCTTTTTCAGCAGTTAGTAGGTCTAACCCTCTTCTGTTTTGTAGGCAAAGCCAGTGTCTGATTAAGTACAGGAAAAACCATGTGGAGAAAAGATTCCATATGGATGTCAAAGACAAGCTCAACCTGACTCTCAGGGAGAGCAATAGGGTGGTAATTAAGCTCTGGGTATTGTGCCAAGGCAAGTCGTCCTCCAATTTCTCCCAAGAGGCCAGCCCCAGCACCCACACTTGTTCATGATGGGTGGTGGGAATGGTGGCCTGCTGAAGGTCTGTGGAATACTAGTCAGAAGTGCCAGAAAGCATTCCACAGGTGAGGGGGATTGGGGCTTAGCAGCCTAATTTCTTTCAGCCTGAACTGGGCACTCCTCCCTAAACTGTTAACTGGAAGTACGACTTTCACAAAGTCTTTCTCTTTGGAGGGCCTTGGAGGAAAGCATCCCTTTAAGGCAGTGACAGTTGCAATGGCTCCCAGAGGGGGAATTTTCCCTTTCTCTACCTGAGCTCTATGGATCATTATTTCTAGCTACCCTGTTCCAGGTGTCCCAATCAGAGAGGCTGCCTTTGGGCAGCCATGGGACGACCCTGAGTAGGTAAGTCCTTGTCTGGAGGGCTTGACTGTCAGAAAAATTAAAGCCCCTGCTTTTAAGTAGGACCTGCAGGGACTCCAAGGCAGGACTTTGCTTAAAAGAGGACTGCCCCATATTTAATGGGGTACACTCACCCTCTGACCGATTCGCCTATCTTCAAAACCTTTTGAATTCCTCACACGGGGCACCAATCTGCTGGGTTCTCTAACAGAAACTGCGGGGGCAAAGCCAGATCTGTCTGACTTTCCCTGGTGCTTAGTGTGATGGTGAGTGTCGACTGTCCAGACCTCCCCCTCTGGCCACTGGGGAGAAACACACACACTGGGGCCCAGTGTAACTTCCT
Organism: Arvicola amphibius; assembly: GCF_903992535.2. Lineage (NCBI taxonomy): Eukaryota > Metazoa > Chordata > Mammalia > Rodentia > Cricetidae > Arvicola > Arvicola amphibius. The sequence continues at coordinate 48,544,196 of NC_052060.1, read as the reverse complement.
GAACCTAGCTCAACTTTGGAGACCTGTCTTTGGCCATGACTTCCATATATGAATGACTCAGCACAGCCCAACCTAAACCCACCTCTGCCCAGCCACTACTAACATGACAGAAAGTTATTGGCCCTTATTCTTTACTCTACCTCAATCCATCCCAAGATTTCCACCCTCTATCTCACCCCCATATAAGTTGCTGCCTGATGCAATAAACCGAGATCCTGCTCAAACTGGACCCTCACCCATTCTAGAAATCAGCTATCAGGGCTGTTTCTGAAAAAACTGAGCCTGTCTGCTTTACTTTCAGTGTTTTTCCTCAATTACAAATGGATCATTCTGAATGAGGTAGAGCAGAGCCAGAAAGACAAACATGGTATGTACTTGCTTATAAATGGATAATAGCTGTAAAGTAAAGGAGAACCTTGCTACCATCCACAGACCTAGAGAAGCTAAGTGGCTAATATTAAGTTTAGGTGGGCATGAATCTCACTGTCATGGGGAAATAGAATAGGCATCACTGTTGGACAGGGGTAGTGATCTGAATGGGAGGGTGTGAATGGGAACAGGAGAGATCAGGTGAGGGGGAAGAATGGAAGGAGATAGTCCTGGGAGAAACAGCTGGAATCTGGGGTATCTCTGGCAAGAGCTAGAAAACTCGCTCAGTGGAACTGGCCCTCTCCTGCAATCTTGCAAGACTTTCAGTGAAGGGACTATAACACCAACCTAGCTACAAAACATTTGACCTATAATTTGTCCTGTCTACAAGATGTGTTGGAGTAAACGTGGTACAGAAATAATGTGTAAAATCAACCAATGCCTGACCCAACCTGAGGCCCTTACTGTGAGAGGGAGCTCACAAATGAAGTCCAGGACTCAGAGGGAGGATAGCCCAAAGATATAGGATAGAACCAAACATGACTGGTATAAAAAAGTCAATGAAATGATGTTTCACGATATTCTGCTACACTCATAGATTGGTGCTTTTCTGGCTCATTTTGTGTGTTGACTTGACACACATAATGATGTTTTTTTATTATTCATAATTCTTAACTGGTGTGGATTGTTTTGCGGCCACAGCTAGGTTTTGAATTTACTGCCTTTAAAGTGTGATTCCTGAGGACACCTCACCCTGGTTACAATTAAGAAATTGTATATCCAGCCCACTGGGCTATAGGAAGGTGAGAAATCTTTACTGTAAATTTAGGCTGTGTCTGAGGAAAGAAGAGAGGCCCTGACTAAGGTAATATATACTCAGGTCTTAAGCCTGGGTCACATGGAATCTCTGCACACACAATTCTATCAGCTTTTATGGGGCTAGGTACCTGGGCTGGAATTCCAGTTTCTCAGTGAGTGAGAGGCATTCCTCTGGTGTGAGGGTTTCTTTGCCCATCTCATGACCCCATGAGATGACCCCATGATCTTTCTGTCTTTCTGTTCAGCTGTTCAAACTGACTGTGAACTCATGCTACTTTGGTTTTCTGTGTTCCTATCTCTGTTGTGACTCTCTTTCAGTTCTGACAGCTGCTCCCTGGGTCTCTGTAAATTTTGAAGATACTGTTGATCTGCTATCTTGTGATTAGGTTGTAACTGTCATACAGAGTAAAGGTCTCTGGTTTGAATAGGTCATGAAATCTGAGATAGGCAACTGAGGCCAATCCATGTCACACTGCAGACCCAATCTTGATATAGCTCCTTTATTCCGTGCAGCATGGATGCTGCACATCCTACTGTAGTGGCGGTCACATGCTCCCTAACAGGATCAGATAGGTAGCTAAGAACGAGTCATCCAAGAGTCAGAGTGACTCTGATGGAAATCCCTGACCTGCCTACTTCTGATAACTACTGAGGAGTGATGCATATTGTCCATCCCATGAGTGTAGGGGTGCCTGGAGAAGTAGACAGACTGAAATACATTGCCGCAGTTAAGAGCAGCACACAGGAGATATGTACGTGAGCAAGTTTGGCAGTGGTTTTCATGTGGTCTTTGCTGTGAGCTCTAAGACTTGAAAACAAGCTTTAGCTGTCTTCATAAAAAGCTTGACCATGTAATGGAGGACCTAGAGTGTGGGGGAGGGGGGGGTCTATGCTATCTGCTTCATTCGCCATGGATTTGGCAAGAAAAAAATATGGAGGAAAGAACGAGTCTGGGCTTTGATTTGGCATTACTTAGAAGCTGATATTATATAATGGAAAGAATACAGGACAGCACAGTGATAAAGAGACTTTCCTGGGATCCAAAACTGTGAGACCCATGGCAGGAAATGAGTAATGAATAGACAGAAACAAAATCACAATACAAGACAGCCCTCAACTCTGACCTTTAATAGAGAGGAAGGGAAATTCCATGATTTGGCATGCAGACTGGGCGTGTTTATAATGGCTCATAATGAAGCCTTGATAATCAGGAAATAGCCTGCATCTAAGTAGTGTAAACTGGGAAAGACTAATGATTAAAAAGAGAAAGATTTTTTTCTGTCTGACTTGTGGGACAGCGTGGTGGGTGAGAGCAGTTTGAGTGTGGGGGAGGCAGAGAAATATAACCACTCAACCCTTTATCAGAGGGCCCTAAACCTCCAGAAACTGTAAGGAAAAAAAAATCCTTAATAATAGCATGTGACTGGTTTTGGCTCATACACAAAAGGGAACCAACCATGGACAGAAATCACCATCAGCTTATATACTTTGCCATCCCCAAATTACACTTCTAAAAACAGGAACATTTCTAGAGACAGAAATTCTATGACCTAAGTATTTGGACAAATGCGGAGATTTCCTGTGTAAAACACTGTCATAGTTACCTTGAGACAGACTTGTCTGGTTTTCACAGGTGACTTTAGTGAAGGCCACCCTGTCTGCCTTGCAGAATGATGCTTTCTGCTAAGACAATTGGGAATGTTCCTTTAGCTAAACTCTACTTAATGTGACTTCATATTTTTTAAACTGGTTTAACAGAACTGTTACATTGTGTAGTTACTATCCTCAGTTTCTCCTGTATCAATCAGTAGAAATAAAATCTCTGTATTTTTAGGCTGACTTCGTGGCCTATTTATTTTAATTGGTAGGGTAGAGTTAGGGTCTTTTTGAGCCCAGACTAACCAGTTTTTTGAAGAATCACTACTACATCAGAGTTTACTATGTTCAGTGACTTGGAAATTTCCCACGTGCATGCACGCCCCCCTCCCCCACTGCCTCATTCCCTGGTGCAGTTTTCTGGTATGGTTCCTTGCCGCTTGGTGACTTGTGCAACTTCTGGTTTGGGTTCCCTGCCCATGACTTCTGGGCTTCTTGCTCCGTGTATGGAAGTGATTCAGTTGTTTTTAATTTGTCAAGCAAAGCATATTTTCAGTATTTAACCAGTACCAAGGCAGGAAACTAAAGCAGCTCAGGACCATTCGTGTTGCCACTGGTGGCATCACTGCTAGTTGTACCTGCTGGACAATAAAGATTATTACACCTACTCGGGAGGCAGAGGCAGGAGGATCTCTGAGTTCGAGGCCAGCCTGGTCTACAAGAGCTAGTTCCAGGACAGGCTCTAGAAACTACAGGGAAACCCTGTCTCAAAAAACCAAAAAAAAAAGATTATTACACCTAAAACAATTAATCAGATCTCATAACAGATAATTAATAAATCTATATGGAAGACTATGTTAACATTGAAACATTTAGTATTTTTTTTTGTTAATACTATAGATTGTATTGTGCAAGTCTTATATGATTATGGTGATACATCTGTTTAGTAGATATTGGGACTCAGTTTTTTCTTCATATTATATCCTTAAGAAAGAATGAGCTTACTCACACTAATAATAATAGTGAGTAATAGTGTGAATACTTGTGAGTTATTATTTATAGACAATTATATTGGTATAGATTCTTGTATATTGATACAAGTTAAATTATATTGAATATTGTAAGCATGCATGCTTCTACCTCTGAAATTTTTCATATATTGATATATATTTATTATATTGCATTGTATATTTATACCTCTGATCAAGATATTTATACCATTTTTACATTTTGAGGTCATTGTCCTCATTTGTTGCATAGTTGTTTATTGTCTTAGTTTTTAAGTTATATAGGTATTAAGAATTTTAGATCAATAGTCATCTATGTTTATCATACCTATAGTTAGACTACTCAGGTTCTTTAGATACATAGAGATTATATTCTACATAAATAGGTAATCTTCAACTGCTTCAAAGAGCTGTAGAATATGGCATTTAAATAACTTAGGGTTCTGTTGAAGGGAGACACAATTGCTCCTGGCAGCACTGATCTATTCCTGAGAGAATGTTGAGCACTGAAGACACTCCACTTTTAGCTTGCTTTCTTCTTGGCAAAACTGGCCTTTGGGCAAAGAAATGCCCATGCCTCAACCACTGACAAGATACATAATATCTGGAAATGGATAAACAGGACTGTCAAATCTTGCCACAGGTTAAGACAGTTTTGAAAAATTTCCCACCTTTGAAAATGGTCTATCATTTTTTCTAGGCCTTAGCCAAAATTGGTTGCTTCAGCATTGCAAATGAGACTTTGTGTGATTATAGCCAGTTGTCTCTGTCATTTGTTGTACATTTTGGAAGTTGCTTGATTGTACTTCCTGCTTACTCAAGTAATATTATTTCCCTTCTCGGATCTTCAATTGGATTAAAGACTAGATAGTTGTAGTTACTGTACTCTCATGACTTGGCCAAGTTATTTATTATACAAGAATTAAACTAGTTAGGATAGGATAATTATTGACTATCTTTGTTCTTATTGTATATAATTTTGTATTAGGCTTAGAACTTTCTTATTTAAACAAAAGGGGGAGGAGATGTAGGAAGTCTTACAACTTGTGGTTACCCGCCTACTGGGGCAAGGCACCTTATACTATATATGTTTATATAGAGCCTGCATCTGTCCCTTCTTCCCCGTCTTCTCTTTTGGATTTCTGGATGCAGTCTCTGTTCAAGCAGTGAATTCTGATTTCTGAGTTTACCCCTAAATAAATCACCATCTATTTCTCAATTTTGAGCTAGTGTGAGATTTCATCCTTTCCACATTGGCCAGTAGTCAAGCAGGAAGTATAGGTGGGGTGACCAGAATAGGAGAATTCTGGGAAGAGGAAAGACTCAGTCTGCAGTCGCCACTCTGACGCAGAGAAAGCAAGATGAGAATGCCTCACTGATAAAAGGTACCAAGTCATGTGGCTAATGCAGACAAGAATTATGGGTTAATTTAAGATGTAAGAGTTAATAAGAAGTCTGAGCTAATAGGCCAACCAGTTTATAATTAATGTAGACCTCTGTGTGTTTCTTTGGGACTGAATGGTTGTGGGACTAGGAGGGACAGAAACTTCTGTCAACAGGTGATGTTTGATTTAAGAATTTTCAGTCTAGAAAAGGTTGAATACTCTGCTGGTCTTCTCAGAAAAAGGGAGCTTCATTCTAAGTATTCAACCCACACTCTGTAGCTAGACTGTGTGCATAGACAGCATATAAATCCTCAAGTACAGCGTCATTTCATTTCCAAAGATGCCTGGCAGCTTAACAATTGTGTGGCAGCCACATTGTTCTAACTGTTGGGTGAGGATACCCACTTTAACTTACTTTTTTCAAATATATATTCATTGCACATTGTTGTAGAAGGAAGCGGCGGGGCTGCGTCCCGCCACCCGGCCGCCGGCTAGCTTTACACCCGAAATAATTACACAGAAACTGTATTCTTTTAAACACTGCCTGGCCCATAGTTTCAGCCTCTTATTGGCTAATTATCATATCTTTCTTTAACCCATATTTAGTAATCTGGGTAGCACCACGAGGTGTGGCTTACCAGGAGAGATCTTAACCTGCGTCCATCTCGGAGAGGAGCAGCATGGAGACTCACTATGGCGACTGCCTGAAGCGTCTCCCCAACTCTACTTCCTTGTTCCCACAATTCTGTTCTGTCTACTCCACCTACCTAATTTTCTGTCTCTTAAAGGGCCAAGGCAGTTTTCTTTATTAATTAACCAATGAAAGAAACATAGACAGATAACTCTCCTCCATCACATTGTATTCTGGTTTTTTTGACATATAAACAAGTTCAATGCAGGGAACACAATTTAAAGTCAAAGATAAAGGTGGAAGACAAACACATTTATTCTTAAAACAGAGAAAAGTTTTAAGTCAAACTATTAAGTTATATATTAAGAACTAATTTCTAGGAGTAGCTAGCTAGAAGAAATAGAAATTTCAGACGTAAGAAAATTATACATATAAATATCTGAATTCTCGGGGTTTGTTTTGGAAATCACCATTTATCAGTGTTTAGTTTTTTACCCTTTATAAGCCTCAGAGAATTCTCTAGGTATTTATCTGGGGAGATGGGTTTCCCATCTATTTCCAGCTCAAGAGAGAAGTCCCTCAGAGTCCACATGAAGTCCAGAAAGAAGCTCATAAACTCATCTGAGACATCAACCTCATGCTGGTCAAGTGAGGATCTTGTTCTGATTCTGTCTGCCAGCTGTGTCTGATAGCTGAACAGATAATTAAGGAAAGTCCCTGATACAATCATAGCACCAACCAAGCCTCCAGGATCACTATTCTACATTAGTTCCACATCTTCCTGGAACCTAGCCTCAAACCTTCAATTGCCTTGTTTTTAACCTCGGGTTGAACACCATAGGTACATATATGTGAGATATTTTTATGTTTATGTCCAGAGTCATGGAGCTGGTTTAGAAGGCTAGGTCACCCCGCTCACTCTAGTGCTGTTCTGGCCCTCAGAAAGGATACTGCAGCTGGTCCATGGCCTGCTGGTTGATGGCTCCCATGCTGTTGTACACAAAGGTGCTGCTTAGAAGTACAGCCAGGGCAAAGATCCAGCAGTCGCTGTCACTGTCACCCTGGAAGTCAGAACACATGTGGGTGAGGAATATGTTTTGTTCTTATATCACTTTCCAGATCAGTGTGGTAAAATATACTCACTCCATTAGAGGGGATTTTAGCCTTCAAAAAATTAAACCCTCTGTGACCTATGCAAGGTACAAAACCAAACAAAAGAAATAGCAATAAACCTGCAAATGTTATCTATCCACAGCACTTGCAGGGTGAATGCTGATTTGGTTTGTGGATTCATTTGTGATGATTCTGACTGGTGCTGCTTAGTCTGTTGTTAGTGCTACAGTACTGCAGACTACCCACCCCACTGCTGCATTCTGACCTAGTCTCGAAACAAGGTCCCTCCCATTTGTTGGTTAAATGTGACTACATCTCATGCAAGTAAAATGAAAAGGATGCGATGATAAATTTCAAACTCTTCCTAAAAAAAACTACAGGTCCCAACTCCAGCCTGACAGTGAGGGAACAAGCATAGGACCAAACTAGGCCCTCTGAATGTGGATGACAGTTGTATGGCTGGGACAGACTGTGGGGCCATTGGCCATGAGACCAGGACTTATCCCTACTGTGTGAACAGACATTTTGGAACCCATTCTCTTTAGAGGGATACCTCGCTCAGCCAAGCTATATTGGGGAGGGCCTTGGCCTGTCTTAAAGCAATGTGCTGGACTTTGTTGACTCTCTATGGAGTCTTACCTTCTCTGAGGAGTGGATGGGCGTTGGGCAGGAAATTGAAGGGAACAGGAAAGGGGGAGAGAGTGGGAATTGGGATTTGCATGTAAAATGAGAAAAAAATAGTTTTTTTAAATTAATTGATAAAAAAAGAAAACTACAGGTCCAGTGAGACTTGGTGGGTATAAAAGGCTTGCTGTCCAGGTTTAGAGCATGAGATAAATTCCTAGAACCCATATAATATAAAAGTGGTGGCCTTTAATCCCAGTACTTCAAAGTCAGAGGCAGGAGTTTCTCTATGAGTTTGAGGCTGGTCTGGTCTAGAAAGACTTGTTCCAGGATAACCAGTGTTACAGGGCTACACAGAGAAAGCTTATCTCAAAAAAAAGAGAGAAAAAAGAAAAAATTGACCCACATGTTATACTCTAACCTCCACATTCTCACAGAGACAAGGCACCTTGAAGGTGCCTTGCTAAGTGAAGTGAAATAATCAGTCACATACAAAAAATATATTTTTTATGAGTTCACTTATATGAAATTTCTTGTAAAATTAAATTCATATTAAGATGGACAATTGGTTACTTCTAGAGATGGATGGGGATGAAATACAGTACAAATTTCTTTAATTCCACAGAACCAGATATCTAAAAACAATTGTAAATATAAGTCTTATATAATTATCAATAATAAAAATGCCAATACACAAATGACAATTAGACATTATTCTTTTTATTTATTTATTTATTTATTTTCATTTTTTTCTCATTTTTTTTTTATTCAAGATTTCCATCTCCTCCCCCTTCCCTCCCCTCCCTTCCACCCATACCTCCACTCCACCCCTCTCCAAAGACAAAGAGCCATCAGGGTTCCCTTCACTATGTTAAGACCAAGGTCCTCCCAGCTCCCCCTAAGTCCAGGAAGGTGAGCAACCAAACTGACAAGGCTCACAGTGAGCCCGTCCATGCTGTAGAGTTCAAGCCCATCACCATTGTCCTTGGTTTCTCAGTCATTCTCCACCGTCAGCCACATTCAGAGAGTTTGGTTTGGTCCCCTGTTCCATCAGTCCCATTCCGACTGGACTTGGTGGTCTCCCGTTAGATCTGTTCCACCGTCTCAATGGGTAAAAGCACTCCTCGTGGTCCTGGCTTCCTTGCTCATGATCTCCCTCCTTTTGCTCCTCATCAGGACCTTGAGAGCTCAGTCTGGTGCTCCTATGTGGGGCTCTGTCATTTTCTCCATCCAATGCCAGGTGAAGGTTCTATGGTGATATGCAAGATATTCATGAGTATGACAATAGGATCTGGACATTTCTGGCACCCTCTCCTCAGCTGCCCTAGGAACTAGCTGGGGTCATCTTCCTGGACACCTGGGAACCCCTCTAGAGTCAAGTCTCTGCCAACCCTAGAATGGCTCCCTTAACTAAGATATATAATTCCTTATTCCCATATCCACCCTTCCTATACCCCAACCATCCTATTCCCCCAAGCTCTTCCCATCCTCCACTTCACACTTTTCTCTCCCCATCCCCCCATACCCCCATCCCACCCCACCCCCATGTTCCCATTTTTGTCCGGCAATCTTGTCTACTTCCAATAACCAGGAGGATAACTATATGTTTTTCTTTGGGTTCACCTTCTTATATAGCTTCTCTAGGATTTTTTACGAATTATAGGCTCGATGTCCTTTATTTATGGCTAGAAACCAATTATGAGTGAGTACATCCCATGTTCCTCTTTTTGGGCCTGGGTTACCTCGCTCAGGATGGTGTTTTCTATTTCCCTCCATTTGCATGCAAAATTCAAGATGTCATTGTTTTTTTACCGCCGAGTAGTACTCTAATATGTATATATTCCACACTTTCTTCATCCATTCTTCCACTGAAGGGCATCTAGGTTGTTTCCAGGTTCTGGCTATTACAAATAATGCCGCTATAAACATAGTTGAACAAATGCTTTTGTAATATGATTGGGCATCTCTTGGGTAAATTCCCAATAGTGGGATTGCTGGGTCCTGGGGTAGGTTGATCCCAAATTTCCTGAGAAACCTCCACACTGCTTTCCAAAGCGGTTGCACAAGTTTGCATTCCCACCAGCAATGGATGAGTGTACCCCTTACTCCACATCCTCTCCAGCAAAGGCTATCATTGGTGTTTTTGATTTTAGCCATTCTGGCAGGTGTAAGATGGTATCTCAGCGTTGTTTTGATTTGCATTTCCCTGATTGCTAAGGAGGTTGAGCATGCCCTTAAGTGTCTGTTGGCCATTCGAACTTCTGTTGAGAATTCTCTGTTCAGTTCAGTGCCCCATTTTTTAATTGGGTTCATTAGCATTTTAAAGTCTAGTCTCTTGAGTTCCTTATATATTTTGGAGATCAGGCCTTTGTCTGTTGCGGGGTTGGATGAAGATCTTTTCCCAGTCAGTAGGCTGCCTTTTTGTCTTAGTGACAGTGTCCTTTGCTTTACAGAAGCTGCTCAGCTTCAGGAGGTCCCATTTATTCAATGTTGCCCTTAATGTCTGTGCTGCTGGGGCTATATGTAGGAAGCGGTCTCCTGTGCCCAAATGTTGTAGAGTACTTCCCACTTTCTCCTCTAACAGGTTCAGTGTGTTCAGATTGATATTGAGGTCTTTAATCCATTTGGACTTGAGTTTTGTGCATGGTGATAGATACGGATCTACTTTCATTCTTCTACAGGTTGACATCCAGTTATGCCAGCACCATTTGTTGAAGATGCTTTCTTTCTTCCATTGTGTGCTTTTAGCTCCTTTATCAAAAATCAGGTGTTCATAGATTTGTGGGTTAAGATCTGGGTCTTCTATTCGATTCCATTGGTCAACTTCTCTATTTTTGTGCCAATACCAAGCTGTTTTCAATACTGTAGCTCTGTAATAGAGTTTGAAGTCAGGGATGGTAATGCCTCCAGAAGTTCCTTTATTGTATAGGATTGTTTTGGCTATCCTGGGTTTCTTGTTCTTCCATATAAAGGTGATTATTGTCCTCTCAAGATCTGTGAAGAATTTTGATGGGATCTTTAAGGGGATTGCATTAAATCTATAGATTGCCTTTGGTAGTATTGCCATTTTTACTATGTTGATCCTCCCAATCCAAGAGCAAGGGAGATCCTTCCATTTTCTGGTGTCCTCTTCAATTTCTTTCTTCAAAGACTTAAAGTTCTTGTCAAATAGGTCTTTCACTTCCTTGGTTAGAGTTACCCCAAGATATTTTATGCCATTTGTGGCTATCGTGAATGGTGACGCTTCTCTGATTTCTTTCTCTGCTTCCTTGTCCTTTGTATATAGGAGGGCGACTGATTTTTTGGAGTTGATCTTGTATCCTGCCACGCTACTAAAGGAGTTTATCAGCTGTAGGAGTTCTTTGGTGGAGTTTTTCGGGTCGCTTATGTACACTATCATATCATCAGCAAATAATGAAAGTTTAACTTCTTCCTTTCCAATTCGAATCCCCTTGATCCCCTTGTTTTGTCTTATTGCTATTGCTAGAACTTCAAGTACTATATTGAAGAGATAAGGAGAGAGTGGACAGCCTTGTCGCGTTCCTGAATTTAGTGGGATGGCCTTGAGTTTCTCTCCATTTAATTTGATGTTAGCTGTCGGCTTGCTGTAAATAGCCTTTATTATATTTAGGAATGACCCCTGTATCTCTAATCTCTCCAAGACCTTTATCATAAAGGGGTGCTGAATTTTGTCAAATGCTTTTTCAGCATCTAATGAGATGATCATATGGTTTTTATCCTTCAGTTTATTTATATGATGGATGACATTGATAGATTTTCGAATGTTGAACCAGCTCTGCATCTCTGGGATGAAGCCTACTTGATCATAGTGGATAATTTTTCTAATGTGTTCTTGGATTCTGTTTGCTTGTATTTTATTGAGAATTTTTGCGTCAATGTTCATAAGTGAGATTGGCCTGTAGTTCTCTTTCTTGGTTGAATCTTTGTGTGGTTTAGGTATCAGGGTAACTGTAGCTTCATAGAAGGAATTTGGCAGTGACTCTTGTGTTTCTATATTATGAAATACCTTAAGGAGTATAAGTATTAGGTCTTCTTGGAAGTTCTGGTAGAATTCCGCATTGAAACCATCTGGTCCTTGGCTCTTTTTGGTAGGGAGGTTTCTGATAACAGTTTCTAATTCTTCGCGACTAACAGGACGATTTAGAGCATTTACCTGGTCCTGGTTTAACTTTGGTATATGGTATTTATCTAAAAAACTGTCCATTTCTTTTACATTTTCCAATTTTGTGGCATACAGGCTTTTGTAGTAAGATCTAATGATTCTCTGAATTTCCTCTGTCTGTGGTTATGTCCCCGTTTTCATTTCTGATCTTATTAATTTGCGTGTTCTCCCTCTGCCGTTTGATTAGTTTGGCTAAGGGTTTGTCAATCTTGTTGATTTTCTCCAAGAACCAGCTTCTTGTTTCATTGATTCTTTGGATTGTTTTCTGTGTTTCTATTTTGTTGATTTCTGCCCTCAGTTTGATAATTTCCAGTCTTCTACTCCTCCTAGGTGAGTCTGCTTCTTTCTTTTCTAAAGTTTTCAGGTGTGCTGTTAAGTCTCCAATGTGTGCTTTCTTCGTTTTTTTTAAGTGGGCACTTAGTGCTATGAATTTTCCTCTTAGCACTGCTTTCATAGTGTCCCATAAGTTTGAGTATGTTGTGTCTTTATTTTCGTTAAATTCAAGAAAGACTTTAATTTCTTTCTTTATTTCTTCCTTGACCCAGGTGTGGTTCAGTAGTTGACTGTTCAGTTTCCATGAGTTTGTAGGCTTTCTGGGGGTAGCATTGTTGTTGAATTCTAATTTTAATCCATGGTGATCTGATAAGATGCAGGTGGTTACTAATACGTTTTTGTAACTGTGGAAGTTTGCTTTGTTACCAAGTATGTGGTCAATTTTCGAAAAGGTTCCATGAGCTGCAGAGAAGAAGGTATATTCTTTCCTGTTTGGGTGGAATGTTCTATAGATGTCTGTTAAGTCCATTTGGTTCATTACCTCTATTAAGTCTCTTAATTCTCTGTTAGGTTTCTGTCGAATTGACCTGTCCATTGGTGAAAGAGGAGTGTTGAAGTCTCCCACTATCAGTGTGTTTGGTTTGATGGCTGCCTTGAGTTCTAGTAATGTTTCTTTTATATAAGTGGGTGCTTTTGTATTAGGGGCATAGATATTCAGGATTGAGACTTCATTCTGATAGATTTTTCCTGTAATGAGTATAAAGTGTCCCTTTCCATCTCTTCTGATTGATTTTAGTTTGAAGTCAACTTTGTTAGAAATTAGTATGGCCACACCCGCTTGTTTCTTAGGTCCATTTGCTTGATAGACCTTTTGCCAACCCTTTACTCTGAGTAGATGTCTGTCTTTGTGGTTGAGGTGTGTTTCTTGTAAATAGCAGAATGTTGGATCCTGTTTTTGTATCCAATCTCTTAGCCTGTGCCTTTTTATAGGTGAATTGAGTCCATTGATATTAAGTGATATTAATGACCAGTGGATGTTAACTCCGGTTGTCATTTTTTATTTGGTTGTAGAGATTGTGTGTTTCCTTTCTTTGAGATGTGCTGGTGAAGGGTCACTATATGTCTGAGTTATTTTGGGCAATGCTGGACTCCTTTGTTTGTGAATTTCCTTCTATTACTTTCTGTAAGTCTGGATTTGTGGCTATGTATTGTTTAAATTTGTTTTTATCCTGGAATATTTTGTTTTCTCCATTTATAGTGAATGAAAGCTTGGCTGGGTATAGTAATCTGGGCTTGCATCCATGGTCTCTTAGTTTCTGCAAAACATCTATCCAGGACCTTCTGGCTTTCATGGTTTCCATAGAGAAGTCAGGTGTTAGTCTGATAGGTTTTCCTTTATATGTTACTTGACTTTTTTCCTTTGCAGCTCTTAATATTCTTTCTTTATTCTGTATGTTTTGTGTTTTGATTATAATATGGCGGGGGGATGTTTTTTTTTGATCCAGTCTATTTGGTGTTCTGCAAGCTTCTTGAACCTTAATAGAAATATCATTCTTTAGGTTTGGGAAGTTTTCTTCTATAATTTTATTAAATATATTTTCTGGGCCATTGAGCTGTAATTCTTCTCCTTCTTCTATGCCTATTATCCTTAGGTTTGGTCTTTTTATTGTGTCCCAGATTTCCTGAATGTTTTGTGATGAGAATTTGTTGGATTTGCTGTTTTCTTTGATCAGTGCGTTTATTTTCTCTATGGTATCTTCAGAATCTGAGATTCTTTCTTCTATCTCTTGTATTCTGTTGGTTATGCTTGTTTCTGTAGTCTCTGTTCGTTCACATAGATTTTCCATATCCGGCTGGCCCTCGGGTTGTGTTTTCTTCCTTGCCTCCATTTCAGTTTTCAAGTCTTGCACTGTTTCCATTATCTGTTTGATTGTTTTTTCATGGTTTCCTAGGATATCATTTACGGATTTACTCAACTCTTCAAACTTTTTGTTATTCTTCTCGTCCATTTCCTTAAGGGAGTTTTTCACCTCCTGTTTAAAGGACTCTATTACTTTCATAAAGTCAATTTTTTCTACATCTTCTTGATTAGTGTGTTCAAGTCCTCCTGTTATAACTTCATTGGGTTCTGGTGCTTTCATGTTGTTTTTCAAATTGTTGGAGGAATTCTTGCATTGGCGCCTGCCCATTTCTTCCTCTGAATAATCCCCTTTGGGTCTTCTTTTAGAAGTTCAATTCCCCCCAATGAATTCAATTCACTCACCCCAATGAATGATGGATCCTCTGGCAGACTGTCAGGTCTCCTTGCAGGCCAAGCAGCTAGCTAACAAAGGGCCTGCCTTGCTGGAGGCAGGCTAATGAAGGAGGGGACCTCCCACCGGCCTGGGTGCACTCAATTTCAGGACCCCGGAGCCCAAACAGGCTGAGCTGTGGGATTTTGTGGCCCCAAAGACGGGAGGATGAGGCGGGGTAGGGGGTTCTGGGTGCAAGCTGGGAAGGGACAGGTAGAGAGAGGCAGTATCCGGGGAGAATAACCCCTGCAGGAAGAGCAGGAAGTGTGCGGGTGGGGTGAAAGTTGGGGAATGTCGGTGGTCCCTCTCCAGGCAGCTGCCCGGTTCAGGCACTCACTCCTCACTCACCCCAATGAATGATGGATCCTCTGGCAGACTGTCAGGTCTCCTTGCAGGCCAAGCAGCTAGCTAACAAAGGCAGCAACAGCCAGTTTTAAAGGGGAAAACCAGAAAGAGACAGCTCCCGAGTTCCATCCAATCATAATGTGATATGGGAAGAAACAGTTGAGGACTTTCCATGGTGGCATGCTTTTAGCCTATCAGGGAGTCCTGTGGTGTGTGGTTGTGGCCAATGCTGGAGCCAACCAGTCAGAAGGAGTGGAACACTTGTGGTATAGCATTATCCTAGATACCTGTGCAAGGGGATTTGGGATTGCAGCTCAACCTCCGGAAATTGTGGGAAACAGCTTATAGCTGAATGGCCTGGGACAAAATCAAGTTCCTACTGCTAACAAAGCTCTAGCAACTACTCTCTTTTAATCATTCCCATAGATCTTTTTGTTCTACATGAAAGCTCCAGCAAACTCACCCCATTTATCTCTACAGCACCATTAACTTCAAAGTTAGAGCCCACGGTCCAGAAGGACTATCTTTTTGTCCAACACAGTCCTCTAATAAAAGAATTCCTTAGTGGCATTGAACCTGAGCTATCTGCTTATTTCTCTGTCTGGGGAATCTTAGTATCAAGAGTCATCACCATAGTAAATGGGGATAGGAAGATAAGGACAAAAGCTTTCAGTCATTCCTGCTGTTAACTTCATGTTTTCTGAACTTGAAGGGTGAAGAAGTTCTGCAGAAATTTTTGCAATCAAAGGAAGATGTGACTGATGCAATTCTACAGACAGACAAGACTCTGACAGAAAAGGAAAAGGAGATTGAAGGTGAGGCACAACTTAAGGGACTTCATGCCCTCAAAAGCTGTGGAATGGTTAGATTATTTTTAAAATCGGGACCTTCAAGCGAACTTAAAGGACAAAGCTGTGTCTCGATGGCTAGTACCAGACATGGTAGTACTATGGCCTCGGCAGTAACAATGGAGTAGGTAAGGAAGAGAGCATCACATGCTGCATTTACATCTTCCTTCTTGATTGCCTTCCCAGTGGAGCGTGTGAGAGCTGAAGCCACCTGGGCTGCAGCAAAAATGCAGGAAGAAATGCAACAGAAGAATGAGCAGTTGCTGCAACAGAAAAAGAGTCACAAGAAACATATAAAAGAGTTGACTGAGAAGATGGAGGAGGCCCAGACCCAGTTGAGGGAGAAACAGAGAGCATATTTGAAGCTATCTTGGGTATTTAAATTGCACCAACTTCAATGTTCTCTTCATTTATAAAATATTTTAAAATGTGTGTGTGTGTGTGTGTGTGTGTGTGTGTGTGTGTGTGTGTTTGTGTGTGTGTGTGTGTATGTATGTATGTATAAATTTGCACATGTGCATGTAGTTAGTATCTGTAAAGTCCCAAATGGAGAGTCAGATTCCCTGGAGCTATATGTGCTTATGAGCCACCTAACTTGAATGTTTGGAACTGATTTCCAGTCTGTACCACACTCTGCCACTGAGCCATCTATCCAGTTTCCTGTTCTCTCCATTTCTGTTCATCAAGAAATTTAATGAAACCTAAAGGCTGACCAAGCCTGATCCCATCTGCTGTTAATTCCTAAATATCTGCTTGATGGTCTGTAGCCCATATCTGGTGATTAAGTGATCGATGACTAATGACATCACACTAAATCATTTAGTAATATATATGCTATACTTTGCAGCTATATTCTTTGTTTTATATTTTTATTTATTTCTTAAGACTCAATGAACCAAGAACTATATTCCTATTACATAGAAGAAAGAAACACAGGTTCACTTAAGATTAAATATACTATCTTAGTACTTTGGGAAGTAGAGACAGGAGGATCAAAAGGTCAAAATCATTCTCAGCTTTATAGGGATTCAAAATCCACTAGGACAATAGCTCCTGTCACAAAAGAGTCACTATTAATGAATACATACAATAGATTAAGCTGTTTTTCCCATAGTGGTATCCACAATGGTAGTTTTCTGTCTCACCTAGTATGAGTTTGTTCTTAAGAGAGTGCTTATGAGGAGAGGAACTATTTAACTCTCCAACTATGTAACAGTCTATCTGTCACTCTGTTTTCCTATACTCTGCTTTCAATTTGTGTTCAGTTTGGAGTTAGATGAGAAAATTCATTATCTTCATTCTGGGACTCTGATTTTCTTACCTGTCATCTGTCACCCTGCTACCAAGTTTTGGAAGCTTACACTAAATTGCTTACACTAAATTTCTCCTTCCCACCCTTTCTCTTCTCTCTCTCTCTCTCTCTCTCTCTCTCTCTCTCTCTCTCTCTCTCTCTCTCTCTCTCTCTCTCTCTCTCTCTCTGTGTGTGTGTGTGTATATACACCTGTGTGTATATGATAGTGTTTGTTCATCTATGCACATGGATGTGAAGGCCAGAGATTTACTTTCAATTTCCCCCATCACCCTCCACAGTATTTTAGACAGGGTCTCTTACTGAACCTCAAGATTACTGATGAAGCTAGCTTCATTAGCTACTGGCTGCTAAGTTTTAAGGATCTGCCAATATCTGCCTTACAAGTCTGGTATTGCAGAACAGTGCTGTATCTAGTTCTTACCTTGGATTCTAGCAGGCATGTTTCTGATTCAGCTATGTCCTTACCCCCTACTCCTGGTTAAATTTCTTAGACTAAGATTCAAAGCCTTAGTTAGATATTCAGAATTCATTTCTGTGCTTCATGTTTACATAAGGGGTGAGTAGGGGTATGCATTAAAGTCTATAATGATCTGAAGACAAATTCAAGATTAAGATTACCTACAGAGGTTATAAACAACTGATGAGGGAAAAAAATCAATGCTGGTAGCTTAGGTTCATCAATGGAACTATTTCTTAGTGATAGGAGTCCTAAGAAAAGTGACTACAGCTACCCAAGAAAAAGTATAATTTGAGTAGGAGGCTAAAAAATTTCAAAAAGGAAAAGCAAAAGCAAACCTCTGAACATTAGTATTTACTCATGAATAATAAAAGATTATAATTCAAGAAAAATAAGTTTGAGAAAAAATTAAGAAATTAATAATAAAAATTATGATGAAAACTGCATAGAACATAAGGATCAACCCAGTACGATATTTATTGTCTCTGTCACTTTTTAGGAATGTGCAGAACTACGGGACGAGAATGAAAGGAGAAACTTTTTGGGATGTTTGGTATGCTAAAGGCCTGAAGAGTAGTGCTATCCTGCCATTCAAGCAGAACTGAAAAAGGTGTAGAATTTGGAACAAGAGTGACTCTTACGTGGAACACAAATAAAAAATATGCAAAGATGTTCAGTGCAATCATTGAAATCATGTTCATCTTCATATAGGATTGGGTACCAAAGATGCCATTGATGTCTTTCTCACGAAAGTGGTACCAACAGCACCACTTAGAAGAGAGGCCCCTTTCCAGATGATCTCAAGAACACTTACTGTATTATTAAGTATTGGTTCATAATTAGGAATCCAGTTGTCCAAGGATGTGATAGGTCTAAAGGACAGGGATAACTAACCTTATTTCCCACAATGTAAAGTTATCCATTGTATCAAATATCAAAACACTCAACCTTTCAACAGTGGAATTATTTGTGGACACTGATGATAGATAAGCCTATGAACACACTCCATTATAAATCAAGACACCTGCCTGGAGATGAGATATCCAAAGGAAGATGGAAGAATCCATTACCATGACCAGAAGCTGTTTTACAGGTCCATGGGCCAAAGAAGGGAATGTTTCAGTCCATGGAGATTGAAACTGTTACATTAGTTTTCTAAACTTTAATATTTAACACTGATTGCATGCTAGCATGATGTCAACAAAGCATAATGTAGACCTTAAGGATGAATTTAAATGATGATGGGTAATCTACAGTATGAAAGGTATTTTAATGGTTTATCTGTAACCATAAACTTACTCTACTCTTTTCCATTTATTAACAGTTATACCTGAAATCCTTTTGATTTTTCCATAAGCAGAATAAAGATTGTTTTCCCATATTTTCAACCAACTCTTACTATTAAGGCACACACACACACACACACACACACACACACACACACACACACACATATAATACTCCAACTACCAGAAGTGCAAAGTGGTTAGCAGTTTTTAAAGGGATCAAGAACTGTTGGGGGCTGTGGCTCAGTGGGTAAAATGCTTGCTGTGTAAACATGAGCACAAAAATTCAGATCTTTTCTCCCACGTAACAAACCAGACATGGTGGCACACATCTGGAAGTTGAGCACTGAAGTTGGGGAAAGGTGGACAGAAGGATCCTTGGGATCTACTAGTTAGCCAGCCTAGTCAACAAATGGGCTCTGGGTTTACTGAGAGACCCCATTTCAAAAATAATATGGAGAACAACTGAGAACAGGGTCAGCACACTTTGCCTGCAGGACCATAAGAAATCAAGCTGGAATGAAACTGGACTCTCTTTTGCTGAATGGTTCTTTCTCATGGAAGCAAAAAGAAGCATGTAGGTTGCTGAGGAGAGCGGTCACCAACATCCCTGCTGGGCTATGAGACTTCCCTCCTCCAGCTACCAATATGTGAGACAAGATGTGATCACTGATGCAATGGTAGCTCACTGACTGTGAGTGCCTTCTGACCAGATCTAAGGCCAACTCCACCGGAATGCAAATCTGATACTGAAAGCCAAGGCAAAGCCCATGACTAAAGGGAGCTGGGTCATGGCCCCTACTGGGGAAGCCACTTATATTGATTTTTAGAAGGATGTGATATCCCTGAAAAAAAATTTCCTTCTGAATATTTGTTGGTGTCATTATGGGCACAAGACTGAAAGTGAAAGCAGACAAGCTCAGCTCCTCAGAAACAGCCTGGCTGTCAAGAAATCACATGACTTCTTGAATGGTTACAGTCGGATTTGTGCAGTGTGTTGTACATTAGGATGCTCAAAGATTTCTCCAAGTCCTGAGGTTATGAATATCAGGTGTGGGATGTTTTATGCTAAACTGCACTTCACAAAATGAACTCAGTAGCAAACTCTGCTGCACAGCAATGGGAATCACAGAGTTCCCAGTAGAACAGAGGCAGGACCTTCAAGATAGGAAAATAATGGACACAGTGCGTGTGGGTGTTTACTGAGTACAAGTACTGTATACACAGCACTGTGGGAGATGTACAGGGCAGCAAGAAGACTCATTAGACCCAGTCTCTGCCCTAACAGGGTTTATTGCAGTGGGTAAAACGGACTCTTCAGAGGGTGGAAGAATAGAGGAAAGCAAGAACCCTAGACACTAGAGAGATGGAGAATAGAAATAGAATATTTCAATCTCTTTTTTTTATCAAAACAATTGCTTTTTATTTTATATGCCAATATCAGTTCCCCTCTCTACCCTCATCCTGCCTACCCAACCTTTCTTCCACACCACTACCCATCAGCTCCTCAGAGAGGGTAAGGCCTCACATGGGGAGGCAATAAAGTCTGGCACATCATTTGAGGCAGGACCAATGCCCTTCCCGCTGTATCTAGACTGAGCAAGGTATACCCCCATAGGGAATGGGCTCCAAAAAGTCAGTTTATGCACTAGGGATAAATCCTGGTCCCATTGTTAGTGCCCCCACAAACTGCTCAAGCCACACAATTGTCATTCACATTCAAAGGACCTAGTTCACTCCTATGCAGGTTCCTTAGCTGTCAATCTGGAGTCATACATATATTCAATGAAAGATATGCTATAGACAAAATAGGTATGGAGAAAAGTAAATTTTTCATAAGATTTTTCTTCTTTTTGTCCCATATCAGATGTCTCCTGACATGAGACAGAAATTCTGAATTTTTCTTTTAACAACATGCTTGGACTAAGAGGATAGCCCTTGTCTAACACCAAAGCCAGCCTTGATTTTTAAATGAGTTTTTATTTCTACTGGGTATTAAATATTTATGTAGATGTACAGAGAATATATGTATAAAATTTTACACTGCAGATGACCTGTCCTCATACGTCATATTCCTCTGTGTTCAGTGATTCTTTCTGGAAAGTTACTTTTTTCTCTTTAGGCATACAAACATCCAGGGCCTCTTGACTTTCTGAAGATGTGTATTTTCCTTCAAGAACAGAACCCTGACCCAACCTTTATGAGGTTTCCTAACTACCCATATGATTGTCACCTTTGTAGAGGAGCTGAAATTTCTCTGTCTCAAGAGGTTTTTCCTTTTAAAATAAAATCTTTTTTTTTTAATTTTGATGGTATCCATAGCTTGTTTTCTCCTGTAGGTTACTCCCTTCAGGTAACAGTATTTGATTATAGAAAGAACAAGTAAGACATCTCTTTATAATCTCCTTAGCTTGTTGCCATGTAATAGTAAACTCTTTCTTGAAACCTTTGCTATTGACATAATGTTTCTTATGTCAGAAACTGAAGAGGAATGTGCTTTCCTCTTCCCAGAATTCTGTTCTCATTGACCCACCTCTATTTCCTGTCTGGTTGTCCACCTGCCTGGCTACTGACCAATCAGCATTTTTTAAAAATATAATTGACAAAATACAATTGTCCCACACTACCTCCCTTTTCTGTTTAAATAAAAAGGAAGAATTTTAGTTTTAACACAGTAAAATTACATATAACAAAACAGGTATCAAGCAAGAATTACAGTTACAATATTTATATCTACTTTATTTTTATCATAACTAAGGAAAACTATAATTAGAACTACCTATTCTTCAGCTCCATCAAAAACTCCAGAAGAATATAATATTACCTACATTAACAGGAAGTACATTGTAAGCAACTTCCAAAACTCTAGAATTAATAGAGGCATCTCACTGCCTGGACAGTCATGCTAAGTTCTTTTGTATCATTGGGGCATCCAATCTTCAACCCACAGGCCCATAGTGTCCAGCAGACTTTTGATGAAGCAGGAGTTTCAAGGACAGATCGTTCTATATTGACAGTTTGTTAGTTACTTTCTTCTGTGTCCTGCAGAATGCCTGGCAGACACTTTCATAAAACAGGAACCCTTAAGGACTATATCGCTTTCTTTAAGAAACTTCAACAATCATTTTTCTATGTGTCCTGCATGTCTAGTCAAGCAGTCTTGGCAAGATTAGTTTATTGCCAAAGTGGCTAACAAACTCATGAGGAGCCTCTTCATTGTCCATTATCCTCTTGAAATAGATTGGTGCTGCCAGGAGCAGATATCTCATTGTTATAAAAAGTCTCAAGATCTTAAAACATTTTAAATTCCCTATTCTGTCAGTCTTTGAAAGGTTTGAAGAATACCTATTTATCTGAAATACACCTCTGTAAATCTAGAAAACCTAACATAACTAAAGGCTTGATTATTATATATTTATCTTTATTTTTAATTATACATTAAAATTTTAAATAAGCTGCCAAAGTACATTGTCATAATCAAGAACAGAAATATACATATAACAAAATTGACCTTAAATTTTTATCAAGATCCATACCAATGCATTTCTATAGCATTTCCCCCTTTAAATGTAAATAAACATTTACAAACAATATTTTGGAATTTGGGCATAGTTCTTTTCAAACTGCTTCCTGTTTTTTGTTGTACAAATTAATTTTTAGGGGTGTTCAAGTCAACCTTTCAGGGGGTCTTGGTCCATCAAACTATCTTAGTCTGGAAATAAAAGTTCTCATCCTCTGTGGAAACAAAAGCAAAATCTCTTTTCCAAAACAACAAATCTTTAGAGTCAAATTTTGAAGTCAAAATAGCTTTAAAATATATATGTTGGTTTAGCTTAGGAGCCCATATAATGAAATGTTTCTCTGTACTTATCTCATTCACAGTAAAAAAAATTAAAAGAAGACACAATAATATACATAATCCAGACTCTCAGTGTATATTCCATCTTTACATGGCTTATTTTTCTTTACTCCTTTTAATCTATGACTGATTGTATTCTGTCTCTTTAAAGACTTTGTTTTATTTTTTTAAAAAACAGTTTCCTTCTTGTTATAACTCTCTATTTTCTTTTTCTTCTCTCTTCCAAGCCTGTGTATATTTATCCTACACTGACCCATTTAGAGGGCTTTTTAAAAATCTGAATCTGTCTTTATTGCATATCTTTAATTATTTTCTGACCAAGAGCACTTTAAAATGGTAATCATTGTGGTTGTGGCTGCCCTGGATGCTGGCTCCACTTCTCTCTGCCTTTCATTTTGGTTGGAGATACCATTACGTAAACCAGCTCTGGGACTGTTGGGAGGGAACTGAGCTCACCACCTCAACTGTGGTAAACAAAGTTGCTGCCACCAAGTAACTTGCGGCACACTTCCCATAAACCCTGTTTTAAATGCTCTGTAGCTGTACCTTCTGAAAGAGTCAGAGTTATTTGTGCAATTAACACAAAGCAGGAAGCTTTCTTAAAGGAACCACACAGTTTTTGCTGCTACTGTTGAGTCAGGAAGCCTTCTCTTAGAAGAATTGCACCCCTGCTTGCAAACAAAGCCCACCTGAGAAAATGCTGCTACCAAAAAGCTGTGCTTAACTCTGTTCTTTTGCATCTAGAATTTCTTTTTAAGTTTTCTCAGGTTTTATGTGGATGTAGTCAGCCCCACCTTAGCACACCAACCTGTTTGGTGGAGATGGCTTATTTGTTTTCTGGCTGCACAGACTCAAATAATCACTCAGAAGCTATATTAATTATAACACTGCTTGGCCTATTAGCTTATGCATATTTCTAGCTAACTTTTACCTCTAAAATTAACCAGTTTCTACTAATCTGTGAATCACCACAAGTTCATGGCTTACCAGCAAGTTTCCAATATCTGTCCCTGGTGGTGGCTACATGGTGTCTCACTGACTCCACCTTTTTGTATCCCAGCATTCAGCTTAGTTTTCCCCACCTAGCTCTATTTGTTTAGGACCAAATCAGCTTTTTTATTAACCAATGGTATTCACAGCATACAGAGGGGAATACCAAATCAGGGTAAAGACAGTTCAGGTACCCTATCCGCTATTGCTTGCAGTCGAAGCTGGGGCCATCATTACATATTCCTGGGAATTTCCCTAGAGCCAGGTTTCTTGCTAATCCCTTAAAGATTTCCTCTGTCAAAATATTAAAGAGAAAAGACTAAAGCCATTTTAAACCCAGGACCCATCCTTGAGAGAGTCTAACCTAGCAGGTACCCCACACCAGCACCACATCCCATGTACCTGTGAATTCAGAGAAAAGCCACAACAGACCCAAAAACCGCCTTGCTGCTAGAGACTTGAGGACAGCCAATCAGAAAATAGACAAACAAGGGTTTGTGTGTGTGTGTGTGTGTGTGTGTGTGTGTGTGTGTTTTTGTGGAAAGTTACAAAAATCCCCTCTTTACTTAGAGCAAACTCTCCCCCTCCTCAATCCAGCAACACCAAAGCATGTAACTCCTTGATTGTGATTTTTCCCTTTAAAGACCTCCTGCACTGTGAGCTTGGTGCCTTTCTCCCTCACCTGCTACATATGCATCAGACAAAGCCCCTGCTTGCAAGACTGTACAATAAAGAAACCTTGTGCAATTGGATCCAAATTTGGCTCTGAGGTGGTCTTGCTGCGGGGAGGGCTCACAACTCAGGCATAACGATATCTCTTTCCTTGCTCTGCCTCTCTGTCCTTCTGCCAACTTGGCCATTCAGTTCTCTGATGTTTTCCTCCCCACTCACCTTCTCTTCTCTGCCTCCCCTACCATGTTCCCTCCCCTCCCCAGTGCTTGTATTTTAGACAGGGTTTCACTGTGTAACCCTGGCTGGCTAGGAAATCCCCATGTAGACTACTGGCCTCAAATTTACCGAGAACAAATTTACAGGTGCCTCTGTGTGCCACCACATCTGATCCGCAAACCCTTTCTTAATTGTTGAAAACTAAACGTAAGGCAGGTGCAGAGAGCCACACCAGTTGCCCTAGAAGATCACGAGGCTGAGACAGAAAGAAAGGGAGTCAAGGCCATCTCTGGCCACATACTCAGGTCCCAGAAAGAAAAAAAAAACATGAAAAGAAAAATGAGAAAGGGAGAAAGAAGAAAGAAAAGAGAGGAAAATAATACTAATATATTTGGCAAACATTGAGTGTTGAGTGACCAAATGATCATAGTGAATTCCTAAAAACTATTATTTATAGAAAGAATGAATGCTGACAGTTACTGACAACATATGATTTATTCTCAAAAGAATGACGTTGAGATCTTATCTGTGGTCCCATTCTATAAAACGCCAAACCAGGATGACAGTCACCTTTGATGGTCAGAGTAGAGATTATAGACCATGAAGAGACTGGGGGCCCTGATATGTCCTGGTATGACATGAGCAACCCCACGATTGTGTGCTTGGAGTGGGACTATCACAGATAATGCAGCCTCCATTATGACTTGAACTAAAATTCAGGGAAGGCACAATTCTAGGTACCAATTTCTATTTCAGTTACATTTCTTATTGCGAAAACATATCTGACTAGAAGTAACTTACACAGAGGTTGATTTGGTGCCATCGTCTCAGGACATACAATTTGTCCTATGAAGGAAGGCAGGCAGCAGGAGGTGCTGTGAGAGCTCATATCTCAGTTGACAGGGAAGCAGAGAGGCTACGAAAGGGACTGTCTGGGCTACAAGTCTGCAGCCTCCTCCCTTCCCAGATCTACACCCTAGGCTAGGCTTTATCTCCCAGTGTTCCACAACCTCTCAAAAACAGTAGTAGCAACTATGGGCCCAGTATTTAAACACATGAACATTTTAAGTGCATCTCTGCCACAAACTGAAAATCCACTCACAGTAGGGTTACATGATTTCTACAAAGACTCTCTCAAGCATATTGATAATTAATTCTATCAATAAACATGGCATGTGTATCCTTACTCTTGTAACCTCAACACCCTTCCCATTGTTCTATGGAAATTTTACAGTGATACCATATAATTAAACTCAATTGTACAAAGATCATATGTTCTTAGGCATTGACATCTTTATTATTTTGAAGAATATTTAGTTATGAAATTGAGACAGTTTCAAGCATATCAATAAGATTCTGCCCTGAAAGGAGAGAGTAGGGAAGGAAGTTAGCATGCAAAGACTCTTCACATCATGGAACAATCAGAATTCTTCTTTTTCATCTTAATATTCCTTATTTCTTCCTCATGCTTTTTGTTCTGTTTCCTGAGTTTTTCATTAAAAATTTCTTCTTGTTCCTAAAAAGAGAAACTGGAAACTGAAACCTGCACAGAGTGATATCATCCCAGTAAGAATATCTGTCATCCAGGGAAAAAGGACAATAATGAGGATGCAAAAGATACAAGACCGCATAATCCGCTGGTTGGAATGTCGTTTAAATTGTTATAGTTCCACCAAAGTCAAACTGAAGGAAGAGAGAATGTCCATCAGATTCAACCCTGTAACTTCTGCATATATTTCCAAAAGAATCAAGGTCAACGTACTACAAAGAAAGTGGATCCTCATGATTATTATGCTCTGCCCCCCAAAGCTAAATTATACAATCAGATTGGATGTTCTTTAGTAGATGAAAAATGAGGAACATTGTCATATATATGTATATATATATATATATATATATATACAACTCTATCTTTTCAGCTTTAAATGAGAGTTAAATTATAGTATTTTCATGTAAGTGAATGAAAAAGACATAAGTCAAACTAAAAATAAGAAATTTGTTTTGTTTCATGTGGAATCCAGAGAGGGAAGATAAGAACACAAAATTAAAGGGTAAAATCTAGCGGGAAAAAGAGGGTCATTAAAGATGAACAGAATGCCATCAAATCTGGTCATATGCAATTATGAAAATTAATTATGAAAATGCTGTAATGAAACCTGTAAGTTGTACTGTTAATATAAGTAATTAGCCAAGACTAAGATAACTGTATTTTTTCCAATAATGGCCAAGAAAGTACCCTTTAAAATTTTTTAAATGTCTCTTTTAGTGTTGTGTCTGTTGTATATGTAGGATGTGTGTGCACACTCATGAGTGTGAATGTGTGTGTTTGTGAGTGTGTGTTTGAGAGGGGGAGAAGGAAAAGGAGATGAAGAGGAGTGGAAGAGAGAGAAAGTAAGGGAGAGAGAGAAAGTGAGAGAGAGAAAAAAATCAGAGGAAGAGAGAGAGAGAGGGAGAGAGGGAGGGAGAGAGAGAGAGAGAGAGAGAGAGAGAGAGAGAGAGAGAGAGAGAGAGAGAGAGAGAGAGAGAGAATGTGTGGTGGTCACAGGGTTAGAGGATAACCATTGTGTAGTTTCTCACTTTGCACCTTTTTGAGACATGATTCCTCTGTTGTTTTCCTTCTGTATTTTCCAGGTTTGGCCTGTGAATTTTCAAGATTCTCTTGTTTATGCTTTTTAACTCCTGTAAAAGTTTTGGGAACATAGGAATTTGTAGTATTACACCCTACTTATACACAGGTTCTGGGGGTTCAAATTCAGGTCCTTATATTGGAACAGCAACCACTTTAATGCTCTGAGCCATCTTTCCAGCTCACAGTTTCATTTCTTCAGTATGATACCTCCTAGCTTTAGCAGTCTTTCTACTTTAGCATCTGAAATGTTTTATCTACTCTCCTTATCAAACTATTGCTCTGCTACTGTCTATTCATTTCCTTATCATCGTATTTCGCTGTTACTGTCTATTCATTTCCTTATCATCCATATTACTCTGCTACTGTGTATTGCTGTTACTGTGTGTATTCAACCTCTTACTCCATATTTATAATTTGATCTTTAAAACGTTTTCAAAGTTTCTAACAATGTACATCTCCTATATGTAAATAAGATAATAAACATGCCTTTAGAACAGCGATGTGTGGTTTCCAGATTAAGGAAAGATACACGATTGTGAAATCTTATATAGACCTGTAAGATTTTGTTGGAAGCACAAAGAATAAAGTAATGAGGTGTTCTGGGAGTGCATTTGTGCATACTGTGACTCAGAGCCAAGGCAAGGAGAACAGGGAAGTGCCTATAATCAGTGCTACTAAGGCCATAGGTAGTTGAAATTACTTTTTAAGATGCTTTCCTATAGAGATGGCAAAAACAAAACCACCATGGACCCTACTAGGTAAGAGAATCATGCAAGAAGTTCACCCAGGAATAGTATGTCAGAACACTTTCTAACTTTGAGGATTGATAATTTTTCAGTAGAGAAATGACATCAGTGCCAGTAGAGTGGTACAAGGCTGTAATGTCAGATTTGGGATGCTGAGGTGTGAAGATCTCAAGTGTCAGTCTAGCCTGAGCTACACAGAGAGACACTATCTAGAACAAGCAAGGAGATAAAAAAAATAATAGATGAGCACTGTGTTCTTAAGGAAGCAATATTTAATGTGGCTAAAGTACTTTTTGTAGAAATTTTAATTATTTGCTTATATATTTTGAGATGTACAATGATTCCTGAGTCATGGAGCATAGTCTTTTTGTAATTAGCCTTTGGAGCTGCTACCCACTGAATCTAGGCTAATTCAGACACAAAGGTGAAGGTGTCTGCACAGAAAAGTCCTCCACCTAATCATGTGTACTAACCATCAATCAATGACTTTTATCACTGGTCATTAAGTGTGAAAATTATGATGTCACAAGGAATTACCTGCAGCTTATTAGTCAAGATCTCCTCTTGCTCTTTCATTAGCCTCGCTGTATCTGCTTCCATCTTCTCAGCCAACTGTTTCAAATAATCTTCAAAAGCTTTTTCTTTCTGTCCCATAATCTTCAGATTCACCTCATTCATTTCCTTCAACATTTTTATTGTGTTCTCTGAGGACTGAGCTTGTGCAGATTCCACTGAGAATAAAAACAAAGCAGAAAAATATATTTAGGATCAGTGTGTAGCTTCCCCCTCCCTCCAATGTGTTTTCATGTTGATTCTTTATGTGGGAACTTCCTAGGGTTGGTATTTCTTCTGGAGTCACCATAGCTCCTCTGATACATTTTCTTAAGCCAGGTGTGATTTTCAAGAGTGAAAACACATCTTTGCTCAGTTTGCTATAGTCTGAAAACATGATGTAACTGAGCCAGCACCAAGGAGAAGACACTGGTTACCCTTGGGCTTCGTTGGCAGGGAACCTGGATGTTCTACACACTCACTCCTGAACAGCCACCATGGAGCTGCTACCCACTGAATCTAGGCTAATTCGAATGGCTAAGCATTCAAAAGGCAATTTAATAAAACCCATTGTTTTACACAACTAATGTAAAATAAAGTTTAAAATTCAAAAAGAAACATTTCCTTCAAAATGAGGTGGAGTGTTATTTACTGTACCCTGAATACTTAGCAGGGCCAATAAAGTTCCTTTATTTACTTTGAATTTAATTTTTTCTATGTTCATGTCATTCCTACTAAATTCAACAGTGTGAGTAAAATCTTAAATCAGAACGGGGTCAAGAAGTATTCTGTGGATGAGAAAAACTAATCTAACTTAATTAGACTACACAATAGCTCCTGTTTAAAATATGTCTTATAAAATTTATATTTTGTCTAAAGGAAACGTAATGACTTGATATATAGTATGCACTTAAGCATCCTTAAAACCTTTAGCAATAAAATGAAGCGGAAAAATCAACAGGTTTAGTAATGAGCATCAAAGAAATCGCCTTAGTAGCAACTCTTGTCTTCGTATACCATCTTCATTTTTTCAATGTTAATAACCAGCATATAGCCGGGCGGTGGTGGCGCACGCCTTTAATCCCAGCACTCGGGAGGCAGAGGCAGGCGGATCTCTGTGAGTTCGAGGCCAGCCTGGTCTACAAGAGCTAGTTCCAGGACAGGCTCTAAAAAAACTGCAGAGAAACCCTGTCTCGAAAAACCAAAAAAAAAAAAAAAAAAAAATAACCAGCATATATACAAGCATGATATGTTCATTTCCAAAGCTATTGATTCCTGTGAGGGAGTTGATCATTGCACTTGAGCCCTGGTGATGGTATGGGACAAGGAAATATTAATTGGACAAGAGCAGATTCTAATACTTTTTAGGAGTATTTCTCTGTTTTTTGCCTCTATATCCTGAATCTCCTTCTGATGTTTTCTTCTCTCTTCAGAGATTTCTTCCTTGAGATGCAGCTCTCGTTCCTAAGGAGGAAAAGAATGGTTAGAGGAGAACAAAATAAAATGACATCACAGAAACTGTTTCACAATTATCTATAACTTTCTCTTTTGCTTCTCAAATCAACATCCTAATCAGATTTGAAACTCTCTTTTAAGCTAGCCTCTATTTTATCTTGTCTCGGGGCATGTTACTTTCTCTTGAGGTTTCTGTGTTTGGAATTATTTCCCAAGTACTTCTTCATAGTTAATTATCAGAAGAGGCTCATTCGTGGAGGCCCTGAAGTATTGCTGCTGTTGAGTTCTCCTTAGGGATCTTTGATCCAACGGGGAACACAATTGTGTATAACTATCATGCTCCCTTCCCCTTCCAACTTCCCCTTCTGTAGTGTGGGTTTCATTTCAAAATGATGGTCACTTGGGAGGATTTTTCCATGGTGCTCAGAAGCACAGGTATATCTAGGTCATGAAATCTTGAAGGAATTATTGATAATAAGGGAATAAGATTGAGGGGACTGGGACTACAGTTGCCCAGAGTGCACTTCTGAGCCAACATAAAGAACTTTAGATTTAGAGAAATCCCAGAGAGCAGGTAGAGTAAAATAATGAGGAGAGCATTTCCTCATGTGTTTTAACAAAGACAAAATCACTATGGATTCCACTAGGCAGAAAATATGTGCTAGGTGTTTTCCCATGATATTTGACACAGCACCTACATTTCACCTACAACCATAATTTTTCTGTAAGAAAAGGTAAGCTATTCTGTATCATTTGATGTGGGTACAATATACAATTCATTCTCGGCTTTTTGTACAGGGCTTGGTGATCACCAGCTGCTATACAGTGAGTGAGAGAATAATGCAAGCTCCAGGGAGCACAGTCTACCAGTAAGAGGCCTTTAGCAATTGCAGATTTTCTATGATACAGATACAAAGGATAGAAAACTGTAGTAGAGTGTTTGACTACAATCGTTCTTCACCTAGATCAACCGCATTAACCTCTAATCAGTATCTTTTATTCCTGCCAGTGGGTGAGAATGTTGGGATGACACAACAGAATACCTGGAGCATATGAGTCATCATTTTCTCTTGCTCTGCCACTTGCTGAGCTCTGTCTTTGTCCATCTTTTCTATCAACTGCCGCACATGTTCCTGGTAATTCCTGTCTTTATTTTCCATCAGCTGATCATATTTCCTTTGCATTTCTTCTAATATTTTTACTTTAGTCTTTGAAGATTCAGCTTCCATGTGATCCACTGTGAAGGATAAGGAAGGAAAAAAAAACTGTAGGATTGCCAGGATGTCTCCTTCTTCGGCCAACACCTGTTTGGTAGTTTACTATTGGCTACATGGAGTTCTGTGGTACCAGTATTTCCCTTAGAGAGACCAGGATGCCTCTAACAAAGCCCACCATTTGAGCTATTGGTTTGGGGAGTGAAGTCTATCCTTGTTTTATTTGTTCCAAGCAGACCTACATCTGAAGATATCTACTAACTCCTAATAGGCTTAAAGAGAGTTGATTTAATATTGTCCTCTCTCTCTCTCTCTCTCTCTCTCTCTCTCTCTCTCTCTCTCTCTCTCCCTCTCTCTCTCCCCCCTCTCTCTCTCCCTCTCCCTCTCCCCCTCCCCCCCCCCCCTCTCTCTCTCTCTCTCTCTCTCTCTCTCTCTCTCTCTGTGTGTGTGTGTGTTTCTATGGCTCTCCCTGAATTCAATATCTAAGTGTCAACAGTTTTTTACCACTTGTATATAAGCCACACATTGAAAGCATTGTGATCTGACACTGATGGCTAGAAAGTACTTCCCTTTAACTTGAAAAGAACTATTATTTTACTTTGTGCCTATGGATATCTTCGCCTGAATATTTTTCTGCAGATGTGCATGCTTTGTGCCTATAGAGGCCAGAAGAGGACACTGGATCCCCTGGAACTAGGATTACAGATCATTATGAGTTGCCATGTGGGACTGGAAATTGAACCAGTCCTCTAGAAGAACAACCAGGGTTATTAACTAGTGAGCCATTTTTCCAGCCCCAGAGCTTTCTGTTATATATAACCATGTATCATCTGTGGTTTGTCAGGAGGAATACTCAACAATACCTAAGGTGTTCTCTATTCAGTGCATAAAAGGGAGCGAGAGCACAGAGGTGAAAAGTCTAAGTTATTACTAGATGGAGAAGAAGAAAAAAAAGTTTCCTGGCAGCTCTCTCTCTCCTGTCATGTCCCTTAGTTACATAATTCATGACATCTCTAACAAAAAAGGTGGATAATTCAAATATAGGGGTCAGTACAGGTTATGCTAATTAATGCATATAATACAGTTAGAAATGAAATGAAGAACTTAAGATGGGAAAATGGTTTTACAAGTAATTTCATTTTACTTACATAGTTCAGGGATGGTAAAATGCCATAACTTGTGACTTGGTGATGATATAAATGCCGTGAATCATGGCTCAGTGATGTTGTATAGGTGTCAAAATTTCTAATGTAAAGCCATGGGAGTGGTTAGATACCCAAATTCATGATTAACTTGTTCCCTGATTTGATAGTGTTCTAATAGAAACTCCTGCCCTATGTATTAAATCTTTACTTATTATTATTGCATGTGTGTATGGCTTGTGGAGAGCAGGGGCACACACTTGCCACTGTTCATGGGTAAAGGTAAGAGGAAGCAAGAGGACAGCTGTATGGGGTCTATGTTCTCTTTCCACTTTTTCATAGCTTCTGGTGGTTGAACTCAGGTCTCCGGGCTTCACAGGAAGCACCTATTAAGTGGTAAGTCCTCTTGTAAACCCTGTTCTATGTACTTTTACATTCTACTTATCATATTAAGGATAATACTTAACTAGGTGGTGGTGGTGAACGCCTTTAATCCCAACACTCAGGGAGGCAGAGGCAGCCCAGTCTCTGTGAGTTCAAGGCCAGCCTAGGCTACAAAGATACAGGACAGCCAGAGATACACAGAGAAACCCTGTCTCAAAAAAACAAAACAAAAAATAATACTTTTTTCTTTGTATCTCTTCTCCACATTCTTCATCTCTTCTTGAAGCTTTCTGCTCTCTTCTCGGAACCCCTCTTGGAGTAACTGTTTCTGCTCCTAAGAGGCAAAGAAAACAGTTAGCTTTGCATGAAAGGAACAAGATAACAAAACTTACCAAACAATTTCCAAATTAGTGCTTTTGAAATAGTTCAGTAATTCCTCAAGACTTTGATATTCATTCTTAAATTTTGTTCATTATTTTCCATACCCATCCATCTCTTGAGTTCTCAACCTTTATGACAATCCCCGTTACTTTTTCATTTGGTCAAATATAGTAGATAGATAGATAGATAGATAGATAGATAGATAGATAGATAGATAGATAGACTGATAGTCCCTGAAAAGGTACCCTCAGATTTGTGGATCAACGAGAATTTAGTCATTACATCTAAATCCAGACAGCATTTCTATCGACTGGCAATTATATAGTATAGTTTTGTTTCCACACACACTTGCCCTTTTCTATTGACAGTTTCTAGCAACTGGGGGAGAACTTATTTTAATCGCTCCTTCAATGAATGTATACAGACATTTCTTTAATTATTGTTCACTAAAAATAATGGACTTGAACACGACCGCCATCCATGAAGATCTTGGAATTATTACCTCATAATCATTGCCAGACAACTCTATACACAGGAAGATAATGGATATTTAAGTCTGTGACACCCAGAATAAAGGAAAATAAGCTTCCATATTTCATATGTAGAGTAGAGATAGTAGCTGAGGACCTGAAGGACTGATATGGTCTACAGTAATTTCTGAACTGATGTTTAGGGGCAACTATACATGGAGGAGTGCTATTAACAGAAAGGTGTTGGAAGACTGTGTGTCAGTTGGTGATGTGTTTTTCTACTCTGGCTGCTTCCAGAGGTATAAAAGTTGTAACAGAAACATATTGTTACTTGCCCAAACTACACACAGTTGTGTGAGATCTAGCCTAGAACATTTACTTAGAACTGCTCATACTACTTTTCCTCAAGTTGAGAAATCGATCAAAAATGCACATATTGTAGAATTGCTGTATGACAACTCTTTACTGAATCATATGCACCATCTGCACTCCAGTGCAGTTCCTAATTTGGCCTCTTTTAGTTGTTTAATTTAATTTAGTGATTTTTAAAGCCTTCATGTGCATACTCATTGTATGTGCTACTATGTTACAAAACCACACTTCTATATAAATCCATATTGTGTGTTGATCACATTGTTTTTCATGACTTCCCACCTTCCATTTTCACAACCTATCCATCCCATTGTCATTTTTATTCTTCTATATGGTTTTACTTCCACATGCACATTCATGTATTCCTGAGACTGAAGTGTACATACACATAGGTACACACATAAACACACACGGACACACACACAAACATGCATTGGCACACACACAAATGATTGTATGAATAAAACATAAACATCCAAAATAAAGTAAAATGAAACAGAAAATCTAGCAAATACCATTGAGTTCATTTTGTATTAGTCAATTATCCCTGAGCATGGGACCGGCCCTCAAGTGTGTTTGATATACTCATTGAGACTTCATTGGAGAAAACTGAGCTTTTCTTTGCCAATGGGTATCAATTACAAATAGATTCTTGAAAAGAGGCAGAACCTGTTTCTAATTCTCCCTCTCCATGCTAGGACCCCGTCTGGATTGAGCTTTCCATGTCTTATACATTCTAGAAGAGACTCTGTGAGCTCATATGTGCATCCATCCTGCAGTACCTGGAAAATGACGTTTTCTTGGAGTCATCCATCACCTCTGGCCCTTACAATCTGTCTACCTCCTTTTCTACATACATTCCTGGGCTTTGAGAGGAGGGGATGGATGAAGACATCCCAGATAGGACTTTGTGCTCCAAAGTCTCTCATTATCTGCGTACTGTCCATTTGTGGTTCTCTGTGTTAATTCTCACCTACTGCAAGCAGAAGCTTCTCTGATGTGGGATGAGAAAGCACTGATCTATGAGTATAGCCGAATGTCATTAGGAGTCATTTTATTGACAGGTTTCTTTAGCAGAATAGTAGTAGTAGCTATTATCCTATGTCCTATGACTTATCTACTCTGAGGTTCATGGCCACTTTAGCAGTGTCTGCAGTGGACCTTAAATCAAATCAAAGATTGACTCATTGCATGTGGCCACTATTTTGCAAGTATGTCTTACAAGCATGTAATTTTGTTGTAGGTTACAAGGCTTATAGCTGAGTGATATTGATGACTATCTTTCTCCTCTGTAGTGTGCAAAGTACCTTCCCCTGCCAAAAATGTTGATCAGTAGATGTGAAGCTTCTGCTTAGGCACCAGATTGACTTCTCTGTGTTCAATGACATAAGACAGTATTGTCTCCAGCAGGAGCCTTGCCATCAGGTTGTGGAGAGTAACCAATACCCTGGCAAAAGTCTTTGATGTTTGGAGGTTCTCATGGGGCCCCTTGTGCCAATATACATTTGATTTCTCTCATTTTTTAAAATGTGAAAACTTAAATGTGTAAACTAGAGCTGTATTATTCTAAATGTTGTTAAATTTTAATTTTTAATGGATTTTAAATCATAAAATACAGCTTGTAAAATGCTTGTACAATACCTGTCTGTGGATAGCTGTTGTTTGTAGTGATTCAGAAAAAAATGGTATTCATAAGACTGTTGTCTTTTCTAATGTGAGCAAGTAGCTTTGGACAGTTATCAATGTAGAGTTGTGGGAACGTTAAAATTGAAGGGGCTGCTATAGAATATGAGCTGGAGAATTCCTTATAATTAGCCCACCACAGAGTGGTTTCTGTTATAGATTTTGGTTTTTTTTTGTTTTTGTTTTTTTGTTTTTCGAGACAGGGTTTCCCTGTAGTTTCTAGAGCCTGTCCTGGAACTAGCTCTTGTAGACCAGGCTGGCCTCGAACTCAGAGATCCGCCTGCCTCTGCCTCTGCCTCCCGAGTGCTGGGATTAAAGGCGTGTGCCACCACCACCCAGCTCTGTTATAGATTTTGGAGGATAAATATAAGTAAGTACCTGAAGTTTAATAGCTAATGTCCGTTCTTGTTCTGCCTTTAGTTGGATTCTGTCATTCTCCATCTTCTGAGTCAGCTGTCTCATATGTTCCTGATAACTCCTTTCTTTCTGTTCCATCAGCTTCTCATTCTTCTTCTGTGTTTCCTCCAACAGTTTTGCAGCAGCCAGGGCAGATTCAGCTCTCTTACGCTCCACTGAGAAAGAGGGGAAATAACTTTAACGTGGGTCCACAATGAGAAGGCACCAAAGGCTGGTGCTCTTTGTGGACTCATAGGTTCAAGTGTGATGATATAGTGAGGCGTGACTCTGGCGAGGCAATTGGACTTAGATGATTGTGAGGATGGAACCCTCATAAGAGCTCAGTGCTGTTGTGGGAAGATAAGAAAACCAGAGTTCAGTCTTCCCACCCTGCTAGGATGCAGTGGGAAGACATTCAGGATACTGGAAAGAGCACTCTTAATAATCCTACAATCCAGACTCTGAATTATTGTTCTTCAGAACTGTGAGAAATACGTTTATTTTACCTGTGGTACCTGTCTATGGCATTCTGTCACAGTGGTCCTCCCTGGAGGAGAGAATAATACTTCTTTCTTTCTTCCATAGTTTCTGGTTATTCCTATTAATTTTTGGTAGTGTTTTTCCTTTTTATTTATTATATGTGTCTTTTACATCATGTATCTTGATCCCATTCATTGCCCAGGTCCTTCGCATCCACCCTCCATCCTTGCAACCCACCCCCCAAGATAAAACACAATTTAAGACAAAAAGGGGAGAAAGAAAGAGAAATCAAAACAATTTTTTAAAAAGCGAAAAAATTAAAAATCTCATCATGGAAGCTACAGTAGGACACACTGAGTCACACAGTAAACCCCATTGTCCTTTATCTTTACTTGCAAGTGTACAAGAGTTATTGGTCTGGTTCAAGGCATCCGGTTTCTACTACACTATTGATGCTGGGCTCTCCTTCCTGTTCTTCTTGGATATCCTATTGTCTTGTTTTGTGGAGATCCTGTTGGGTCTTCAGGTCAGGTCCCTTCACATGCTCCAGCAGATAGGGTGGATGTTGGAGTGAGCCAAGTCATAACTCTGGTTCTGGGCCTGTTTCATTTTATTTTATGTGTATAGATGTTTTGCCGGCATGCTTATCTTTGCACCATGTGCATGCCTGTTGCCTGTGGAGGCTAGAAGGGGGCATTCTTTGTATTGGAGCTTCAGTCAGTTGGGAACCACTACATGGGTATTGGAAATCAAACTGGGGTCCTCTAGAAGAGCATCCGGGGCTCTTAACCACGGATTTATCTCTGTAGCCCCCTTTCATCACTGTTTGATGAGGCTATCTCAAGGCCATCTATCTTGCTCTTGAGGTAGCTGCTACCGTAATATCAGCGACCATGTGTGCCACGATCAGGAAGAGCTTTGGGTATAAGATTGTCTTCTCACTCTTGTTTCAGTTTAAGAGTTACTATTTTAAGACAGGCAAATAGCTAAACTGTTACAATATTTTGTAAGTAATTTGTTTTTTGGTTTATGGTTTTGTTTGTTTGTTTGGGTTTTTTTTTGGTTCATTTCTTACCTTCAATCTCCTTTTCCTTTTCAGTCAGACTCTGATCTGTCTGTAAAATGGCATTAGAAACGGCCTCCTTGGATTGTAAGTATGTCTGTAGAACTTCTTCAGCCTTAGAATCCAGAGAACAGAAGTTAGTGGGAGGAAATCTGTCCATCAGTCTCCCTACTATTCTCAAGAATTGTTCTTCTCATCTAAGATTTCTTATGACAGGAATGAGCAAACCACACAAGGCAACCAAATGGAGTCCCCCACTGGTTGGTCTGGGGGAAAGTGATTCTGTGTATTTAGACTAAGGCATATGAGCTGGAGTGAATAGTCTTGTGGGCTTACATGGGCAGAACACGCTGAGAAATAAGACCCTCAAGGAGAAAACAGGTCAGAGGGTATAGATATGAAGGTGAAATGGCCAGAATATAGAGCTAAAAACAAATCATCAGTCAGCTGAGTAGGTGACATTTTCTGAATGTTCGGATCAAGGAGGCATGTCTACAGTGGTAGAGCACACTGATAAATATCTTGGTTACCTGTATGCCCTTCTTTGGTTGTCCATAGTACTCTTTCTTCAGTCTCTGTGTTTCCTGAACAAAGAGGCCATAACCTCCTGGTTTAGAGTAAGTGCCTTGTTTCACACCTTCTTCAAGCGGTTTGAAGATATTCTGAAGCAATGCCCGGCAACGGTTTGATGATGTTTCCAGATTGCGTTTACAGAAGTCATCCCAGCGTTCTTCTAGCTGAGACTGCAGTGTGAAAATGGGTGTAAAAATACCAAAAATATTCACAGGGTTCAGACAATTTCTACAACAACATTAATCCATATAAACATAGGAGGAAATTACCCCCAATTCCTTTTGAAATGCATGGTCTTCATCTTTAAAGGAAGTCCTGAGGAAGATTTCTATGGCCTCTTTCTCACTGGCCCTGTGCAGGTCCAGCAGTTCTTGGAGGGTCTCTGTGGGCAGCTGCACCCTCTGGCTCATCTGCTGGTCATAGTGGGCAATGGCCTTTTGCACTGCGGCCGAGTTCTCTATCTTTGCCAAGGCCAGGACTGCGTTCTCTATGCACGGGAGATCCCCACTGCAGATGGAGTCAACATAGGTCAGCACTAGGCTTTCTAGTCCTGTAAATAGAAAGCAAGTGATGACATCCACTGAAGTAGAACATTCTTCTCTAAGGAAAAGACAAGGCAAGCCTGTGTTCATTGAACATGGATATATCAGTCCTCCAACACGTTTAGAATAAGAATTCTCAATCTGTGGGTTGAGACCCTTCTGGGGTCCCCTAAGACCATTGGAAATATCAGATATTTACATTAAAATTAATAATGGTAGCAAAATTACAATAACAACAATACAATTACAATAACAAAATTACAATAACAACAATGGTAGCAACAACAATAATTTTATGGTTGAGGGTCACCATAACATGAGAGCTGTATTAAAGGGTCACAGCATTGGGAAGGTTGAGAACCACTTGCTAGAACATAGGAAGTCTTCTATATTACTTCTTTGGGAATCTTCAGTTAGAATGTGTGGAAAAGTAATATTTTTGTCATCCAAAAATGTTCTTCCATGTCAAATTCTACCTCAGTGTTGCTTTATAGAACTTTCTAAGGGGAACCAATATTTTATTGGCTCTGTTTTTCATGAGTAATCATGAATATAAGGCAATATAGTCAAAATTTTTCCCTTAATAGTCAATTAATCTCACTTACTTTTTACTTAATTTAAATGACTATGCATGTTTTGGCTGGATACTGAGAAACAGCACATGTCTAACTTTTTAACATTGCAGAAACTTAACTTGCTTAACTTACTTAATCTGGGTTTTCACTGCCTATTCCACTTAAGGGTTTAATTAATTAAAATCTAGTAGATAAGTTTAAAGCATCTAGAATTTAACATAAAGAGTCATAGCCCCTACACTTCTGGAAGCTGAATCTGTGAATGTTTCACTCTCTCTTCATCTTGAAGTGAAGTGGAAGAGTAGGACGAACTCACGTGGGCCATTGACAGGTATGCCTCCCGGAAGAGTTTTGGCTTTGCAATGCTTAAAGATATACAGACAAAATTCCTCTACTTGCTGCAAAAAATCAGAATCTATTTCATTTTCTTGCAGTTTCTCCAGCAGGGAAAGCTTTTTCCATTCAGTGGGTGGATAGAAGATAAAACATTTCTTCTTTGGAAAGAACTTTCGAATGCAGAGTCGGGGCAAGTTGTATTTTTCAACCTCTTTGCAGGTACCTGGGGAAATAATTTTTACAAAGGAGAGTGAATAGCTAGGGGAAGGATTAGTTTGTCATTTAAGAATGTCTTCAAATAAATGTCCTTTCTATGCTATAGTTCATGATTGTGTTCAGCTTTTAACATGAGCAGTGAAGTAAGCAAAGAGATGAATGCAATCTGATAACAGTACTTGGAAAACGGCAGCCCGAAAACCCTGCAAATTAACATAACTAACATTGGTTCTATTGACAGATGATAAATAAGAACTGCTTCATAGGAACAGCTAGAAGCATAAAAATGAAAAACTGAATATAAGCATTCCAAAAGGTCATAAATGTCTGGCGTTTCTATAGGTAGCAATCTCTGTACCTTCCTTGAGCTTCAGCGAATTCTCCAGGTACTCATCTGCTGTGACGCGGACTCCATTTACTTCCAATTTTAAGGTCATATCCCTCAGGCTCCACACAAAGTCAGGGAAGAAGCTCACAAACTCAGCTGAGTCTTCCACCTCATCCTCCTGCTCAGGTGAGGCCCTTGATCTGATCCGATCTGTCAGCTCGGTCACATAGCTGGGTGGCTAAGGAGAAGTGATGAATGAGCAGGGTCCCCAGTCTTCTCACCTCACGTTGGTCACCCATCCCCACGCATGATTTCGCCATGTTCTAACTCAAGTGTGAACTCGTTAGTTGGTATATGAGGTCTCCCCTTGTGCTGGGATTATTCTGTCTCCTATCTGTCAACACTGACTGTGCAGCATTCCCAGACTGGGATGTTCCACATCACAGAAAGGATACTGCAGCTGGTCCATAGCCTGCTGGTTGATGGGTCCCATGCTGTTGTACACAAAGGTGCTGCTTAGAAGCACAGCCAGGGCAAAGATCCAGCAGTCATTCTGGTTGTCACCCTGGGAGTCCGAACACAAATGGGTTAGGAGTTCATCTTCTGTCAGTTTTCAGGTGAGCAGTGACCAAAGTAAGCTCATTTAATCGGATGTTTAGCAGAATAGTTAGCGAAACTGATACTGTCTTACAAACCTACACAGGACAACTCTAAACAAAAGTAATCATGAAGTCTGTTGAACTTTGAATATTTTTTGCTAAGATTTTTGGTTTATATTTATTCTTTGAAGACATTCTTTTGACCATTGGTAGGTAATTGTTAGACAGTGGATGCTAGCAGATATCCTAAAACTTCAGACACACTGTAAATTTAAGTATTTCACCCATTGTTAATGAGAAGATTTTCATATAATTCATAATATCTGTGGTTATTATTTTAAAATCTCATTTAATTCTTTCTTCTACTTCCGGGAATAGAAAATAGGGCTTTTCCAAAGCTTGTCAACAATAAGGGACTGAAATAGGCCACCATAGGTCATTCCTGGGTACTCATTATGTACAGTAAAAAATACTTATTTTATTAAATATTCAAGAAAATTTCATAAGATAGGCAGAGTATCTATTTATTTTATTCAGTTGATGGATCAGAAAGTTGAGGTTGATGGATGTTTAAAAATAAAGACTTTGATTTAGGAACAAGGTTTCCTTTTAAACACAGTCATTTGTCCTCAAACCCAAATCTGTAACTGAAGTTCTGATTAGGGTAGGATACAAGACACCAAGTTTATCCTTGGTACCTTCATGAGATGGGGTACCAGGATTAGGTCACAGCCAGTTAGTTGTTGGGATACTGCAGACTGACCACCCTGCTTTTCTGTGAGTCTATTTATTAGTGATGGCTAAGGTTAATTACATGAGGTTACAGTAAATCCAAGCCCTTATTTTAAAATTACAGGATATTTAGATATCAGGGTCTGAACTGCAAACTGAACTCTCAGTCCTTACTTTCTCAACATCGCCCAGGCCCTCGGTGTCAAGCAGTACCAGTGTGTGGTCCTTCTTGTGGGGATGAGGCACACACCACATCCATATTCCTTTTGTATGAGCCTGCACTGTGGAGCCCAGAGCAAAGCCTGCAACATGCAGAAGAGAGGACTCAGTGGACAGAGAGTTAGCTGCAGTTGTTTCAGAAAATTGATATAAAAATGAGAACAACTCAGGCCAGTAGAGCTAACTGAAACCAAAGCTAGTATTGATCTTGCAACCAGAGAAATAGCAAAAATCATAATACCAAATGCTTAAAAATATTCAACTGTTATCATTAAGAAAATAGTATTCAACAAACTAGAAGAATTTTTTAATGCACACATATGATATGCCATATATGAAAACACCTGCCAACGTTATACTCAACAGTAAAAGCTGAAAAGTTTTTCATGTAAGATCATAAAAGAGAAAAAAATGTGCCTAGTTTGGACACTGGTGTCCAGTACAGTACTTAAAGTGTTATCTAGAGTAATTAGGAAAAAAAACCCCGAAATATCTGGTAACCAAACTGGAAAGGAAGAATGATATTATCTTTGTCACAGATGGTATGATTATATGTTAAAACCTTTCAATTTCCCAGAGAATAATTCTGAATATAATTAATTAATTCAATATGGCTACAGCACACAAAATTATGTCTGTAATCTCTATAATTA
This sequence comes from Arvicola amphibius, assembly GCF_903992535.2. NCBI lineage: Eukaryota > Metazoa > Chordata > Mammalia > Rodentia > Cricetidae > Arvicola > Arvicola amphibius. The sequence continues at coordinate 48,502,180 of NC_052060.1, read as the reverse complement.
GTTCCTTTTCTACACACTGATAATTAATAACTATAATAATATATAATAATTATAACTACAATAATTAAGAAATCCCACTTAGAATTCCATCTAAAGAATAAACTACTTGGGAATACACTTCATCTAGAAGGTGACAAATCTACACAGATTTGAAACACACAAGTTATTTTTAGAAAAAACAATTTTCAGAAAACACAATTACATGTTCCATGTTTAACGTTTGGAGGACAGAAATGAAATGATGAATGTCCATTCTTTCTGTGACAAAGAACTTGCTTGGTCAACAAAGTTGTGGTGGAACTAGAGGATTCAAGTGATCTTCCCACCTCAGCCTCCTGAGTGCTGGGATTCCTGTCCTGCACCACAGCCCTTGTTCCCTTCATATTTTGCTTTAAGGGTCAAATCCATAGGAACAGATTATAGAACAGTGATGGAAACTAGGAGACAGGATCGTTTTTGTATACTGGGCACTTAGTTTGTGTTGAGGAAAATATTATATATATACACATGTAAATATATAAATAGATTTATGTGATGACTGCACAATGATGCGAATTTGTTTAATGATATAGAACTGCAGTTAAAAATTATTAGAAGAGTTAATTTCATATTATGTTTATTCATGAAAATAATTTCTAATTCAATTTGAAATGTTTTTAAAACTTTAAAGATCAGAGGAAACTCACTATTACTTCATGAGCTTATTAATTTAAAAATCATCATCATCATTTTGTGTGTGTGTGTGTGTCTGTGTATGCATGACATGTGTTTGGGTGCTGTGTCACAACATGTTGGTGGTCAAAGGACAGCTCAGTAGATTTGGCCCTGTCTTTCACCTTTCAGGTTATTGGATCCAGGTTGTCTTGTGCAGCAAGAGCTTTTACCTGCTGATCCCTCTTCTTGGCCCAGCCTTTAGTTTATTATGTCCTATAGATTATTATGTATTTAATTATTGTTACTAACGCTTTCTCACTTTCTACGATAGGAATGGGTTCTGCCTTCAAAATGGAGCTGAAGGTAGTAAAGAGTGTTATGGAGCTGACTGACTTCCTGAAACAGAATGAAGATAAAAAGTCTAACTTTGAGTAGGAGATTAGGTTTCAGAATCCATCACCTCTAACTTTCCTCCTCACAACAGAGGCTCCAAGTGTGTCTGAATATGGGGACTCTGTAAGACATTGCTGGTGGCACTCACCCGATTTCTTCCCAGCCAGCTTGTTCATCAGGTAAGATTTTCCTGTGCGGTAGAGGCCCACGATGGCCACCACCACCACAGGCTGTGTGATGGCCGACAGGATCTCCAGCGCCTTCGGATTTGGTCTCAGCTGTCCTTTTGCATTCTCAATGAGACACACAGGCCCAGGCATGTGGAACTTTAGGGCCTTGTCCATTGGGGCTCTTTGTCTTCGAGGGAAGAGGAGGAAAAAATTAGAAATTCCTTCTTAGAAGGTGGAGTCACCCTCCAACACAGAAGGTGTACAGTACTGTCGAAGCAGTAAGGGAAGATCTGTGCACATATCCAGGAAGTTGAAGAAAATGAGAGTACTAATGCACTTTCAAAATTCAACTATTAACAACTCAAATCTTCCCTTTAAGTTAACATGGGGGATATTCCTTTTAGATTCTAACTTTAAATTTTATGGTAGATATTGAATAGGAAATATAATTTATTAAAAACATTCTTATTAATTTTATTTTTAATCATTGAGATTATAATTAAATTATATTTTCCTTTCCCTTTCTTCCCTCAAAATCCTTCCATATGACTACCCCACTCACACACTGTCCTTCAAATTCATGGCCTCTTTTTTCACTAGTTATTGCATGCATATATGTACATGTATGCCTGTATTCCTAAATATAACCTGTTCAGTCTATATAATGCTACCTATGTGGCTTTTTTCAGGGATGAAAAATATTTTTAAAATTCTATTTAGAAAATTGTCTTTTTTTTAAAAAAAATAGACTTTCACCTGGGCAACAGAGCGAGAGCCATGACAGGCTCCAAAGCTACACAGAGAAACCCTGTCTTGAAAAACAAACAAACAAACAAACAAATAATAGCCTTTCTTGGGGGCTGGTTTGATGGCTTAGCTGGTAAAGGTGCTCAGTTTCCATCAGGACAACCTGAGCTCAATCCCCAGGATCCATATGCTGGCAGGAGAATACTGGCTCTTGCAAGTTGTCCTCTGGTTTCCAAATGTGTTCCATGACATGTTCACACCCCGTACACAAAGACGCATAAAGTAAATAGATAAATAAAACAATTAAAAACTCCTTAAAAACAGGATTTCTCTAAATTTAGCATCAGGTGAACTTATTTTGACTTAGACTACATGTGAAAATTATTAGCCCATTACTTCTTTCAATGAGTAAAAACACTCATGAAGAAACGCTCCATTTTCCTCATTTTTGCACTGGATAATAATCTGCACAGATGTTTAGTTTTTTTCCCTCCTTCTTGCTCTTATGAACATTTTGGTGCCTTAAACATGTGCAGGGACCCTACTGTTGCTGCTCCAGGAATGAAATCAGCACAATTTACTTGTGCATATTTTTCAGAAACAGGTCATCCTGGACTAGAAACTCTTCCAAGGACTTGGTGGGTGTGAAGGAGGGTCGAAGAAAAAAGAATATATTTCAGCTAACAGTCTACAAAAGCTTGACTAATTGGTGGGAACTTCAGTGATTTTGGAGAGCTAGAACGTTGAAGACCCAGAGCCAAATTATCTTTGCTACCTCAGACTCAAGATCACATTTATTGTCCTCGTCTGTGTTTGACCTAAGATCCTCCTATCAGGTATGATCTTTTTGGGAATGTACAAACAGAGCCCTGGCTTCTACCACCCAAAGGGTGAGAATGTAGTCAGAGAGCATTTGAGGACTGTTTCCTTACTGTGCTCTAAGTGACCTACCTGATGCTTCCAGAAATATGTTTGAACACATCTTCATCTATGATTTTTCTTTTGTTCTGTAATAAAACTTTATGCAACTATTACCCTGTTGGAACCTGGTATTTGGAAATGACCCACATCTGTGTCCTTGTGAATTATTAAAATTCAATGTTAACAACTCAACTCTTCCTTTAAATTCATCACGAGAGAATTTCCTTTTGGATTCCAATTTTAAAATTTATACTAGATATTGAATGGAGTAGTTAACATCATAATATATTTAGTTTCAAAACAATAAATTATCCCTTTGTCTGTTAAAAGTAAGAGTTGTGGGTCTTGTTTTTTGTTTTGTGTTTTGGCCAGTTAAGACGTTATATGTCAGAGCAGTGCTCTGAACCTTCACTAGTTACACGGTACAGTAACCTAAATGGGGAGGGATCCGAGTGCCATATTTTTAAATACCACAGGAAGCTCAGAACAACAGTGACCAGAAGACCAAAAATCATGGAGCAGACCAAGAGCAGAAAGAAGTTGTTCAATGAAAATGGCTGTTTCCTGTGGCCCAGTTTTAGGTTTCCTGTTTTTTTTTTTTTTTTTCCTGCTTGGTAAAGGAAAGAAAAGAAAATGGGGATGGGGGAAGGAGTAGAGGATGCAGAGGTAAGAGTTAACAATGGAGAGAGAATTGATGAATGAAGCTGGTGCCTGGCCAGGAACTCAAGGGAGGGACTTCTAGGAACAACTTTCCAAAGATCTGAGGGGTGGGGGCAAAGTAAGCCAGCCGAGACACTACCCTGAGTCCTGCACTGCATGGGATTCTTTGGAGGAAGCCTTTTAATGAAACATAAGTCTGAATCCTGTAAGTGAGAGGTAAGGTATGGGATCTAGGAATGAGAGAGTCTTCCCAATGAAAGAGGAAATCTACTTAAAAGCCAAGTTCAGGTATGTGGCGGGGAGCATGCTATCTTGGTCTCCTTCTTTCCCTCTGGGTCCCGGAGTTTTCTTTCTGCCTCCACAATGTCAGGGGCTGTTTGCCTTGCATCATTTATTGTTTATTTATATTATTTAGTGTTTTCATTTCTCTTCTTCATGGAAACAATGCATGAAGAGACTTTCAGTTGCAGCAGGAACAAGACAGAGCAAGGACTGTCAATGCCCATGGTCATTTAATCGTGTTCCCACTCAATAGAGACAATGTGAACACAGAGAAGAGCAAGCTTCGTAGCATCGTTCCAGCATTTCCAGCTGAATTTGAGCCCAATACTGATATACAGGGACCGTTTGCCCTGATAACACTCCTCCTAATATAACCCGATCCTGTGCTTAGTTGATGCCCATTCTGACTGCAATGGTGTCTAAGTGACCCAAACAAAACCTTCTCGTCACCTTCCCAACAAAATAGACCCCATGTCTCCAAGTAGAATCCCCAGAGCTGGGAAGAGAAGTGAGCCTCCTTACCTCCTCTTATTGTTCATGGTGTATAGACTGGCTTCCCTGCTAGTCTCTTATTTCCTTCTCCAAGGCTGTGAGACTTTCTCTGAATGAGGCTGATGAAATGCACAGCAACATTCTTAGTAGATGAGGAGAATATGAAAACGAAAGTGCTTCATTCACAGCAGTGAATCAACAATCATAAAAGTAGTTTCTGTAGCTGAGCCAGTGGGAGGGTTTGTCTGGGCTTCTCAGCCAGGGCTGTCAAACATTTGCTTGGAAGAGACCTTTGTAACTACGTGTGTTTTGACAACTGTCCATTAGATATGGATTCTTTTTTATATAGGCAGGAACTCTGAAGGTTGGGGGCCTGTGTGATCATCTGAGATGAGGAGGCAGGATATTATATTGTAAACCTAGTTGTCTAAAATAAACCTCCTAGTGCGAATGAGTCTTCCTTCAGAACTAGTTAGCTAGGGAAAGGGCACGTCTACCACCCTGCTAAACACCCAGAATCTTCTACTTCACTCACTCCTGTCAGTAAGCTCAGTCAGGATGGTGTCTGTGTACTGGAAGTTGTTCTAGGCCAGTCATGGTGGATTACATGGATTTTTTTTTCTCAATGATGTTTTACAATTTTATTTGAACTTTTTATCCTTTCTTAACATTTTAGCTTCACTGTTCTTGAATCTAATTCAAACTCATTTAGCTTGCTTAATATTTATTTACTTATTTTGCAGAAAGTATTATCCAATATCTTTGCAAAAAATGACAAGTCATGTTAAAACTGTATTTTCCCAGAAAGGATATAGTCAGTTCCCAATAAGATTTGCTATATCAGTGGTAAGAGTGGAAGAAATCTGGTACTTTAGTTCTGCCTGCATCTTCTCCATCTTTGCTTCTCTGTCACAGGAACTCTATTTCTGGTGAGTGTGGCCCCAGCATTTGGGAATGGCTAGTGTGTCACAAGGTCCATTCTTTCCTTGTGGTGATAGAAAGTGATGTCGTGTATGACGAGTAAAACATAGAGCCTAGTGAGAAGTCATCATAGACCTCTCCAGAATCGCCATGACTTCCTCTCACCTTGGGACCTTCCCCTTTCTTAGGCAATCTTACCATGATGTGATCTGCTGAAACCATGAGACTGCCTGATGTCACACTTCTCTTCTTTATGAAGCACCCAATGTCCGATGCTTTGATTTCATAATAGAAAAATACTAGTACACAAAATCAATGACCTGAGGCAACTCTTTCTTCATCTCCCAAGCCATTTTTTTTGAGACAGAGTTTCTTTGTGTAGAATCGGATATCCTGGCACTAGCTCTGTAGACCAGGCTGACCTCAAACTCACAGAGATAAGCTGCCTCTGTTTCCCAGGTGCTGGAATTAAAAGTGTGTGCCACCACCGCACAGCAACTTGTACTTTTTGATACTACTCACTTATATTCTTGTGTCATTCTCAGATACAACACCACTTTCATCATAATTTTTTTTTTATTTTTCCTAAACCTGGTGTGAGGTTGTCACTTTTGTTGATCTTTTCAAAAACTCAACTCTTAGTTTGTTGACTTTTTTGTTGCTTTATAATGTCTGACCATATATCTCTGCTCCAATCTTTATCATTCACCTTTTGCTACTTTTAAAAAGTGTTTTGAGGATCATAAAGCAGAGGGTGGGCAGAGTCTAAATGGAAGCTTCAGAGGGAAGGGTTTTGAGAGCAAGATAGGATACGAGACTGAGCAACTGGAAGTGTGGCTGCGTAAGGGATCATGTGTGTTGGGGACCACAGGAGCTGGAGAAGCAGGGTTACGTCTCCAAAGGACTCAACTCAACTTTGTGTTCTCTGTGAATTGCATTCTTAAGAATCCTGGAACTAAATCAATCAATCAATCAATCAAGAATCCCAGAGCAAGTGATTCTGCAAAGCAGAATGGACTAGTCAAGGGCACATATTTCCCTCTTAACTAACACTTGTCAAACTATTATGGTTGTTACTGCAGCTGACTTCTCCCTGAGAAGAAATTCAATGAAAGACATTCTACTAGGAAGACTCACTTTAAAAAAATAAAAAGGCAAAGAGGAACAGTGGGAAAAGAGGAGTGTTAGAAATCAGAGGACACATACACCCCAGCAGATGCACAAAACACAGCAAAGAAGCACACATTCACACATATATACACACAAATACTCACATACACATGCACACACATGAAAACACACATAAATACCACATATCCATGGAAAACAAAAAGACTATACAGAAAAGAATAACCCTAGAATAATAGCACTATGAAAGAAATCTTAAGGCAGAAAAATCAGAATAACATCAGATTTACTATTTTCAACAAACTTAGGAGCCAGGAAAGCATGGATTGACATATTCCAAGTCTTAAAAGAAACCAAAACTAGAATATTCAAAAAATTTGTAATAAAAGATGAAAAAATAAGACTATTTCAAGACAAACGAAAGTTAAAGCTGTTAATTAATCTAAGCCAGAGCTGCAGGACATTCTTACAGGAATACTCTACAGAGAGGAAGGAGAAGGTTTCATGTACCAGTGCACAAAGGCACGATGCAGTCCATGAAGGCCACGGATGGATAGATGAGAGTGCAAAGGAAGAGCAAATCTTGTCCAACACAGCGAACCACCAAGTATTCAGTGCTTCCAGGAGAAAGAAAAAGAACTAACAACCAGCCAACCAGAGCAACAAACCACAAATCATAAACAATAGCAAGCTCTTCTCAATCATTCTGTAAATGCAAATACCCTTAACTCACCAATTAAAAGACACAGACTACTGGACTGGATCAGGAAACACACATAGCTAAAAAGACACCCATAACCTGAGAGACAAAGGTTAGAAATCAAACTGCTAAACAAACAGAACATGTAAACAAGTTGGTGTAGCAATTCTCATACCTTCAAAGTAGACTTTAAACCAGTCTAATCCGAAGAGGTAACGAGGGCTGACTGCTACTTCTCAGTAGAGGGAACACTTAGTCAAGTGGACATGTGTTCTAATATGCAACAAATGTTATTCCTTTGATTTCAAATCACAAACACTGGCAGACTGCAGGAGTCCAGACACATTAATATGAAAGAACTCAGTATATCTAGAAAGGGTCTTCAAATAAAAACTCAGTAAGCAAACCTCAGAACTAAATTACTGAACAGATCAATTATACTTGAAAGTCGTTACAGAAAATTCCACCAGACAGTAAATATACATTCTTCTCAGCAGCACATGGAACATTGTCTACAATTGCCCACACTGCAAAAGAATAAACCCTAGTAAATAAATAAATAAATAAATAAATAAATAAATAAATAAAACTGGGGGCTAGAGGGGTGCCACAGCTGGTAAAAGTATTTACTGCTTTTGGAAAGGAAACAGGTTCTCCCAGCTGGTAAAAGTATTTACTGCTTTTGGAAAGGAAACAGGTTCTCCCAGCAAGCAAAAGTAACATGGAACAACCTGCCACACTCTTCTGACTTCTGCAGCCACTACATACATGTGCACACTCATATATGCGGGTAAAACACTCATGCACACAAAACAAAAAAAAATACATTACTTTTTAAAAGCCCACTTTCTGTCTCCTATCAAATCACAGTAGTATCAAACTTGAAATCAGCAGGAATAACCTTTGAAACTACACAGATACTTGGAGATTAAGCAATATACTTTAAAAGTGTGTGTGTGTGTAATTCTTTTAAAAATTTTACACATGCATAAAACATATTTTTATGAAAACCATCTCTCCTTCTCCTCCTCCAATATTCGTCTGAATATCTCCAACCCCTTCCAAATTTCCTTTTCCCTTCAAAAAATTTTTCTTTTAATTTCTTTATTTAAAAAGCCACTAAGTGATATTAGTGCTGTCTGCATGTATATGGGTGTGGTGTCATCCACTGGATCATAGTCAACCTACTAAGGACCATATCTCTGGGAAATACTGACTCTCAGAAGCCGTCAACTGCCAATAGGTAGCTCTCCTGCTATGGGTGCGTCCTCCTGAACACTTCCTTACCCATATTGAAATAAACAGCGGGTCATTAATAAATCAGGAAGGGAAATTAAAAATTCCACAGACTGCCAGATCTTATGAGATGTAACCAAGTCAGTCCTAAGGGGAAAGTTTAGAGCTCTAAATAAATTTCTAAAAATCAGAGAGCTCTAAAAAGAGAGGAATCTAATTATATACCTAAAGTTCTACAAAAGTAAGAGGACACCAAATCCAAATGTAGCATGCAACAAGAAACCATGGAACCCAAGCCAAGGGTTAATAGCATAGAGACTAAGAGAACAATACATAGGATTAGCAATCAAAAAAAGTTAGCTCTTTGGTAAGATTAACTAGATTGTATAACACCTAATCAAATTAAACAACAGGAAGAGAAAGGAGTCAAATTAATAATATTAGAGACAAAGGGGAGTTCTTACTATATACTGCTATGAAATCCATACCATTAGGAATGCTGTAAAAACATTTTCACAAATTAGAAAATCCAGGAGAAATTTCTGAATGTGTGTGACCTACCAAAATTCAAGGCAAGAGACAAATAATGAGCAAACCCATAACAGCCAGACTGAAGCGGTACTTAAATGTCTCCCCCAAGTAAGGTGACAGGTTAATCAGATTTAACGCTGAATTTTATCAAATTCTTAAGGAAGATTATATATATTATAATATATATCTTATATAAGATATATTATATTATTATTTATTTAAAACCTGCTGAAAATGAGTCATACCATACAACAAACAGTACTCTCGCATGGAAGGTTTACTAGGAGAGAAAGGGAGGGGCAGGAAAAGGGGCAGAGACCAGTCCCTGGGGACAAGAATAGTGAAAGAGAGAGAAAGGAAGGAAGGAAGGAAGGAAGGAAGGAAGGAAGGAAGGAAGGAGGAAGGGAAGAAAGAGGAAAGAAGGGAGCAAAAGAGAGCAAGTGAAAGAAAGAGAGGGAAAGAGAGAAAAGAGACAGGAGGTGGCCAAGGCCCATTTTAAAAAAGGAATGTAGCAAATGTGCACAGGAGGTACTCTTAATGACTGCAGCTGAGGACAGATCCTGTCAGGACCCCAAGGGCAGGCCAGTGCAGATGCCTGAATACTAACATTTCTCCCTTTTGCTTATCTTTAAAGGTGAGGAGTTAGAAAGGCATAGTAGGTGAAGCAGGGATGAAGGGATGAAGGAGACATGTTCTCGAGACTGCTTTCCGCTGATCTGGGGGGTGTTGACCACCTTTGGGGGACCTGAGAAAGCTGATGCTTTCTCCATATCAAGGGGTATCTGAGTGTTTCACTTTGTTTTCCATGTTCTGTGGGGACCATTCAGGGCCTTTTTGGATGTGGGAAGATGCTGTTTGAGATGGACCTAAATCGACTCCCTGGAGCTCGCAAGAACTTAAAACACCTGTACCTTTCCCATTACCACAGCATCACCTTGATACCCTCTTTCTACCCAATTTACTAGGACACACAGGTGGTTGATTACTGAGGGCAGTCAATAGTAAAAAATAAAATAGAACAAATTTGTACCACACTAGTAACGCTGTCTCCTGAGAAGACAAGGGAAAGTGGTAGGGGAAAGATCACCAGGGCATGATTTGAGAAAATAAAAAGAAAGGGAGAACCAGTGTGTGCTTAGCAAGAGGAAGCTGACTTCTCCATCTGACCCACACATTGCAGCAAGCAAACAGGACATTTAGAGAGGGAGAGCAGACAGAAAAAGAAAGTAGAGAATCTTTCTTGGTTTCCTGTCCACCTGATCTAAGTACCAGTGAGGGCAGATTTCATTTGAAATGAGTGGTCAGCGGGTCTCTAAAGCACATCCCTATGGGAGCAAGGAGGTGTAGATGATGACCAAGTTTCCATGAGTGAGGCAGAGAAGAAGGACCCAAGGGTCTGCAGTTTCTAGCACCCCAGGAATTCAGACAGGATCAGATTAAATTGGCAAAGGCTGTCGTGTGCCTTGTCATGCAAGAACAAGGGCTAAAAGCTCTGAGCCTGAGAGAGACACAGTTGCCTGGTACTAAGACTTCGGGAAAAAAAGAAAAAACAAACAAACAGAAGGCAAGGAAAGGCCTGTGCTCGAGAGATATAGCCTCACATCCAGGTGAATGGTCAGAGGCAGGTCGCCCCTCCAGAGACTCAACTGCTTGTATTGACTGGAAGGCAAAGCCATCAGTGAACCTGAAAGCAGATTTGTTGCAGTTGGAAGAGAACAGATCTGTTGAGGGTGGAGCAGGTGCGGAGGGTCCCAGTGTAAAGTGATTACTTTTCAGTGGGCCCTGCCACTAAGCAAACAGACACATACAACAAAGTAGTGTAAGAGGTTTATTGTAGGAGGGGGAAGCGGAAGAGTGAAAGGGTGATACCTCCTTCCATCTTTCTGATCATTGCCAGAATGTCCTGTGAAATATCAGGATATAGAGTGCCAGGAAGCAGCCATTTGGATTGATATCTAAGAGTTATTGAAGCTAGGTCTGACAGTAAAGGTGGATGCAGCTCCCATGAGTGAGGCACAGAAGTAAGAACCAAGAGTCTGCAATTACTAGCATCCCAGGAATTTAGAAAAAAATCAAATTAAGTAGGCACAGGTTGTCCCATGTATTATTATGCAAAGAACAGGAGCCAAAGTCTCTGAGCCCAAGAGAGCCATGGTTGCCTCACACCAGGACTTCATGAGGCTAAGAATCAAGAAACCACACTCAAGAGTCCTCACCCAAGAGTCATCATCCAAGACTCTTTTGAGAAAGAGATTTATTTGGGAAGGACTAATCTGAGAGGGTGGCTGCTTGTGTCAGGGAGGGATTAACAGCAGCTCTTAACTGAAGGGATGGAGAGGTTTATATAGGGCTTTTTGGTGGCAGAGTATTCCCAGGGAGAAGGGTGACTGATTAGTTTTTTCCTGCTCAGAGATTGGTCAGTTTAGCTGGTCAGGCTACCCCTGACCAAAGGTGGCTCTGCCTTTATGGACAAATTGTGTTTCTTTCATTGGTCCTTTTTAGCTTTTGGACTCTAATCTTAGGACCAGTGCATATTGCTTTCACTGACTCTGATTCTAGGGACAAAGTGTGTTTCTTTGACACTAGTTTCAGAGCCAGGGCACATGTCTTTAGTTCTGGGTTCAGGGATAAAGATGTTTTTCTCCCTGGCCCAGGTCTCAAATACAGGGTGTGTTTCTTTTTCTGACTCTGAGTTTAGAGTCAGGGAGCTCAGTGATTGGTTGGTTTCCTGCTCCAGTTCTCCCTTTTACCCTACAAGAACACACTTTCAAGGGACAGGAATGGACATGGGCCAAAGGAACCATTGTGTTGATTTTCATGCTCAGGTAAGCCTTATATAATTTCTTAAAGTTTGGAGAATAAGCGGCTTTCCTGAAAGGGGGAGTGCTTTTCTATAAGTGTGATTGACAGGCTCATTTGGCTTTAATCCAAAGAAGGGAACCATAGTATGTTTCTGTTGTCTACAAGACAGACTTTCACTAGGCAGTGATGGAAGCTCAGTAAGTACTGATAGGGGAACTTCCCCCTTATTTATTCTCTCTCTCTCTCTCTCTCTCCTCTCTCTCTCTCTCTCTCTCTCTCTCTCTCTCTCTCTCTCTCTCTCTCTCTCTCCCTTTCTTTCTACTCCGTTTTCTTTAGTATACAGGTCAAAAATCTAAGCATGTTCTTTTTAACACTCTGGGTTTTCTTACTGATTCTCTGAATCTCACCAACCCAACCAAGGTCAAGAGACAGCAAGAAAGTAGAAAACTGGGGACCAGTCCCATTAAATCTTTGAGCCCAGCCTTCTAGACAAATCCCCCAACCCCAATCACAGATATGCTACAGATCAAAGCCCCTCTGCTTACAGGCACTTCATGGATCAAGGTCTCTTTGCCTGGTGACCATTAAATAATCATACTAGTTCATGCTTGTGCTAGGCAGAGATTCATCACCAGGAGAAGGTAAGTCACTTTCTGACCCCCCCCCCCCACTCATCCTGTTTTCTTACTCTATAGCAATTTTAAATCACTCAACCTTCAGATTCTTCAATGGTGCCCCCTCTTGGAACCCCTTCCCACTTAGGGGGTTTCTCCTCAAGTGATTCTAGTTAAGTCTATTTTAGTGAACCATTGATTTTATTGGAGGTACTTACAAGAGTATGAATGCTTGTTTTCTTACTGGAATATGTTTGACTGAGACAAAAGGAACTGTATCACTGAGCAGCTCAATGAACAGCCTCAGTTCTTATCCAGTTCCTCAAACTTTACTCATAGAAGGCCAGTACACAGGCCATGACATGTGAAAGTCATCCTGGGAATACCTCCCTTTCAAATCAAGGAAGTTGTTTCTCATTTTCCCCTAATAAATCCACATTCATGTGCCCCACTCCTTGTTCCTGTTTTCTATTCCTGGGCATAAGTCACTGAATTCAAAGTCTGAAGCTACTGGCTGGGAGTCACTTGGGTGAATATTTTCCATCAAACTGTAACTTTCCTCCAGAAGTAAAAGGACCAAATTCTTGACTCTATCACATTCAAAGAAGCCACATCGTTGTCATAAATAAATGAAGACTTTTGGGGAGAAAGTGGTTGGTGGGATGTAATATGCACTATGGATCTAAACCTGTTGCCTCTGTCTTCCTCCCTTTACCTTCTCCCTCAGTTTGCTCACCATCTCTTCCACTTGCAAAATCAGTGTTTAATAGACCACATAGGAGGTAAAACTTGAAGCAGACTTTCAAGGGAAGAGATAGACACTTTGCTCTGCACCCTGTCGAAGAAAAGGTGTGGCGAGGCCAACAAAGCACCCTCCCAGGAAATGAGTGGGTATTTTCTTTCTTTTTTATAGTTTTTTTTATTGCTTTAAAAATAATACCAAGTAAAATTCCCACTTCCTCCCCTGCTCCCCCCATATACCCTACCCCTCCAGTCCTAAGAGAGGGCAAGGCACCCTGCCTGTGGGAATCCAAGGCCTCTCCCACTACATCGAGGCTGAGCAAAGCATGCATCCAAAGAGAATAGGATAACAAAAAGCCAGTACATGAAGTAGAGACAAATCCCAGTGCCATTGTTATTGGCCCCTCAGTCTGCCTCAATTGTCAGCCACATTCAGAGGGACCAGTTTGATCCCATGCTCATTCATTCCCAGTCCGACTGGAATTGGTGAGCTCCCATTAGCTCAGGCACATTGTCTCAGTGGGTGAATTCCTCGAGGTCCTGACTTCCTTGCTCATATTCTCTCTCCTTCTGCTCTTCAACTGGACCTTGGGAGCTCTGTCCAGTGATCCGATGTGGGTCTTTGTCTCTGTCTCCATCCATCGCCAGACGAAGGTTCTATGGTGATATTCAAGATAGACATCAGTCTGACTATAGGACAAGGCCAGTTCAGGCACCCCTTTTCCACTGCCCCGGGTCCTAGATGGGGTCATCCCTGTGGACTTCTGGGAACCCCTCCAGAGCCAAGCCTCTTGCCAACCCCAAAATGGCTCCTTTAATTAAGATATCTCCTTCTCTGCTCCCGTATCGGTCTTTCCTCCATCTCAACCATCCCACTCCTCAAGCTCTCCCCAACCCTCCCCTTGTCCCCTCTCCCCCTCTCCCCCTTCCCTCTACCCCCTCCCCCAACTTTTGCCAGTGATCTTGTCAGTTTCCAATTTCCAGGTGGATCTATATATGTTTTTCTTTGGTTTCACCTTGTTACTTAGCTTCTTTAAGATCATGAACTATAGGCTCAATGTTTTTTGTTTATGGCTAGAATCGACCAACGAGTGAGTATATACCATATTTATCTTTTTGGGTCTGGGTTATCTCATTCAGGATAGTGTTTTCTACTTCCATCCATTTGCATGCAAAATTCAAGATGTCATTGTTTTTTACTGCTGAGTAGTACTCTAATGTGCATATATTCCACACTTTCTTTATCCATTCTTCCATTGAGGGACAACTAGGTTGTTTCCAGGTTCAGGCTATTACAAATAATGCTGCTATGAACATAGTTGAACAAATACTTTTGTAGTATGATTGGGCATCTTTTGGGTATATTCCCAAGAGTGGTATTGCTGAATCCTGAGGTAGGTTACCTCCCAGTTTTCTGAGAAACCACCCCACTGATTTCCAAAGTGGTTGCACAAGTTTGCATTCCCACCAGCAATGGATGAATGTTTCGCTTACTTCACATCCTCTCCAGCATAAGTTATCACTGGTGTTTTTGATTTTAGCCATTTGACAAGTGTAAGATGGTATCTCAAAGTTGTTTTGATTTGCATTTCCCTGATAGCTAAGGAAGTTGAACATGTCCTTAAGTATGTTTTGGCCATTTGAAAAAATGGGGTACTGAACTAAACAGAGTGGGTATTTTCTATGATCATCTATATAAAATCCCGAAAAAAAAGGTGAATAGACTCCAGCTAAATGCAGCGTTAAAGCCCCAACTTCTACTCCTCTCAGCTGATGAAATTTGTCCTAATGGGTGCCATTGTCACTGACCTCCTCTGTAGCATGCGATCACATCAAACAAACTCACCCAAAAAAATAGGGGCAGAGCATAATTGTGGCAATGTGTGACAGTCAAAACCGAACTACAGGGTGTCTTAATATCAAAACCGTCAAACATGGAGAGGTTCACTTTAAGAACTGACTTAAAGCCATAGAAGAAATGATGGTTCCTCAAACCCAAGCAGTGTGAGTTTTGGCCAGCTGGGACCATGACAAGACAAAAAGACAAGAGCAATTTAGCAGCCTGAGAAGGGAAGGTAAACCTTCAGTCCATAGCCTGATTGAAGTTCCTCACCAGTTGAGGAAGTAGAATTCCAGCACAATTAACATTTGTTGTAAAGGTTACTGACACAGAGTTAATATTCTGTTTCTGTGAAGGTGGTTTATGTTAAAGCAATAAGCAACCACAATTAAGGCTTGAGTGTGTATTGCCTTAGACATGACCCTATTCTTCAGACATTGTCTGACAATCTATAATAAAACTGTTAAATTTTGTTGATCAAAAAAAAATCAAAAAAAATTTTTTGTTGGTCAAGGACCCAGAGGCGCCTAAAACAAGCAGGCGATGGCCAATGCTCTTGGTTGTCTATCAGAATTATATGGCAATATACTATTGCTGAAGACACCTTACACTTGGGTTGCAGGACACAGAAAATTCAATATGGAACTTACCACAAAACTTCTTTCCAGCTCTCTGCATCTCAGTGCTAGAATCTTGGTGGGAGGCTGGGGGAGGGGTGGCGGCGTCACCAATGGTTACATTAGGATGTGAACCTTTTCTATGACAGATAATGGAAGACATTCACTCAAGTCATTCCCAGCCGGTGGCTTCCCACTTGAGTTTACTGCCTCATGCCCAAAAGGAATAAAATAACACGGACTCAAACAAACAGTGAGAACTTGATTTAGTAGAGGAAAGTGTAAAAGAACTCCTGAAATCAGGGAAAAGGCCTCCTCGAGGGTGGAATTCCACCATGCTGCCCTGCCCAGTGGCCTTTTAAAAGTACTATTTAGTGAACTGGGGAAGGACTGAGGTTTTCTTTATTGAGAACATTTGTTGGATTTTTCAGTAATGTTGCTGACTTTTGTCACACACATTCCCGTAAGGTGGCTTCCTTGCAAACTCTTGTAAATAGTTCCAATAAACTCACTGGTTCAACTAAACTGGTCTTGATGATGTCATTTTCTTGGTCTATTGCCAGTGTCCTATCTGTAATGAGTAAATTTTTGTTCACGTCTGCCAGGAAAATCACAGAATACTGATACGTGTGGTAAATTATATAGACAAGTGCAATCTTATCTGTTATTACCTCCAGGGCCTCACCATAACTGGTCTCTCTGAAGAGAGGCCAGTGCTCTCATAAAGATTTCTACCTATAAGACAGTGAGCTGCTATTCTCATATCTATTAAAAACAGCCCAGGACACAGGCTAGATAGCCTACATGCTAGATAGGGTTCCAATTCATTTTGGACAGATATTTCTTTCTTTCCTAGAAGTTGTCCTCTGTATTTATGTCTATATTGCATATTCTTTTGTGCAGGTATATATCTGTGTCATGTATATGTGTATGTGTGTGTGTGTTTGAATTCATGTGAGGATACACATGTACTTATGTGTGCATGTGTATGGAGACTTGAGGCTGACATAGCATGTCTTCCTGACTGCTCATTGTTGGAAATAAGATAATAACCAACTCAAGAGACTAGTAAAAATGAAGCAGACTTTAAAATATTTTTAATTGAAATTCAGTAGCATCAGGGCTCGGTGTGATGGTCCAAGTCTTTAATCACAGCTGTCAAGAGACAGAGGCAGATGAATTCAGGATCAGCCTGAACTACACAACGAATCCCAGGCTAGCCCGAGTTTCTTGTTGAAATCCACTCATGTGTGTATGTGTGTGTGAAAAAACAACAACAACAAAGAATAGGAGGCAATCGATTTGAGAAAAGTAGAAGGATGGGAGGGAGGGTGTTGAAAACACACACTCTCTCTCTCTCTCTCTCTCTCTCTCACACACACACACACACACACTCTCTCTCTCTCTCTCACACACACACACAGAGCACTTCTAAATACACCATTCTGCAGAAAGGATGCCAACAGAGAGAAAAGGCAAAAATGTCTCCTGGGCTGACTTGGCACAAGGCAGTGCTTTCAATGCCCCCATACCCCCCGATTGTGAGGAATTTCTGCTCTATAGGCAGGATCTAATGGATCATTTTGAGCTTGAGAATGCCCCTTTTCTTTTCTCCTTTCCTTCCTTCCTTCTTCCTTCCTTTCTTTCTTTCTTTCTTTCTTTCTTTCTTTCTTTCTTTCTTTCTTTCTTTCTTTGTTCAGATGAAATCATTTACTAAGAGAAAATAACTTCCATCCTACACACACTGTTCAATCTTCTTTAATATAAAAAATTACCAAATGATTTTAAGGACCACATACTGAGGCAATGACCAGCGAAGATCAAGAAAAGCCAAGCAGAGATTCTCTCAAAATTAGTTTAGCAATACTAAAGAAGATATTACATCAAATCCAAGAACACATTAAATTTATATTCCTCCCAAAGCAACTTGCCTTTTTTCTGATTGCGGGCTCAGTCACTAGCAGACTACCTCTGCTCTCCAATTCTCAAGAGTTCTGAAACAAACAGGCACCAGCTGCCAGCTAGGGGAGAGGGACAAAGGGAGAGAGGGACCTAGGGATAGAGGTCCTAGGAGAGGAGTGCCTAGGAAAGAGGGAGCCTTGGGGAGAGATATGGTCTAGAGGAGAGGGAGCCTGGGGGGGGGGGAAATAGGGGAATGGGCCCTTATGGGAGGGAGCGCCTACGGGAGAGAGGGCTTTGGTGAGAGAGACTCTAGGGGAAGGAGTGATCTGATTCCCATTTCTGAGATAGCTTTTTATTTTAACCACGGAGTCTCCTGTTCTGACGTCACCTGAGAGATGCCACCAGGGACTTCAGAAACAGAAGGAAGGAGGAGACAGCCTAGCAAGGATCCATGTTCCAGAAGATGAGAGCCCACCTTTGTAGCCACCTTGCCTTGTAGGAAATAAGGGGGGGGTGGTAGATGTTATTTCAGAGGTATGTTCTTTCAAACCCAGGCAGATAGGTACCAAGTTATATCCCTAGTCTTAAGAGATGGCCATTCTACAATGGTGGTTGTGATAATCCAATCTGTGTTGGGAGGTCATTGATCTTCCTGGATCTGTGAATCTCAGAAAGCATCCCTGAGAGGCTCAGTTAAATGTCAATGTGGTTTTCCCTCCTCATAGGCAGTCTCTATATTTTCCTGGAAGCTTTCTTTTATTATGACCACTCCTATAGCCTGGGAATCAGGAATTCACTGGGCAAAGGCCAGTGCATTTCAGCTATGTTACAGTAAGTTGTTAAGATGAGCAGGGTGTGGGGAGAACACAGGACTCAGTGACAAAAATTGCAGTCATCACTAAAGAAGAGAGAAGAAAACTTTTGACTCGGTGGAGCATCATTATGTCTTATGAATTTGCCCATTTTCAGAATTTTCTGTCACGCAGCTGTCTAGAATCATGGCTCTCATTCTTCCTAACGCTGCAACCCCTTAATATAGTTCCTTATGATGTGGTGATCCCAACCATAAAATTATTTTCATTGCTACTTCATAACTGTCATTTTGATACTGTTATGTATTATAATGTAAATATATTAAATACATGATATTTGATATGTGACCCTTGTGAAAGGGTCATTTGACCCAGAAAGAAGTTGCAACGCACATTTGAGAACCCTTGGTCTAGAGAATTCTGGGCTGTTAGTGGCACAGGCAACTTTAGGGGCAAAGCATTGTATTATAGACCTTTAGTGTTTCCTTTAAGCTTGAGGAAGGGTCTAATTTAGTCATCCACATCTGCAGCAGGCTTCTTGTCTCTGGACCGTCACAGTGCTATTAAGGCAACAGCAGGTACCTTATCGAGATTCTGTGGTTCTCTGCTATCCTCAATTTTCCAGAAAGGGTCAGGAAGTTCTCTAGGTTGGATCCTAGGAAATCAACAACCGTCCTGCTCTGATTCTGTAATTGTCCCTTCCCTAAGGAGCAATAAGAGGCCTCAACTGGACTGCAGTGAGCCTGACTACCAGGTGCTGAGTGTTGAGGAGGCTGGAGGACGCTGTTTCCCTCCATCACCTCATCTCTAACAACATACTCAGTCCACTGAGTGAGTCTCTGGTTCTGGAAACAATATGCTATCTCGTAATTTGTGCTCTCCAAATGGCAGCATACATGAAGATCATATATATTCTAGGTCTTATGGGAGTGCTTCTGAAAACGAATACAGTTCAAAGATCTCTTCAAGATAAATATTTGAAGATTCTGCATTGAAAATTCTTTGTGTGCCTGTTGACTCACTGCCTAGACTGGGTGGTTTCAGTTTCATAGCTCTCTGATCCACTGCAAAGGTTGCCGGGATTTCCAATATCCTATTACTTGGGGAAATACAGAAGGTCTCCTATCATTGCAGGAGGAAATAACAGAGAAAAGAAGGAACCTTTCCACCCACAGTGGGATCAACAGCCGGTAAGAAACTGAGTTACTTCTCTTTTCAGTGTTCTCTCCAGCTCTGAAGAGCTCTGGGGTCATAAGCTGGGCAGCAGTGAGAGAGCATTTATAAGGGTTAATTATTTTCTTAAAAACTACCGAACTAGGAAAAGCCGCTTCTGGGCATGGGCTGGAGCAAGGCATCAGATAAATCCTGTGTGGCATTATCAAGGCAGCCAGTCTCTAAATGCCACTACTGGGTTTGCTTTGAGTTTGAGACCAGCAGACGTGTGACTGAAGAAGGGCAGGGTGTGCAGTGGGATTGTCTTTCTCTGTGTTCACCTTGTCTCCGCTGGCAAAGATACAGTCAAATGACTATTGTCAGTCATGGACCTTACTTAGTCCCCCTCCTACAGAAAGGGCTGCCTGCAGCTGATTTATATGGAGAAACAGAATGAGACACAGAGTAAGAGCCATTGCCATAGTGAAGGACAAAGAGAGGAAACACTGTGTTGGTATAAAAACACAGTTCCAACTTAAAGAGAATAGCAATTTATTCTGGAGTCAAATGTGAGTGATAATGACCCAGGAACACAGATTCATGTCATCCCAGACACCACGTTATACCGTGGTGAGTCGCCTCCAATTTGTATAGCTGTAGAGCAAAGAAAACTTTGGCCCTTGCCTATTTAAAATGTACTGGAACATCAGGTTATAATAAAGAGAGAGAGCCTTAGATGCTAGCAAATCTAACCCTTTGGGGAGGTGAGGATTAGGGGTGTCTTTGTACATTCCAGAAAGGATTTGACTTGATAATCACGGGAGGTTAAGCCAAGCACAGATATTCGCAAGAAATGGCCATGGAGACAGCTAAAGATAAACTAGGAAAATCTGGGTCCAGACTTACAACATCCCATGTAAGTCAGTCAGCCTTGTGGGTTCATTAGCTCAAATGGAGCTATTTTCTGGGAACTTCCGGTCACAGCTGGAACCTGAGTGAAAGACAAGCTGGGCTGTGACATGCCTCCTGTCACACAGTTGACCTGACTTCCCAGCAGATCTCCTCTTTCAGTAGTTCAGAGCCCCTCACTTCTAGGACCCACTCAGTCCTTACCCCTTGCCTGCTCCTGTGTTTTACCAAAGGGCTTCCTTTAAGAGTCCCTCACAGGGTAAAGATGGTGTCTCTGTTTGCTTTATCTACCACATGCTCATCTCTCAGTCAAATTTTCTGGCACTTCCGAAAACCCCCCTCTAGATTTCTGGCCACCAGCCTGCCTTCCTTATTTAACAATTTTCACCATTGTTGTTGGCTCCCATCTTCCATTTTCCCCACTCCTTCTCTTCCTTTTCTTCACATTTATTTCTCTTCTCTAATAAGCAGGAAATTGAAACAGAAACATCTAAAGTTGTATAGCAGGAGGTAATGGATTTCCTATGACCCTGGCCTCTCTGGCACTCTTGACTTGCTCCCTGCTCTCTTACCAATATCTCTTTCACCAATATCCAGTGTTTAAAATTTCTTTTGCAAATATTGCAGTATTTTCAATATTTACTTTCTTATCCTCTCTGGTTTAAGTTCATTTACTGTATAGTTAATGAAGCTTATGTTTTTTATTTTAAATTTTCTTTCATTTTACATACCAACCACAGTTTTTCCTAACTTTCCTCCTTCCATTCTCACCCCCCACTCCACTCCTCAGAGAGGGTAAGGCATAGGTAGTCAACAAACCCCGGCATATTAAGCTGAGGTAGGATCAAGCCCCTCCCCATTGCATCATGGCTGAGCAAGGTATTCCACAATAGGGAATGGGCTCCAAAAAGCCAGTTCATGCACCAGGGATAAATCTTAGTCCCACTGCCAGGGGCCCAACAAACAGAACAAGACACACAGCTCTCATCCACATTCAGAGAGCCTAGTTCCGTCCAGCTGTCAGTCTAGAGTCCATGAGCTTCCATTAGCTTGGGGGCTGTCTCTGTGGATTTCCCCATCATGGTCTTGATCCTGCTCCCTTGCTCATATTATCCCTCCTCCCTCTCTGTGACTGGGCTCCAGAAGCTCAACCCAGGGCTAGGCTGTGAATCTCTGCATCTGCTTCTATCAGTTACTGGTTGAAGGTTCTTTGATCCTCTCTGGTTTAAGTACATTTAGCATATAGTTAATAAAGCTTATGTTTCAGGGTGTAACATTTTTTTATTTTAAAATATTTTTTCCTGACCACAGTTTTCCCTATATCCACTTCTCCCAGCCCTTCTCCCCCATATTCCTTCCCTCCCAGATCCACTTCTCTTCCTTTTCCCTTCAGAAAGGAGCAGGCCTTGCTATTAGTTGAACATGGCACAGCAAGTTACAATAAGACTAGGCACAACCCTTAGATCAGAGCTAGGTGAGAAAACCCAGTAGGAGGAAAAGGGTCCCAAGAGCAGGCAAAAGAGTCAGATACACACTCCCCCTGACTCACATTGTCAGGAATCCAACAAGAACACCAAGTCACATAACCATAGCATAGAAGCAGAGGTGTGGCAAGATTAATAAAAACCCAGAGACAGAAATTAGGGTTCAATTTTGAAGGTCAGAAAAACAAAACAGTCAGTCAATGGAATATCTGAGTATGGGAGCTGTAGAATGTTAAATCATTTCTTTGACATTTTACATAAAATTCTTAATAGTTTTATAACTTTCTAAATGAATAAAGATTTTCACTCACTAGCTCACTGATACATACAAAACTGAAGAATTTTAGTTCTTTGCCTTCGGGATGCTACAGACTAATTCGGATCTACCCTACTTGAAAATAGGAGACAACCCTGAAAATGGCCTCAGAGACCTGCATGCCAGATCCCATGTGCTTGATAGAGAATGTGAAAGGGCAACTGAGACCTAATCAGAAAGCCCTGGAGATCCTGTCGGCCATCACACAGCCAGTGGTGGTCGTGGCCATTGTGGGTCTCTACCGCACAGGAAAATCCTACCTGATGAACAAGCTGGCCGGGAAGAATACAGGTGAGTGCCTCCAACACAGCTGTGCTGGGTCACTTCTCTCTACTTATATCATCAGTGTTTAACATACAAGTGTTAAGAATTTAATATTTCAGCCACAGTTGAGTTGCTTATTTAGTTGTTATTTGTCTTTGAGACAGGGTCTTGCTATGCAACTCAAGCTATCTTTCAACTCATGATTCTCTTGCCTTAGCCTCCAGAGTGCTGGGACTATTGCCCATGCACCATCACAAGTAGTTCCTATTTTTCCTTTTAAAAATTATTCCTTTTCCCAGATGAAAGCAATAGTAAAAATGACTAATTTATGTATTAATAACTTTAATATGTTATTATGTTTCTTTCTATAACAAGAAGTTGCCACTGGTTTCTAAATTTTAAAAAGTTGCAATTCATATTGTCTACTTTAGACTTTTTTGTATTGTTATAAAATAACTAACATAAAATTTACAACTATTGTTAAACATACAGTTTTGTGGCAGTAGGTATATTTATATTTTTGTGTGTCCATTACCCCCATCTGGTGTGGGACAATGGTCTGTATTTTGTCAATTATATTTTAAATAAATGCTGATTGGCAAGTAGCCAGACAGGAAGTATAGGCTGGACAACCAGACAGGAAGTAGAGGAGGATCAATGAGAACAGGAGAATTCTGGGAAGAAGGAAGCAGATTATATAGTCCTGGCCCAGCCACAGAAAAAGAAAGATGTGACCGCCTCACCAAAAAAGGTACAGAACCATGTTGCTAGCATAGATAAGAATAATGGGCTAATATAATTTATAAGAGTTAACAAGAAGCCTGAGCTAATGGGCCAATCATTTTATAACTAACGTAGACCTCTGTGTGATTTTTTTGGGGACTTAACGATTGTAAGAACCAGGTAGGACAGAAAATTCAGACAACACCCATCTGGCTCTAGTACTGTTTCATTTTTCCCTAGAGAAATGAAATCCATCCGGAACCGATGTCCTCACATTATCTGACATTCTGCTTCTAAATTTGACAGTAGTGGGAAAGTCACATAAGTGGACTCATTAGAATTGTCTTTGTAACTTTGTAACTTAAATTATTTAACATGATAGTGTCAAGACTTACCATTACTAGGGCACGTAGCAATTTTCCTCCTTTTGTAGAGTTCAATAATTGTATGTGCATAACAATTTTGTTATCTATTCATCTGCACATAGAAGCAATATGCTGTAATAAATGCTAATATGAATGATATAAAGCTCTTTCTCAGTTTATGCAATTATTTTAGGTTGGATTCTTCTTGAGTGAAACAACTTTAAGAAGAAGGATCTGCTCTGACTCATAGTTAAGGAATATCAGTTAATTATGGCAGGGAAGACTTTACACAGTAGTTCCATCCATTGCAGTGGAAGCTTATGGACTGTTCACACCACACCTACACAGCAAGAATTACAAGACCCAAGTTAGAGTCACACAAGCCAGAACATTCTGCTTTTGGTCCCTATTGTCTCTTGGCCATCTCAGAAAGCAAAATTCGTTGGATTCCATTTCCAAAGTCTTCATAGTCATGAAGTTTTAATGGCATATAAAATTCCAATGTCTCTTCTGAGATTCAAGGAAAATTTTTCGCTGTGATATCATGAAAAATTAAAATGCCATTTATACATTTCCAATATATGACAGTATAGAATAAAAATTCCCATTCCAAAGATAAACAGGATAGTTGGAAAGACCATACCAAAACAAGAATAAAGTCCTGACAAAGACCAAACCAAGCTTCATACCCAGCAGTCAGAGCAGGTAGAGGCTTCAGGTAGGTTCCAATAGGGTGTTTAGTTCTGCTCCATCTTGGACTGGCCACACTCAGTCCTCCTAGCTTTTCTCAGTGGATATCACACAGTCCTGGCATCTTCTGCATCCTGGGGTATCCATAGCAACTGACACTTCACCTTCACAGCTTTAATCAGTGTACTCAGGAATTCAAATTTTTTTTCTGCAACCTTGGTGCAAGTCTAGATGGATGTGTGCAACTTGCACACTGAATGACTGGAAACAAATTATTTTTCTGCTGAAACTTTGGTGTTAGTTATCTGTCCTGGCCTTTAATATACTAATTTATATCAAATTCTTAAAATACTTCTACTAACTATATTCCTTTCTTCTCTCTTCTCTGCTTTCCAGGCTTCTCTCTGGGCTCCACAGTGCAGTCTCACACCAAAGGAATCTGGATGTGGTGTGTGCCTCATCCCCAGAAGGCAGACCACACTCTAGTTCTGCTTGACACTGAGGGCCTGGGAGATATTGAGAAAGTAAGAATTGAGGGCTTAGTTTGCAGTTTATATCCTCATTGCCTGCATTAGATAGCTTTTAATGACATCTCATTTATCTAACATGTGTCTAAGTTTAGCTATCAGAGTAGAGGAAAAATGTTTACAAGAATCATAGGAGAGCAATGAAGTTAATACACAGTGTTCATGGGACTAACAGGCTTACAGCATTAACGAGAATCATTAAAAACAAAAATGCAAAATCTTTGTAATTTTCTTTGGACATTTGTGCTTGAATTTGGATGCCTTGTATAGATAATAACATTATATATGTTTCTCTAATTCTTTTAGAAACACTCAGCTGATCATATTCCTGTTACGCTTGGTCTGGAAAGTGGCAGAACCAAAATATATTCCTCACCCACATGTGTTCTGACTTCCAGGGTGACAGTGACAACGACTGCTGGATCTTTGCCCTGGCTATACTTCTAAGCAGCACCTTTGTGTACAACAGCATGGGAGCCATCAACCAGCAGGCCATGGACCAGCTGCAGTATCCTTGTTGTAGCACAGAGCAGAATACACACACACACACACACACACACACACACACACACACACACACGAGGGGGAGCGGGGAGAGTAAAAGACTGAATCTCTTCTGTTCACAAGACAGTGGCCTATGTGTTTGTACAGTTAAATTATATGTATGTATGCACGTACATGCACACATGAGCGTGCACACACACACATTTAACCAAGTACAGACGTGCATGATAGTGACAATGTCATGTAAACAGAGACTGCTTCTTTGTTTAATGACTGCTGAGACCCAAATAATCACACAGCAAATCTATTAATTACAACACTGTTCGGCCAATGACTCAGGCATATTTCTAACTAGCTCTTACATCTTGAATTAACCAATTTCTATTAATCTGTGTATCAACACGAAGTTGTGGCCTACCAGTAAGTTATGGCATCTTTCTCCTTTAGCGGCTACATGGCGTCTCTCTGACTTTGCCTACTTTTTCTCTATACCTCTGTTCAGATTTCTCTCCTGGCTTTACTCTATTAAGCCATTGGCTGAAAGAGCTTCTTTAATAACCAATGGTAATAATACATATTCATAGCATACAGAAGGAAATCCCACATTAAAGTCATAGACCTATTAATTGGTTGAAAATTGGGTCAGAGAAAGGCAATGCAAAGTGTGGGGATGCAGACTGATGTGAGGACTTGGACCCTGTTTGTCCACTCCTCTTCCTTAGCTTCTTAGATATGTGACAGAGCTGACCGACCGGATCAGAACAACATCTTCACCTCATAGCAATGGGACTGAGGACTCATCTGAGTTTGTGAGCTTCTTCCCTGACTTCGTGTGGACTCTCAGGGATGTGACTGTAAGGCTTGAAGCAGATGGACAAAGCCTCACAGCTGATGAGTACCTGGAGAATTCCCTGAAGCTCAAACAAGGTACCTACCTGAAATGTTACTGGAAAATTGGGAGGAGAATACCAGAAACTGCTCTTGGTTGCAGATGTTAATATTCACTATTTTACTTTTCTACATTATTTCTAAGAAGTGGTTTATGTATCTGTCTCAATATGTCAATTTTAATGATACTGTTCCCTGGCAATGGAGGCACATTGACTTTGTTATTTGATCAGATTATTTTAATAATCCTTTCAAGTTGTATAGAGATTCACATAGCCAAAAACATGGAACAGAAGAACATTTATTAGAAGAAACCCCAAGGGAACACATTAACACCCTACGAGCTGTGTGGCTATATTTTCTTTAATTTCTGCAGGTACCAGCAAAGAAGATAAAAATTACAACCTGCCTCGACTCTGTATTCGAAAGTTCTTCCCCAGGAGGAAATGCTTTGTTTTCTATCCACCCACTGAGTGGAAGAAGCTCTCTGAGCTGGAGAACCTGCGTGACGATGAGTTGGATTCTGACTTTGTCCAACAGGCAGCAGAGTTCTGTTCCTTCATCCTCAGCTCTTCCAAGGCTAAAGCTCTCCCAGGAGGTGTCAAGGTCAATGGAGCTCGTGAGTCTCCTGTCCAGTCCTGCTTTATAGCTTGAGAGAGTACACTCTTTTGGTGGTAAAATAACACCCACACACTTCATTTTTGACAGGTTTTCCAAATTCTAGATATCCTAAAGCTAATTCATAAATTTTCAGGTTAGAAAATGACCTGTCTTTGAAAAATATCTGTAGGTTAAAGCAAAGAGACTCTATACATATCATTTCTCTACTAACATCAACTTGCACTGGCATCCAAAGACATATACGTCTACATTTAGTTTAAATGTAAGTTGATCTTAAAGAGTACAGATTCAATGTACATGTCCGCCTTTTGAGAGCAAAATAGCTTCATGAGGCTTAGTTCTTAGTGATAATGGGAACCACAGATACAAAGCATTTTGTTTACCTTAAGGTTCTGTTGTACAATGCTGAGCTTGGCTAAATTGGAAGTGTGCATTTGCTATCAGGCTTCTGGTTAATATTCATGCTATTGAAGGGTGTACTGATTATGCATGGACACGCTCAGAAAATATGGAGACTACTCCACTCTAAAACAAACATCATCACCTGTTTTCTCAATGCAGGACTAGAGAAGTTGGTGCTCTCATACATCGATGCCATGAGCAGTGGGGATCTCCCCTGCATGGAGAACGCTGTCCTGGCCTTGGCAAAAATAGAGAACTTGGCAGCAATGCAAAAGGCCATTGCCCACTATGACCAGCAGATGAACCAGGGCATGCAGCTGCCCACAGAGACCCTCCAGGAACTGCTGAATCTGCACAGGACCTGTGAGAGAGAGGCCATAGAAATCTTCCTCAGGACTTCCTTTAAAGATGAAGACCATGCATTTCAAAAGGAATTATTGGTAACTTTATGCCATGTTTAAATGGATAGGGATTGTGAAATTCAGAAAATTATAAGGTAATATCAGGCATTTATTTTGAGAGGAACTTGTTACTAGATGGTGACTGTATCTTTTCATAATTATTAAAAAGAACTTTCTTGTTATGGACTCAAATTTTGAAGCTTTTGAATAAATTTTATATTTGTATTTGTATAAAAATTGTATATTTACAACATTCATCCTAATTGTACACATATAAGAGATGTGTGGAGGCTCCAATTTGATAAATCTCCTGTCATCATACTAAGTTAAGGTCAAAACTAAGCAAAAGCAAAGAAACTTGACCAGGCCGATGTTGCATCACATGTATTCCATTTATGGTGATGACTGATCTGCTTTAAGATGGAACTATTTCAACCAAGTGTTGCAAAAGTAGATGTAATTGTACTAAACACCCTTTAGATGGGCTGCAAGAGGAAGTCCTGGCTAAGAGCAAAAGATGAGGCCCTGCCATAGGTAAAAATAGTCTTCATGGAGAATTGCCTCAAGTTCTGTGGGTGAACTAAAGTTTTCTTGTTACTCCTGTTTTGCTTTTTATTTTTGGATTAAAGGCTCAGCTAGAAAAGAGGTGGGAGGTCACCTGTAACAAGAACGTGAAACTATCATCGGACCTGTGCTCAGAGTTACTTCGGAACATCTTCAGCCCTCTAGAAGAAGCTGTGACAAAGGATGCTTATTCTCAGCCAGGTGGATATCTTCTCTTTGTTGAGAAGAGAGAAGAGTTGAAGAAAAAGTACCTCAGGGAACCCAGAAAGGGGATACAGGTAATCAAGAGCTTGCTTTACATTAACAGTGAGATGCTACTGACATGCCTGCCTGGAACACCAGTGTGACCAGATGTGATTGCACATGAAGCTGAGGTTTTGTGTGCATAGTACTTAGTTTCTAAACCAGTCAACAAACAAACAAACAAACAACAAAAAAACCACCGAGGGAGTTGATTAATGACATAAGATGAGTTCCAAGTGGTCACAAATCAGTGCATTCAAATAACATGTTTTATTAGGTAACTCACAGTTACTGCTAGACATGTGATGTTATAGAGGACAGAGATAGTTGCTTAAGTAGAGATGATACTTTTATAAGTTTAGCCTTCAAGCTGGCTTTAAAGAAAGCAGACCTATGAGCACAATGAGGATCAATTATTCTACTTGTCAGGTGTTACCCCTGCCTTCAATTCCCTCCTGTCTTGGTCTATTTCAATTCCTCTAATTGGCTTTCCCCATGAAGGCCTCATTCTTGAGCATCTTCTGCCTACATCGAGCCATAGTTCTAGTATTTTCAGTAATGGACATGACTCTCCATTTGAAGGGTAGCAAATTTGTTTCGATGTCCCTATAACTTATTACAAGACTCTTTCTAGAAGGTTTCACAATTCTTTTTGTCACAGCATGTGATAAGGAGACATGAGCTCCAGAATTACCTAATACAAGAAGCATAGTTCCTTGATGAAATGATGGCACAAACAGACAGAAACAAACACTTGTACCATTTCCTTCTGTTAACATGTGTTTTTGGGAACTCCAAGGCTGAAGAGATTCTGCAGGCATACTTGCAGTCCAGCGTGGTTATGGCTGAGACAATTCTACAGAGAGACCAGGCTCTCACAGTAAAGCAAAAGGAGATCGAAGGTGAGAACTGACCCAAGAACTTTATGTCCTATCTCATAAAAGTTTCTGCAATCTTCACTAAATCTGTTGCTATTAAAACCACAACAAGAACAGCAAGATTGTCTTGGCTTCTGGTGTCATTGCTGAGTTTGGCAAATACACTCATCAACATTATGGTTACCTCAGAGGAAAAATCCTTCTATGTAGTTCCCTCATAAAAGTCACACAGCTTGCTCTTCAGAAGTGGAGAACAAGGAAAGAGATAATAATGAAGAGGTACTTACTCTTCTTCCCCTTTTCTCTAGTGGAACGGGTAAAAGCTGACTCTGCGCAGGCCAGTGTGGACTTGCTGGAGGAAATGGAAAAGAAGCATGTGCAGATGATGAAGGAGAGAGAAAGATGTCATCAGGAACGAGTGAGGCAGTTGACTGCGAAGATGGATGGTGAAAGAGCTCAGATAGTGAAGGAGCAAGAAAGGATTCTGGCCCTTAAACTGCAGGTACTGAGCTGGGTCATTTCAGCTTCATCATCCACTGTCCTCAGTCAAAAGCACAGCAGAAGGCTAAATATCACAGTCTTCCTTAATCTTCTCCTTTAATTTGCATGAATTATTAATCCAAATGCAATTAATTTCATTAAGCACTGCAGAAAACCCTCCTACATCCCAACATTGCCCCTACTTCTGCCCCAATTTACCCAGGATGTCTCTTTTATGTCCCCTTCCCAGGGAAATCCATGCATCCCCTTTTGATCCCTCTTTGTCATCTAGCCTCCCTGGGGCTGTGGATTTTGTTATGCTGTATTTTGCTGCTAATACTTACTTAGGAGTGAGCACATATTATTTTTGACTTTCTGGATCTGGGTTACCACATGCAAAATTATTTTTTTCTAGTTCCATCCATTTGTCTGCAAAATTGAAGAGGTCATTGTTTTTTACAGCTGTGTAGTCTCCATTGTGTAATGTAGCACATTTTCCTTATCCATTCTTCAGCTGAGGTGCAACTAAGTTGTTTCCAGGTTTTGGCTATTATGAATAATGCTCCAAATATTGGTTTAGCTAGTTTTTGAGGTAGACTGATTCCCATTTTTTTCTGAGAAGCCGCCATATTGATTTCCAAAGTGTCTTACGAGTTTACACTCCCACCAGCAATGCAGGAGTATTCCCCTTACTCCATATCCTCTCCAACATAAGCTGTCTTTAGTGTTTTTGATCTTAGCCACTCTGACAGGTGTAAAATGGTATCTCAGAGTCATTTTGATTTGTGTTTTCCTGATAACTAAGAATGTTGAACAATTCCTTAAATGTCTTTCAGTCATTTGAGATTTTTCTGTTTAGATCTGATGAGCGGTTGGTGAAGATCTTTTCCCATTATGTAGGTTGCTGTTTCTCTTATTTACTATGTCTATTGCCTTATAGAAGCTTTTCAGTTTCATGAGGTCCCATTTATTAATTGTCAATCTCAGTGTCTGTGCTACTGGTGTTCTATTCAGGAAGTGGTCTCCTATGCCAATTTCATTCAAGGCCATTTTCAACTTCCTTTTCTGTCAGGATCAGTGTAACTGGATTTATGTTGAGGTTTTTGATCCACTTGGACTTGAGTTTTGTGCATGGGGATAGATATGGATCTATTTGCATTCTTCTACATGCTGATCTCCAGTTATATAAGCACCATTTGTTGAATTTCTTTTTTCCATTGTATAAATTTTGTCAAAAATCAGGTGTTCATAGATGTGTGGATTAATGTCAAGGTCTTCAATTCTATTCCATTGATCCACGTGTCTGTTTTTATGCCAATACCAAGTTGTTTTTATTACTATAGCCCTATAGTTGAGCTTGAAATTAGGAATGATGATACCTCCAGAAGTTCCTTTATTGTATAAAACTGTTTTCACTATTGTGGATTTTTTTTTTGTTTTTCCATACGAAGTTGAGTATTGTTTTTTCAAGGTCTGTGAGAATTATGTTGGGATTCTGATGGGGATTACATTGAATCTGTAGGTTGATTTTGATAAGATTGTCATTTTTACTATGTTAATCCTACCTATTCAAGAACATGGGAGATCTTTCCATTTTCTGACATCTTTTTCAATGTCTTTCTATTTCTATTGGGTTGACCTTTCTCATATCAATGTTCCCTCAGGTAAAAATAAACCTCTGAATGGACCAATGCAATCCTGCTCATTGTAATACTGGATTGTCAGTATTTAGGTCACCAAATTCAAGAATGAGTTTTGTCAACCCTAGGGTGCTCTCTCCTCTCTCTCTCTCTCTCTCTCTCTCTCTCTCTCTCTCTCTCTCTCTCTCTCTCCACCAAGGTATGGATCCCATACCTTGAGTTCTAGAGAACCCTCCAAGTTAACAATGGATCCAAACTATCTCAGAAGGGGATGAAGAGGATAATGGGTGGTGAAAATGGTGAGAATTCATTATACACCGCATGACACTGTCAAAAAATAACTATAGCAAGAGAGAAAAAGTATTGTAAGCTGATTGTAAAAAGAGGGCTACTTTGGCAGCTAAGAATAAATTCATTCATCTTGTTAGTCTTGTAATTTTATTACTCAATTTTCTTCTTAGGAACAGGAACGACTGCTCAAGGAAGGGATGAAAGAAGAGAGTAGAAGGCTTCAGAATGAGATTCAGGTTATGGAAAAGAGAAACAAAGAAAAAGGTATTTTTGCCTACATGTTGTTATATTCTATGAATTCAGAAACAGAGTTTTCTCCTGTACACTCTTTCCAGGACACAAATTTAAGAGCAACTCCAAGGCATCAGATGATTATCACTAAATGAACATCTACTCTTGATGCTTGCATATGTATTTTGCCATCAAGTTTATAAAGATGAAGCCCAAGTAGGAAGGAAACATGTTAGCCACTAGCCACACACAGTACAGGTTAATACAACCTTAACAGAATCCGTCATAAGTTGAGGTGCACTTTCAATTATGTAATCAAGATGCTATTTCAAATGGGGAGTTTCCTGCCATAATCTGCATTACTTCCTTATTATAACCATGCTTCTAGATGTCTTCAATCCGGAGCACTTGTTCAGAGTTTACCTGTACCTTGGTATGCTCCTGGAGTGTTATGCAATATAGAATGAATCAGATGTGACTGAAAAATGTCTTTGGGTGCAGTTCGGGATCTAACCTGCTTTGTGACCAATGATCATGAGAAGAAAGTACTCATGTTCCCCAAGTTAGGAAAGTAGTCTGACTTTGGTGTGGAGACTGTATAAGTTCTTAGCTGGGTCAAGCCAACATGGTATGTAGCCTGTGATCTGTATCCCAGCCACTGTCAGAAGAATGCTCACATCTGTGCGTCACTAGACTTTTTAGCCATCGAGGTTTAGCATCTGATGTCTATATAAAAGACATCAGATGGTTAACTACCTTTGTTTAACTACCACAGCTTTTCCTGCTCTTACACATATAATCATTCTACTACAGTGGTCTCAAAAACACAGACAGGCTAGTATTTATATAGCAAATGTGTTCTACAGTTTACAAAACTATTCATGTGTAAGGATTAAATGCAGTCAAAAGAAATGGGATTTTTTTTTCCAATGAAAACTTAAGGCAACAGAATTCTTCTGTCAAACAGCAACAAACAGCAAAAAGAAGAAGCTGTCACCAAAATGCTACATTAATTTTCTCATTCATTTTCCTTCTCAATCACACATGAAGAAGCTGAATATGCCCAAGCTACCATAAAAATGTTGGAGGATATGCACAAGATGGAACAGTATTTAATGGCCAAGAAAGGAGAGACTCATCAGGAACACATGAAACAATTCACCGAGAAAAAGAAAGAGGAGCTTGGATGTCAGGTATTCTATCCCACAATATCACACAGAATAGGTAGAGAACACATAAAAATTACAAAAATGTGCTTACTTCATGTTTGGAAGGTGGCCTGGTTTGATGTTTAATAATCTGTGTAGCGTCTCAAATTGATAGAAGGGTGATTATTGCATTATTCCATTGTCTTCTGGTTTCTACTTCTGTAATAAACACCATGACCAGAAATCGCTTGGAGAGAATGGGATTATTTCATTTTACAACTCTTAGGTCACACTCCATTTTGGAGGGAAGTTAGGGCAGGACTTGAGTTAGGAACCTGGAGGCAGGCAGAAACTGAAGCAGCGACCATGGAAGAGTGCTGCCTACTGCCTTGCTCCATGGCTTGCTCAGCTTGCTTTTGTATAGATTCCAGGACCACCTGTTCAGGGTGGCACCACTAATTGATCACCAATCAACAACTAATTAAGGAAATACTGCACAGGCTTGGCCATAAGGTAATCTTACAGCGGCATTTACTCAATTGTGATTCCTTCTTCTCAAACAACTTGTCAAGTTGACAAGACACACGAACAAAAACAGGGTATCGAGTCATCTGTAGAACTGTGTTGTTTCCACCAACACAGCGGCTACACCACAATCTACTGCTGTTTCAGCTAGTAACGGCAACTCTGTAGTTACCGGCCGACTTCTCAGGATGCAACCTGGTGGGACTTCTGCATCCCATTGGATTTGCCTCCAAGCACTGGAACCAAATGTAGTGGGATCTGGGATTCTCGGGTCCACATTCGTACACAGCAAATCCTTTTACTCCCTGAGTCATCTCACCTACCTTTAGTTCATTTTTCATTCAACTTATACTTGATTATTTCCTTTTTACTCAATTATAATTCTATATGTAAGTAAATACCTGGTAGTACACACACACACACACACACACACACACACACACACACACACACACGGCATATATAAAATGATATTTATCTGTTTTTTACTATATACTATGAGACATTCATGGTTAATTTGTCATAGTTTGATGTTTATTTTCATACAGCAATTCTTTCTTTCACTGTCTATCTGTATTTCTTTTAATGCCAACCTTAGCACTTTGGAGGAGAGGTTTCAATGAGACCAAATTCTTGCAAATGGGGTATGAGCAGAAATGTGGATGAAGATTCATCCAAGGTATGTGCTTTGTGGGAGGAGTCATAGACTCTTTCCTTTTCCCTTCTTCTACTGGGAGGAATGCGTTATGATGGAGACTCATTGTGAAACATGAGGTATGAAGAAAGACAGCAGCTAAGCAAAAATAGAATAGTAAGATGCCCCTTTGTAAAACATATCCAAGTGCTCTTGTCTTGACCCCTTGAAAAGGCAAATAAACTATCAAGCGGTAAACCACAGTGTTCTGGATCCTAGTTGGCAAACATCCGAAGACATTTTTGAATTCCACATTGACTGTGGTACTATGATCATCAAATATATAATGAATAAGCAAATACCTGCCATCCTAAGTAATGGGCACATATTATTACAAATAAAAGAGTGATAGGAAAATCAATGTAAAAGAGACCTTTACTAAGGCACAGGAGCAAGTGAGGCGCATGTGACCAGAAGTGGGCAAAAGAATCTTTTATGCAGTGGCAGAAAACGTAGCTAAATTCATTGACATCCATGCAGGAAAAAGATGCTTGTAAGAAGAACTTGAATTTCAGTGGGGGTGATTCGAAGGGGAAGTCTGGTTTCTCCTTGCTGCTTAGCGAAAATGTTTTAGGAAAGAAATTAACCAGGAACTGGTAGGAGATTTTTGACCTGCGTGTGCAGATTGCTAAGGATGGCACAGTTAGGAAAATCCTGGGAAAGGAACTGTGCACAGAAAGCCAAGTGTGTGGGTGGAGAAATTTGTGTTGAGGACTTGGGCATGCGATACATGGATGCTCTCGGGACTTCTGCACAAGGCAGAACTGAAAGTGGGATGCAGGATCAGCAGCTCGCCATTCTGAGTTACTATACAGAACCCTGGTGTGTACACAGAAGACTCATGGGTGCGCTGCGCATATTGAATCAGCAGCACTTTAGACAATGGTTTAAATAGATTCATATTTATAATTGATGCCTTTATGTCTATGTTTAGAAATGGAGCTCATGCTACATTAGTTAAAGACTTTCACAGAAGTTAGAATGTGTAGTGATATTTCATTTGTGTTTTAATAAATAAAGCTTGCCTGAAGATCCAAAAGTAAAACAGCCACAGGGGTCAGCCACGCAGAGCAGGGAATGGCAGCCCACACCTTTAATCCCAGAACAGGAGAGGAATATAAAATGGGAGAAGACAGGTCTCATCTCAGTTTCATCTTGAAGGTTCCTGGAGGCACGATCGCCATTTTGGACTGAGGTAGAGGTTAGAGTCAGTGGCTGGCTATTCTGCTTTTCTGATCTTCAGGTTGAATCCTAATATCTGTCTCTGGGTTTTTATTATTCATGGTACGAGAATGTAATGGATACACTTTCATTTGAGGCAAATGGGAACCTCCGACAGAAATCCTGCTGCTTCAGTTCAGCAAGTCTAAAACAGGGCCATAGGATTACTCATTCCAACAAAGGCTGCTCTTCAAGAAAGAAAGGAATGGTTGCCTTTCAGTCTTTCAAACTAGTGTCCACATCCTAGCCACCAGAACCAGGTTCTCCAGAATGACACCTCCAAATTTATTTTTTTAAATGGCATAATTAAGTTATAGGTCTTAAAATGAGACCACATTGGTTTCCTTTCTGGTGGGCACTTTGTCTAATTGACTTAAGTACTATAAAGAGAGAGGCAGAGGGAAATTTGAAAGAGACAAAGGAAAGAGAAAATGAAATATCAATGAAATGACAAGTGCCATGAGAGGCATGAGTCAGCTGGCAACCAGAGATGAGCATTCACCCCCAAATCTTACCCACAGAGCACACTGCTGTGCCCACTTCCCAAACATTTTGACATTTGGCACAAACATGGGACAAGAAAACATAGGTGTGGTTTTCATGTGCAGTTTGTATCATCATGGTTTGATAGAGAGAGGCCCAGGAAACCAGTCCAGCTTCCCAAGCAGGAGGATCTGATAGACATGCCTTGTATGCCTTCAGGATGCAAGATTGTACTGACAGCCTTTTCGATGTGACAGGTTGTCATGGCATCAGAAACCATGAAGGCCCCCATATGTCTGGTGGAAAATAAGAACAAACAGCTGTTGGTGAATCGAAGAGCCATCGAGATTCTTAACAGTATTTCCCAGCCTGTGGTTGTGGTGGGCATTGTAGGCATGTACCGCACAGGAAAATCATACCTGATGAACTGCCTGGCTGGACAGAACAATGGTGTGTGTTGTTTGGGACAACAGCCAATTGCTTGAACTCCTTACAGCTTAGGTTCTTATTGTGGTAGAGTCACATGTAGAAATGCCAATCTAGCTGAAGAAGGAAAATAAATCTTAATGTTGAGTTAATTAAGGCACCCATTCCTTTTCCTTGTTTGACTTCTATCAATAGAATAACTCATGCTGCTCCTCAGGATCCAATTAATCTGTTTAACCTTCTCTCACTCGAAAGTTGTAGATGTTTCTCCTCTTTTTAGAAAAATGCTTTGTTTTCTTGTGGAATGTGCCCATCCCATTAAGGTGACTTTTGTACCCTTTTGGGCTCCACATTCTACCATGAGTACCCCATACCTCATTTACAATTTTTTAAAGTAAAATTATCTTCTTTCAATTTCATTCCCACTCCCCCATAACCTCTATATCTTTCAAGTCACCCATCTTCTATTTTACTTAAAAATTTAATTTAAACATTTATGTACATATGCATTTCTTGTTTGAGTCTGATTATTTCAGGTGTAGCAGGCTGGCCTTAAACTCACTGTATAGCTGGAGATGATGTTAAATTGATCTTCCTGTCTCCACTCAGACTTTTTCTTCATTAATACCCTTCCCTTCACTTAACCCAGAAGATCCTCTTTCATATCCATCTTGGACCCTTACTTGGCATTGTCCCCATAACTGACTTCTTCTTGCTTCTTGAAATAGATGGTAAAGGAAGTTCAATGCTTATGATGAAATGGAGACGACATTTTATTTCCTGGGATGTTCTGCCATGTAGAAATAAAACAGCTCCTTAGCTCTCTGGTCTATCTGCTGATATGTGTCTATATTCCACTCTTCCCTACAGGCTTTCCTCTGGGCTCCACAGTACAGTCTCAAACCAAGGGCATCTGGATGTGGTGTGTGCCCCACCCCACCAAGCCAAATCACACCCTCATCCTTCTAGACACCGAAGGTCTTGGGGATGTAGAAAAGGTGAGTCAGAAAGTGAGTGGCAGATAAAGTTACTCTTGATTTCTCATTGTGTTTTAATAACCCCCTGCAATTCAACATATAGAATGTAACCTTCTGCCTAGAAATAAAACTACAGAAGATGAGTTGAACTTGATTCTTTCAGTCACACTTCTAGAGGAAAAAAACACCAAGTATTGTATACCATTAGATAAGGCATTTATATCTTTTCAAAGAAGGGAATAATTAGACTTTATTGAACCAAAAGTCTTTTTTTTTTTTTTTTTTTTTTTTGGTTTTTCGAGACAGGGTTTCCCTGTAGTTTCTAGAGCCTGTCCTGGAGCTAGCTCTTGTAGACCAGAACTCAGAGATCCGCCTGCCTCTGCCTCCCGAGTGCTGGGATTGAAGGTGTGCGCCACCACCGCCCAGCCCCAAAAGTCTTTTAAAGGCTCAGTGTTAGTCCTTTGGAACCAGCTCTGGAGACACTGGTAAAAAGAGGAAAAGGCTCTGCCCTGATGCAGTTCTCCTCATCGTGTGTATCTGGTGGTCTTAAATTGATGCTTTTGACACATCAATATTTAAAAAAAAAACACGCTTCCAAGAGAGGAGACACATGGTGGTGTTTTATTGACATAAACCCTTGGCAAAAACCTATGGGAAGGGGGGCAGTAGGAGAGGAGAAAGGTAGAGGTAAATGGGCACATTCTCAAAACTTACTCAATTCCATGGAAGTCATGTTTCAAAGATGATGCCTCTGCCTTGAACTGGAACAACAATTCATAATTGTAAGTTTGCCCTGGAGGCATTTCTCATCATCTGCCTAACTAACACCTGCAAGGTGTCAGTCATTCATCACCACTCATCAGAGCTTGCATCATAATTGCACTTTTGTTACCAGCTTCCCAGACCCAAATAATCACACAGAAGCTATATTAATTACCATACTGCTTTGCCAATGGCTTAGGTATATTCTTACCTTGCTCTTATATCTTAAAGTAACCCCATTTCTAATAATCTGTGTATCACAATGTATCGGGATCCAGGACCATCATAAATTATTTCTTATACCAGAGTGGAGGTGTGGGAATCAAAACATTATTCACATGAGAGTATCGGAGGGAGTTCAGGGATCATTCGGATCCCAAAAATCTGAAATCACATCCTAAAAATCACCCATCTTTATTTTCTAAACAGCTTTCATATCAAGGTAAACTGAAGGGGGCAGGTAATACACACTTCCTTAGCGTTCTTTCCTAGGTAGCGGGGGACTGACTTAGGCCACGTCCTACCTATATCTGTTTTGTCATGCCCCGAAAACACCTCTTCTACGGACAACCTAATTTATAATAAAAGGAGCAGAACGATGTTAGCATATCCTGACCACTTGTTAGGTTGAGGTCAGGTTGTTTTACATTAAAAGAGCTAGATAACTACCTCCTGTGTGGAAGGTGCAAATTGTGCCTTGTAATTTGTTCAGATTCTCTGACCACCAGATAATGTGGAATATGGGCCTCCATAAGTCGGCCCCATAGACATGAGGCTGTGGCTTACCGGAAAGTTTCCTGGTATCTTTTTTCTTTAGCGGACACATGGCATCTCTCTTACTCTACCTAACTCTCTTTCTCTACCTCTTGCAGCCTGTCTATATTCTGCCCTGTCATACGCCAAGGCAGCTTCTTTATTAACCAATGGTAATGAAACATGTTCCTAGCATACAGAGGAGAATCCCATATCATCTCCCCTTTTTTGTCTAAATAAAAGGAAAGTTTTAAATTTAATGCAGTAAAATTACATATAACAAAACAGGTATCAAGCAAAAATTATAGTTACAATATTTCTTTGTGAGGCTAAAGTTTCATATATAATTTATCTTTTATCATAACTAAGAAAAACTATAACTATCTGTCTTCAACTCCATCAAAGACCCCAGCGGATATAATATTACCTAAGTAAACAGGAAATGCATTGTAAGCAACTTCCAAAACTTTAGAATTGTCAGAGACATCTCGCTACCTGGACAGTTACCCAAAGTTCCTTTATAACATTGGGGGAGACATCTTCAGCCTACAGGCCCATAGTATCAAGCAGACTTTTTCATGAAGCAGGAAATTTAAAAGACTGTTTCACCTAAAAACTGGTAGTTTGTCAAGCACCTTCTTCTATGTCTTGTAGAATGTCTGGCAGGCTCTTTCATGAAGTAGGAACCCTGACGGAATGTCTCACATTCAATTTAGTGTATAAAGGTCTTATAATCCTCATGTATTATTAATAAAAAAATCAAGTTTGTTGAATTTATCTTCTAAATTTACCATTAAAATTACTTTCAATTTTTGTTCATGGAGTATATGGATGGTATGAAACATCTAATTGACATAGCTATCCTCCTTGTTGTTTTTAATTGGATATAAGTAGAGTTCTCAATGGTGTTAGGTATATGGTACAAGACTCAAATGTATTCTAAAAAAATAAGTGTTAGTACCTTTCATTGGACATCTAATTTTACTACACATACCGTGTTGGGTTTTTCTATGGATAATATATTACTCTATCTTATTGTCTATGAAACAAAGAGAGAAAGAAAGGAAGGAAGGAAGGAAGGAAGGAAGGAAGAAAGGAAACAAGTAAGTAAGCAAGCAAGCACTGTAAAGAAACACATCATTCAAATTCTTTTATCAAGAAAATGTGATCAAAAAATTCCCAATGCAATAGTTAAAGCTAAAATGTATGTTCATGTCCTTAGAGCTTGTTCCTCTACAGAACTAATAAATGAAAGCTCAAGAATACAAAGATCGGATGAGCTTTAAATAAGAGTTAAGAAAAGAGTTAGATCCAAGCACTGTTACCCATGTGCCTTCTAGGGTGACCCTACAAATGATGCCTGGATCTTTGCCCTGGCTATTCTTCTGAGCAGCACTTTTGTCTACAACAGCATGAGCACCATCAACAATGATGCCCTGGAGAAGTTGCAGTATCCTTTAAAGAGCCAATGTACTATCTTCTATTGAAGAACATTTAAGAATGAGACTCGTGTGTGAATGGGTTACTATTGGATGGTCAGATACTATAGAAAATAAAGCAAAATGTTTATACTTACTTTTTAAATGAAGTAATTGTGGGGATTGTGATTTTGGATGCCTTTTCCTTAGCTGAATTCTAGTTATATGACAAAACTCACAGAGCTCATTAGAGCAAAGTCTTCTCCAAGATCTAATGCTATTGAAGATGCTAGAGAGTTTGTGAGTTTCTTTCCAGACTTTATCTGGACTGTACGGGACTTCACCCTGGAGCTGAAGTTGGATGGTCACTGCATCACAGAAGATGATTACCTGGAGAATGCGTTGAAGCTAATTCCAGGTATCAGAGCTAAAACTGATACAGAGTATCTTAGTATGGGGTAGGATCCATTGAACACTACCCATCATTTATGTAGTAACTGGCATTTGAGGCTAGACTGAAGGCCATAGAAGGGGGAACTAAGAGTTGAGTGGGAATGCTTAATGTTAGGAATTTAAACTCACCCAAAAAGAGCAGAGCCCAATACCAAGCAAGAATACTTTATGCCAAGTTGTATTTTTATCTAAGATGTACCTTAGAAACAGATGAGGAAAAAAATGGGAAAGTTTTGAAGGCTGAACACTTTTATTTGCTATGGCGGCTTCTGCTTTTGTTTGCTGAAAACATAGATGCTTATTTGTTAGACACAAAATCTCAATAAAAAAGATGTCTATTGGAATATTCTATTTCACATACTAAGTCTAATTTTTTAAAAGTAGAGATACAACTTTCTAAAACTGATACTAGCATATTCTCCATACATTTTTTTAAATAAACACGAAGAAAACTATCTCCTCAAATGATGGGGGGAAGTGTTGGGGTGCTGTTACCCTGACTGATATGACAATTGAAGTCATGCACGCAATAGCAATAGCATATGTGGCTGCATGCATGGGACCCAAAGGAAAAAACAAAGGGGAAATGCAACATGAGAGTGGGGAAGTATTAGTTTGTAAAGAGAACAGCATTGCTGAGAGGGAATGAGAGAGAAGTAGTCTGTGAATATTGTCTTATAGCCTTGTATTTGAAACCTTCAAAAATAAATACTCATGCCCAGGAATACATGGCCAACGCAAAATAAGCTTATTGCTGTTTTTAAAGTTTTTTTTTTTTTTTTGGTTTCACAATGCTTTGTCTGGGCATTCTTTTAATCTTACAGATCTTTTACTTATATATTATGGTTCTCAAGTTTTTGTGTGGGTTTTCTGTGTGCAAAAGTGTGTGTCTTGGTGTCTGTATGTCTTTCTTGTGCTTCTTCTCTGAATCTTTTTTTCTATTGCTTGTTTTTTCTTGTTCTAGGTTGTTGGGAGGGGGCGGATTTTGAGACAGGGTTTCTCTTGTATAGATCTAGCTATCCTGGATCTCACTCTGTAGACAAGACGGGCTCCTGAGTGCTGTGATTAAAGGTGTATGCTACCACCTTCCAGTTCTAATTTATTTTTATTTTATCTTATTATTATTCCTATTATATATCTGTGTGTTTTATAATGAAGGAAGAAAAGAAAATGTAAGAATTTGTGTGAGTAGGAGAAGGCAGAGAGTCTGGAAGCAGCTGGGGAGGAGAAAGTATAATCAGCATATACTGTATGAAAACACAGGTTTTATAAATAAAATAAAATTATGTAAATCATTACTTGCTTGGGTACAGATCAGTTGATAAAGTACTTGCCTAAGGTGTGGAAAGCTCTAGGTTTGATATCTAGTACCTTCTAATCTAGGTGTGCTAGCACACTCCTGTGGTCTCACATTCAGCAGGTGAAAGCAGAATCATCATCTGTAGTTATAAAGTGGATCCTAGGCCATCCTAGACTGGAATATTTAAATCCTTGTTTAAAAACCAAAACCAAACCAAGAAAAAAGAAACCAAAAAACAGAAAACAGAAAAAAACTGTGACTTTTTTTTAAAAAAAATCCATCAGATATGTCCATATAACTATCTGTTTTTCCTCTTCCTTAGGGCAGAATCCCCAAATCCAGACATCCAACTGGTCCAGGGAATGCATCAGACAATTTTTTCCCAGGCGGAAATGTTTTGTCTTTGACTGGCCAGTGAGCGACCAACAGCTCTTAGCCAAGATTGAGAGCATACCAGAAAGTCAATTGAATCCTAAATTCCAGAAGCAATCAAAGACTTTCTGTTCTCATATCTTCACCCATGCAAGTACCAAGAAACTCAGAGAGGGAGTCCTGGTCACTGGGAATCGTGAGTCACTTTTTAAAGGCTTATGTCTTCTCTGGGTCAGTCCAGAGTGAAGTCTGGATTCTTTGGTAGGATTGTCAGTACATTTATATACTGCATTATAGGAATGGGGGAATGCAGAAGTATGTATAATATATGGAAATCCACACTTCTTTATTAAGGTTTCTCTACTAAGGAAAAAGAGAAATATTTTTTTAAAAAACAACCATGCTTTATGTTGGATATTTTGGTACACCATTGTAATGTCAGCTATGTAAGATGCTGAAGTAGGGGGTTTCCTAGCTTGATATCCCAGTCAACTTAGCAAATTGTCTCAAGATAATAGACAAAACAAGGTAGAGCTGAGCTCAGTGGTGCAAAAAGTGCTTACAGTAGTCAAGGCTCAATTACAAGAATCATAAAAAATTAACTGGGGGTCGATTATTTAAATTAACAAATAGATATAAAACAGGGATGTAGACATAGTTCAATGGGAGGATTTTTGACCAGCATGCAGTAAGTATACCAGTAATATAATGCTCAGAATCACAAAACATAATATTTAATAAATAGGTAAATTAATAAATATTAAGCAAAGCAGTGGATATAGCTCAGTGGAAGAATGTTCACCTAGTGGCCTGCATATAGGATCATAGGCTCAATCCCCAGTATCACATTTCAGTAGCCAACCAACAAAAGATTTCAGTTGATTTACATATGTCAGAAGAAGAAGCAGCAAACCCTGAGTGCTGTGCACAGTTAATGAATGAGTGTGAAGCAAATTTGAACTTAATCGTCTTTACAGAGCGGACTTTGTAGACATGGCACCTCTGCAGTAGCCCATGCGAAGGTGGGTCCGTGTTTCATTAACCTCTGACCTTTTCAGACTAAAGGCTCTCCATTTTTATTTGGAAATGGGGCTCACAAATTAAAGATTTTTTTCTGTGTAATAAGACACTTCATTTGTTTCTATGGGAAAGTATTCTAAGAAACCATTGATCATAGTGCTTTAATCATTTTAATTTTGTTGTATGGTGAAGGACAATGAAACCAAATAAGTAAGAAATACGATTCAGATTTTTACATGAAAATGATTTCATAGAAGCAGGATGAAGATGGTGACCAGGAGGAAAATAAGAGGAAGAAAAGAAAACTTTATATTTAGTATAATGGGTTTTGGGGAGTGAAATTTTTCTAGTGTGCCCTAAATATCACATCTCCTTAGGACTGGGGACTCTAGTGGAGACCTATGTGGATGCCATCAACAGCGGGACAGTGCCTTGCTTGGAGAATGCGGTGAAAACACTGGCCCAGCGTGAGAACTCAGCAGCTGTGCAGAAGGCAGCTGACCACTACACTGAGCAGATGGCCCAGCGAGTGAGGCTCCCTACAGACACTCTCCAGGAGCTTCTGGATGTGCACACAGCCTGTGAGAAGGAAGCCATCACTGTCTTCATGGAGCACTCCTTCTTGGATGACCATTGGGAGTTCCAGAAGAAGCTTGTGGTGACATGCCTTAGCATTTGTCCTTACTGGTGCCTGGCCTTCTGCCATAAGGCTCTATGCTTTGATCCCATGCTCCTTCTTTCCTATCATGCAAAAGACAGGGTTCTTTAGCACAACTCTACCCTTTTCTCTATTAGATGTTTTTAGTTTTTTATACTTCTTTTAAAAAATTAAAACAAATAGGTGTAAGTGTGTTTTGCCTATTGTACACCCGTGTATTAAATGTATGCAGTGTTCATGAAGTCTAGAATGGTACATTGGAT
Source organism: Arvicola amphibius (assembly GCF_903992535.2). Taxonomy (NCBI): domain Eukaryota; kingdom Metazoa; phylum Chordata; class Mammalia; order Rodentia; family Cricetidae; genus Arvicola; species Arvicola amphibius. Next base: position 48,457,971 of record NC_052060.1, on the reverse strand, counting down.
CTCCTGTATCTGGATTACAGATGGTTTGCGTTCCTATGAAGATGTTAGGAATTGAACCTTCGTCCTTTGGAGAAACAGTCATTGTTCTTGACTGCTGTGCCATCTCTCTAGTCCAACTTCATTTTTATTGCTATTAAATAGGTTGTTATGTGTTTAGTGTCTTCTAAAGTATATTTATATGGCACAGTTCTTCAAGTCAGGTGCAGCACTGGGTATGTGGGTCTCTGCTCAGTGTATCCCAATCTTAAATTCAGGTGCCAAGTAGTCTTAGCCCGTGTCTAGAGGCTCTGAGAACCCCTTCTGTCTTTGGTGTGTCAGTGGGGCATTCTGTCCTTTCCTCACTTCTCATCTCTGTATTTTGTCTATAATCAGTTGTAGAAAAGTGATTTTGACAGGTTCCTATGGTCAAGTAAACATTTCTTTTTTTCACCTTTGACAAAGTTTAAATATTAAAAATATGTTAAATGCTTCCTAAGCAGTTTATCAGACAATAATGTGATATCTGTCAATCAGAGCTGACCAATTGTTGTTTCTCTTTAAAGTATCTCTATTAATTAACAAGTTCATGTATAATACAGAGAGTTGACATACTGAAGCTATTTAGGTTATGGCTGCAGTTTTTGGTCAGTAAATTCAATTTCTTGAAGTTGGGCTGTGCTGTATAAAGATGCAGTCACAGGATTAATGTCCATCTTATTCTGGGACAATGAAGAATGTAGATGCCAAGTTAGGAAACTCTTGGGGAAGTAGCATCATTCTGATGACCAGAGATGCTGTCATAATGTTTTTCTTTTACTCTGTCTTTGACCATTCAAAACATAACAAACATCATCCATAGTGAGAACAGCAGCATGGTTATAACTTAAAAATATAAATATTAAACCTTGAGATTTTTAACTTCATACTTCTCACCCTCATTAAAGGAATTCTTGAAGCACCCACTGCTCAGTTCAGAATAAACCTATCCAGAACTGACAGGTGGATTTGTTGTGCAGATATTTTCAACCACACGAAAGCACATTCTCTGAGGAAGCTGTGTCCCCTTCTGGTTCAACTTTGCATAACAAAGTTATTTTATTTTATCAGACTTTATCAGAATTTTATTATTTGTAAGGCTGGGATTATAAGAGCATTGTGTATGCTAGGCAAGTAGTATACCAATAGAGCTACAGCCCTCCCTGCTCCATTATCATTCGTATTTATATTGTGGATGCATAGACACTCTTTATCCCAGCCCACAAAGAAGAACAGAGATGCTCCGCCTATTCGCCCTACTTTTATAGCTTTTGAGTTTGAGGCTAAGATAATTAGGAAGTCACTCAGAGTTCACCAGTCCAGGGCTAAAGCTCTTTCTCTGATCTTCCTCCTGTCCTAGTCTACTCTAGGGCTGTCACATTGCTTCATCCAAGACTATCACAGTGACACTTTCTTCTATCAGCTTCTTTCTTCTGTCTTCCCTACTCATGTGCAGGCTACTGTAGAGAAGAGGAAGGAGGCATTCATGCAGCAGAATGAAGCAGCATCTCTCAGTTACTGCCAGGCCGAACTGGAGAGGCTTTCAGAGTCACTGACGGAGAACATCTCGTGTGGAGCTTTTTCTGTTCCTGGTGGGCACAGCCTCTACTTAGAAGTCAGAAAAAAGGTTGAGCAGACCTACAAACAAGTGCCTAGGAAGGGAGTGAAGGTGAGGAATGAAGGTGGGGAGGGTGGGTATGGTCCTACAGCTGGGGCACAACTAGAGCAGTAACTGCTGCTCCCAGAATCTAATCCTCTTCTCTGGAGAGAAATCAGAGTATCTTGTATCTTGGACATTCTAGTCTTTACATCCACAAAATACTGTATGATACAAAATAACTAATAAATATTAATTTCCTCAGAACATATTTGTAACATAAATCCAAATGAAAGAGAACATTAATTTACTTAATTTTTGATATTATATATGTTATTACAGAAAGAACTTTTATTCTCAGGAAGCTTATGATTTTAGCTAACATGAACAAATAGAGCTTGCTTGTTAATTAGGAACTAATTATTAAATGTAAAGAGGTGGTAGTAGAAGTGGAGATGGTGGTGGTGGTGGCAAAGATGCTGATACTACAATGTTGAGTACTCATTTCCTAAATTAAGTTAGTATTATTTTTCTTGGGAAAATCAGTTTATTACAAATGAAAGAACAAATCAGTTTCTAACAGTATCTCTACTGTACAGTTGAGGGTGTGGTGAACAGAGAAACTCCCACAGATTTGTAAAAGAAGCAAAACAACTTCATTCAGAGAGAAACAATCATACAGCTAAGAGAGGAGTACACTGTTCAGATTGACAGAGGTCATGTAAGTGAGGGTATTCAAATGACCCAAGTTCCACCCTGGGTCGCTTTGAATATCTCTAAGGCAGAGGTAGTTACTGTAGTCATACTTTGAGTTGTTCTGTATATTGAAGGATATATTAGGCCATACATTCAATTTCCCTAATGCCCATGCCTGTTCTCACAGATAGTGCATCTGATTTTAATTATGTGACTGCTCAGTAGTGCATGGGCCTGATAGCCCTGTGCACACACTGAAAGCTACCTGAGACCAGATCTGTTCTATAGGATGCATTGGCAATATACTTGAATCTAACCTGTCAAGGCTTGATTGATTTATGGGTGGACATTTATACTATCATTCATAGGGAAGTTATGTGTAGCCCATGCTGGAATGCTGGAGGGACTGAGGGATTGGGTGAATTGTTTGGAGAGGGGTGTGTGTGTGCATAGTGCACACAGGTAAAGAAATAAGTTTTCAGAGTGCATTATTATGAGACAGCGAAGGTTGTAAACCAAATAAGGTCTAAGATTATTAATATATTCCCTAACCCTGCCTGCCTCATATGTTTTTGTGTGACTGTGTAGATTTTTCATATTCTTTACTCTTTTGACTCTTTGCTCCTTTGGGGGTCTATCACCAAGCTCCAAGTAAATACACAGAGGCTTATTATTATTTATAAATGTTCAGCCTTAGCTTGCTTATTTCTTGCCAACTTTTCTTAACTTAAATTATCCCATCTACCTTCTGTCTCTGAGCCTATTTCTTTTCTTACTTCTGTATATATGACTTTCACTCTTACTCCATGGCTGACTGTGTGGCTGGCCTCTAGTATCCTCTTCTCTTGTTCTCATGCACCCTGATCCTCTTTTTTTATCTTTTCCTCCCTTAAATTATTATCTCTGCCTGTCAGCCCTGTCTATCTTTTCTCCTGCCTTGCTATTAGACCAATCATGTTAGACAGGCAAAGTAACACAACTTCACAGAGTTAAGTAAATGTAACATAAAAGAATGCAACACATTTTTGCATCATTAGACAAATGTTCCACAGTGTAAACAAATGTAAAACATCTTAAAATAATATTCTACAGTTGAACTGCACACAATTCTGGTTGGAGCTGGTACCCGGACTGGCTAGTGGGCGACATTCCTGGGGAAAAAGGTTGGAGCTATCAGAGGGCTATTATAGAGGTCTTCTTAATCTCAAAAAAGAGCATAGACTTTTTACAACCACAGAATTAAAGGATTCATGGGAACTAAAGCAGGATTCAAATATTGCAGTCAGGTTAGTAATCTCATTGAATGATAACTCTTTCATCACAAGAATACATCTTGCCACTTAATATTTTCTCTCTTTGGGTACACAGGCAACTGAGGTGTTCCAGAACTTCCTGAAGTCACAGATAACAATAGAAGCTTCCATCTTGCAGTCAGATAAAGCCCTCACTGATGGGCAGAAAGCCATGGCAGGTACAGAGATGGGCTCTGCCCTCAAAGAGTTCCTGTAAAGCCCTCTGATATCACATACACACAAACAAGGATATCTCTCCTGTATCTTCTCTATCTAAAACCATAATTGGAATTGGTGTTGCATGGTTAACCAGTCAGTACATTTCCATCATGTATGGAATCAGTGTCTACTGATGGGAAGATGCAGAGAGTTCCTATGGGGAAATCAGCTTGGAACATCAGGAGAGTAGTTCTGAATTCTAATTATCCTTTCTTCCTTCTGCAAAACCCTTGTGTGACAGCTGAGCAGGCCAAGAAGGAGGCAGCTGAGAAGGAAGTGGAGCTAATGAGGCAGCAACAGACAGAGCAAGAGCAAGCAAAGGAGGCTCAAATGAGAACTTTGTCAGAAAACATGGCCCAGCTGCAGAAGAAGATGGAAAGTGAAAGGGAGAACCTACTGAGAGAGCAGGAGAGGGTACTGGATCACAAGATCAAGGTGAGGATAGATGGGGATGGAAGTACCTGGTGGACCACGGCACCCCGGGAAGGAAAAGTGTGTCAAGGAAATCATGATCCCAGAGAGAATCCCCAAGGGCACATAATCATAAAAAGCTCAAATCCATCTAGATCCTGGTGAAGCTCTAAATTCTAAAATTGCATTGCTTCCTGTAGCATTAGCAATCTAAAGGGTGATGGAGTGAAGAAGAAAAAAAAAAAACATTCACAGGACTGTTCTTGTATATTTTAGAATAGTTTCATTTTACTCCAAATGACAATACCTCAATGCACCACCACTCCTAAGAATTCTTGCAGAACTGTCCAGGATACACATTTGAAATTATCGGATTAGTCAGCATAAGAACCTGAAGCTCTGAACCAGGCAGTGTCTGTTTCCAGATCCGGTTGGTGTATTCTACAGAACTAGAGTAAAGTGCAGTCTTCCTCCCCACCCAGAGCTTGACAGCTCTCCTTTCAGGGCAGCAGTTAGTTCCCATCATGTGTTACACAGATGGGGACAGCTTAGTTCAATGAAGCTGAGACTGAATGAGAATTAAAGTTACAGACCTCCAAAATGGCATTGTGCTTTACCCCATAGTTCTCAGGGCTGTCCTAGCACTAAGTCTCCTTCATCCCAGAAAAAGAATTGTAAGCAAATATCAGCCATAGCTACTCTCACTCTTTGGTTCCAAAACTGTGAGGTGTTAGGCAAACTTGTCAAATACTATTTTTATAAATGTAGGAAACAAACATGCACACATATGCTTAGCTGCTGATGTTGTTAATTATGCAATATTAGTAGTATATATTTTTAAAACGGACTCTCTCTTTTTGTAGGTTCTAAAAGAACTAATTCTTGATGGAGTTGAGGAGAAATATGATGATTTAAGAAGAGAAATAAAGCTAAAAGAAGAAGAGATTGAAGACATTAAACACAGCTCGATTCAGAATATCCTTGATATTGCTAGCAATATATTAACTGAATCACTTCCCGTGTTATGTAATATAGGGATGCAGATTCTCAGCTCCTATGTCCTAGGTTAAAGTTTCCTATGAAGTATAGCATGAAGGCCTCTTATGTGGTAATAATACTATTTTTATTATTGATTTTTATTGAACTCTACATTTTCTCTGCTCCCCTCCCTGCCTATCCCCGCCCCACTTCAACCCTATACACACATTTTAGTGTGTATGTCATAATGAATTTATTCAGCAGATATTTCAAAGTAAATAATTACCAAAGAAGATCAGAAGCTGACAGCTTCCCCACCAAAAAGTAGAAACTCAACTAAAATTTTGTTGGGTAAATAGAAATCATTCATGAAAAAGATGCAGTTAAGTCACGAAGGAAAATAGTCTATCTATAAATTCTCACCAACATGACTGCCCAACCAGGAGCTGAACAAGTACAATAAACTTGCCAAAGTAGACAGGAAATACCCAAGCGCTCTACCCTATGCAAAGAGCTACATATAACTAAAAAATGTTGAGAGCAAGACAAATATTCTTCTTCAGAAAAGAGAACACCAATTGCTTATCCAATATCAAATGGCTAACACTGAAAATATACACACAAATAACACTATACAGACTGAACAGCTTATATTTAAGAATATACATGTATACACATATATGCATGCAATAACAATTAATGAAAAGATAGGCTATGAATTTGAAAGAGATGAAGAGTATATTGGGGGGTGGGAGGGAGGAAAGTAAAGGGAGAAATGTTGTAATTTCAAATTAAGTAATTACTTTTAATGTAATTTCTATAATTGTAATTTCAAAAATTAAAAAGGTCAAAAAAGTAAATATTTGCAATGCCTGTTTCAGTCCTGTGTATTATTTATTATTAACCTTTGTGAGAAGAGTCTATCAACTACATTTTTAATAGGCATAAGTATGAGGAAAATATATGTTTTGATGAAATAAAATCCACAAAATATAATTAAGAGGTTCACATTTTACTTGTATTTTGAGCAAGAAAGAAGCATGTTGGACAGCATGAGTTAGGGCTTTATGGAACTGACAGACTCTCATGTTTGGTGGAAAGGAGGGCCATATTGAAATTATACTTCAAAATTTAATATGCATATAGTTCTAACCTGTAAAATCCACATTCATGAATTTCATATGTCATTTCCAGGTGAAAACGACACTTGTAGAGATAGTTGTGTGCCTTAATTAGGATTTCTATTGCTGTGATGAAACACCATGAACAAAAGGCAAGTTGGGAAGAAAAGCGCTAATTGATTTACCCTCCTATACTGCTGTTCATCATTGAAGGAAGTCAGGACACCAGTTCCAACAGGGCAGGGAGCTGGAGGCAGGAGCTGATGCAGAAGTTATGAAGAGATGCTGCTTACTGCCTTGCCTCTCATGGCTTACTCAGCTTGTTTTCTTATAGAACCTAGGGCCACCAGCCACGGGACAGCACCACCTTCCGTAAGATGAGCCCTCCTCTCTTGATCACTAATTGAGAAAATGCCTTACAGCTGGATCTCATGGAGGCATTTCCTCAATTGAAGCTGTTTCCTCTCATGACTCTAGCTTGCTTGCATCAGGTTGACACAAAATCAGCCAGTACAGAGATGTGTCTCAGGATTATTGTCTTGTCAAGACTCTGGAACAACTTTAGTGCTCATTTGTTAGCTCTTGTAATGAACATAAATGGAAAGAGATACTCTATATCTACCCAAGCTAAAGGGAACCACTATCTGTACTGATATGAGAAAGTCTTCAGGATTTACTATTATTGGAAAATGATACACACAGTTTGTAAGTGAGGCACTGAGCTAAGAAAATAATGAGGATTTGAATGTATCGGTATCAGTGTAAAATACAAAATAAATTAGTATTTACATCTACCGCATGAGTGGAGATAGCTGAGGAGGTTAGAAGAGAACCACTAACATTGTTAGCTATTCTTTGAATTTCACATTTCTCATGAATTTATTACTCATTCACTCAAATATTTAAAAATGACAAACATTAAAATGCAAACAGATGTACAGAATGAGAGCATTCAGGACAATATGGAAGTCTTGAATGTGACTACAGACAGCTTGAGTCCACCTGTAGGACACAGAAAGTCTGTGCCATGTCTCATTCTGTTTCAGGTCTGTCAGTGGAGACTTGAAATTCTAATTACTATGCTTTACAATATATGACACCCTGTATTATTGCCACAGTGATCTTTTTTTTTCATGGTTTATTTTTTTATATTTAAAAATTTCCATCTCCTCCCCTCCTCCTCCCCCTTCCCTCCCCTCCTCCTCTCCCTTCCCTCCCCTCCCCTCCACCCATACCTCCCCTCCCTCCCTCTCCAGGCCAAGGAGCCATCAGGGTTCCCTACTCTATGTTAAGACCAAGGTCCTCCCAACTCCCCCCAGGTCCAGGAAGGTGATCGACCAAGCTGAGAAGATGATTCTTAACCTCTATGTCGCAACATTTTGAGGGTCAAACCACACTTTACTGGGGTCACCTAAGACCATCTGCATATCAGATAGTTACATTAAGATTCATAATAGTAGCAAAATTGTTATGAAGTAGCAACAAAACTAATTTTATGTTTGGGGGTCACCACAACATGTGGTACTGTATTAAGGAGTTGCAGCATTAGGAAGGTTAAGAACTGCTGCCCTAGAGAATACTGAAGAAAGCCTACTTTAAGTTTCTCTTTACCTCATTACAGTCCTTCTCTTCACCTGTAAGACCCTGACTTGTTTTGGATCTAGGTTTCCTCTCAGAAAGCTGTAAGTGGCACTACAGTTTTGGAGCCTGCTTTGTGACCTACCATTCCAGCCATTCGTTGATAAGGGTGATGATAGTCCTCTGGCTACCTTCAGATCTGAAGGGATATCACAGCGGATAGGTGGATGAGGGGTCTCTAATCCTTGTCCAAAGTAGGGGTTCAAGCCTGCATGTAATGGTAGGAGACTTGAGGAAATTCTACCAGAAGTGCCTGTTGTATTAATTGTCCCTTGGAAGAACCTGAAAAGACAGCAACAGTCATGATTATCAAAAATATAGGTAAGAGTGAGAAAAGATCTCATCCTCAGAGATTGGCAGTGGTCAGGAGACCATAAACATTAGTAGTCACATCAACCCAAGAGAGCACTTATCAGGCGATGGACCCATCCCATGTTGGTCAAGGGCCTTGCGGAGGCCCAAAAGTGTGAGCCTATTCCACCTTTTCCGAAGTTCAGAGAGTTTCAGCTTGCTCACAGTTGTTGACAACACTGTGACTACAAACCCTGACCTAGGGTGTAGTTACGTGGTGTTTTGGAGATTAAGACAGCCCATAGAGGTGTATCCTCTCCACCATGAGACCCAACATCAGATAATTCAACCATACTTCTGCTCCTTTTGAATTAGGAGGTTTGACCTGGGGAGTGGCTTCCTTCAGGATACTTGATCTAGGAGTCTGTCTGAACAACAGAATGCTTTTCACATGAATTAAACACTTGATGGCTCAAAGTATTGAAGCAAAAAGCTATTTTAGTTGTTCTTTGTATCATGTTAAAGCAGTCTTTTTCCTTCTTCTGCCCTTTGGTATTGGGGTATAAAAGTATGAAAAGTTAAACACGGCTGAACTCAGAACTGAGAACTTCGTATGCATGAGGCACTGCGACTATCCTATGTCTGTGATTTTTTTCTTATTCTAGTCCCTCCTACCTAACTTCTCTAATCCTCATGCCCCTACCCTGGAATGTATAGACTCACCATGGCTAAGAATCATCCCAAAAAGGTGGCCCACGATGATATGGCAGCCCAACTTGGTGTGGCTTATGGCATATGGCATGGGGCTGAGAACTCAAGCAGATAACACATGCATTTACGTTTGGCCAGCAGTACAAGGGGAAAATGTGATGGATCATCACCCACAAATAAGATGCCGCAGGTATAAAAGTAAGAGGTGAATACTCATGTAAATGTAGAAAATTAATATAAAGAGGCAATAATTATGTCAAGGGTAAAGCTGTAAATATGGGACAAAAAATAGTATTCAACTGTCTGTGCAGTTGCTTGGATGTATTTTGATAACCAGAGGAACTGGGGCAGAGCAGAAACAAATGCAAAGATTTTTTAGAGTTTGTCGATACTGTAAACAGTATACTTCCTGCTCCTCTGGCAGCATATCTGCAGCTGCGCTCAGGCTGCTCCTGGACTTGGAGAGGTCTAAGTGTGGCCCTGCCTTCATCCTCCAGCAAATGGTGGTGCTGGGGTCATGGAGTTACAGACTCTGGTGCTGCTGAGCAGGTGGGAAGACTAAAGGGAGCTTGTTCTGTAGAAGGAGCTAGCCCTGAGGGCCTGTAACTGCTTCTATAGCCTGCAGGGGTAGGGGTGGCCTTTGAGTCTTAGAGTATGAAAGAATCAGGCTTGGAGGAATCAAGAAAAGGATAGGGGAAGGAGGGTGGGGGTGTTGGCTTGTCAGCAAAAGCATTTTCCGAAGGTATATTAGTAGTGGAGGACTGGGATCTGGCAGAGAATAACTGCTGCTTGCTTGGGGAAGAGGTTTACAGAAACTTCAGGATTAGAGGTCTATTGGTAACAGATGTGCCTTTGGTGGTGAGAAAGCCCCCATCTTACCAAATGGAAGCATGCTAATGTTGGATGTGGAATGTATATGAGGGTTTCGACCAGTGCTAAGGTGACAGCTCTAGTAATGGCTTTGTCTTCAGTGAAGTGGTGCCTGGTGGTAAAGGGACAGACTCTATAAGTGAGTCAGAGGAGACTAAGGTACAGCCCATTTGGCAGGAACCAGTGGAGCTAAGAGATGAGTTTCCATCTATGAACCATGGACAGCTAGGTTGTGGCCCAGTGATGTGGGATTTACCTCTATATGCTATGATTACCATTAATGAATAAAGAAACTGCTTTGGGCCTGTTGATAGGGCAGAACTTAGGTAGGCAGGGAAAACAAAACAGAATGTTGGGAGGAAGAAGGCAGAGTTGGAGAGACGCCATGGAGCCTCCAGAGTCAGACATGCTCAATTTTTGCCGGTAAGCCACTGCCATGTGGTGATACACAGATAAATAGAAATGTGTTAAATTAATATAAAAGTTAGCCAATAAGAAGCTAGAGCTAACGGGCCAAGCAGTGTTTGAATTAATATAGTTTCTGTGTGTTCAGGGCAGCTGGGACAAGCAAGCAGCCTCCTCCTACAGCAAAGGGCCAATAGTAAATTGTGGAGATTTGTAGGCAAGAGATTTTAGCCAGGATTTCCTAAGAGGGTGATGTAGAAAAGTTGAAGCTTAAAGGGAGAAAAACAGAGGCTTTTGTGTGAAAAGGGATCTTTGAATTGGTGCGTTAGGAGGACACACCTAACCAAAAGGTCAAAAGTGAGTCTAGAGGCTCCCGTGACAATGAGGAAGCTGTTTCTAGGACAGGAAAACAAAGTTGCTGTCACCTAACTGCTGTACGAAGCTGTTTAGAAAGCTACGCGCGAGGACCTTTCACCTATTCCCAGACCACATGTCTATTCACCAGTTTTCAGCGGTATAAAAAAAATAAAGGGTTAGTCACGATTTCATTGGTATAAAAGATAAATGGTCTTGCACAAAGCTCGAGGAAGTAGCAGAGAAAGGAGGGTGTTACAGATCTCAGGGTGGGTGGTTCCGGTTACTTCCAGGCATTGTGTTTAAAATGCGCTTGTACAAAGGTTTTCCAGCTAAGAAAAAAAAAAATCCCTTTTTGGTTTCTAACTTTTTGGCTTTTCTGGCCCAACCTGAACAAAGTAGAATTGTTTCAGGCCACTACATTAAATATACAAACACTAATGCAAGCTGAAGAGCGAAAGGGGTTTGTGCATATTTGTTTTATATCTGCCACTACAGATAAGAAAAAAAAAAAACCGGCTTTAGATAATAAGGGCTGGAAATCCCTGCAGGTCAACTAAAGGTTGCTGGAAATGTAAAGTCCTTCATCTGTTGCTCACCTGCATCCAGAAAGTGAAAGTAAAGAAGAATTACTCAGGTAAAAAAAGTGGACTCAATTCTGGAAAATCTGCTTTTTTCTCGTTAGATCAAAACAGGAACTTGCTTTGAAAAATGAAATTCCATTGCTTATTTCATAAGGAGCATCCAAGGAAAAGTAGCACACACTATACTTACTCCATGTTGAGAAGAATGCTCCATGATATACTACACTAACACTATATTAAATACAAAACCATTGATAGGATGAGGTCTGGGGATTGATATTTGATGTAACAACACCTATGGGCATTTGAAAGGGGCTGATTCCTGGGACACTCAATACTGCAATTGTGAGGGAAGCAAACTTACTAGACAAGGAGAATGTAGGATAGAATGTCAGGAGACGAACAAGAGAGCACAGTATTGCTCACGTCTAATGAACGGCAAAGCTCTCAAATGAACCATGCAATTGTGAAGATAGGCCATTTTAAACCCAAGAAACCAAGAAAGCCAGTGGAGTGATTAAAACATGTGTGAAGAACTGAGAACAAAAACTCTAGAGTTCAAACTGTTCTGAAGAGGATCCATAAGGTAGCATGGAAGTCCAGGGCAGAGAAAAGGAGGCATCTGTGTTAGGACTTCTATTGATGTGGGGGAAGGAAAGGGTTTAGATCATGCTACAACTCTTAGGTCAGGGCAGGAAAGGGTTTAGATCATGTTACAATTCTTAAGTCAGGACAGGAACGCAAGGCTGGAACCTCGAGGCAGGAGCTGATGCAGAGGCTATGGAGGAGTGCTGTTTACAGTCTAACTTTATCATGGCTTGTTCAGTTTGCTTTCTTATGCCACCCAGGACCATCTGCCCAGGGGTGGCATCACTCACAATGGGCTGGGTCCATACACATCATTCATCAGTCAGCCAACACAATAACCTCACAGATTAGCCCACAAGCCAATCTTAGTAAGTCATTTTCTCAAGGAAGATTCCATTTCCAAAATATGTCTACAGTTTTGTAAAATTAGCAAAACACACCAACACATTAGACAAGCAAAATTCTTCTCTCTCTCTCTCTCTCTCTCTCTCTCTCTCTCTCTCTCTCTCTCTCACACACACACACACACACACACACACACACACACACACACACACACACACACGCTCCAGTTTGTTAATGGAATATTTTTATCTTCATGACTTTCTGAACTATTCTGTGGAGAGATTTCAATTGTAAGTAGATCTACCTCTCTGAAATATCAATGGGGATGTGAATAAGTCAAACTGCAATTTCTCTCTGGTGAGTGTTTGGGCAAATGAATTGTCCACTGTTCAGAGATGTCACAGGTAAGCTGCTGTCAGGTGCTCAGTCTTGGTATCAGATAGAAGTAGTTCTCATGAGATGGCCACACAGTATGCTGGGCATTTGTTTTTATTGTATACATGTAAGGTTTACAGTTCCATAACTGATGTACATATGTATTGTAAAATATCATCATAGTGAGGCTTACGAACATCTGTCACTGTATAGTTAGCTTTTTATGAAGATATTACTTCTATAGGCTTCCTTAGCAGTCAGTATCTGACATTCTTTGATAACCCTTAATTTAAAACTGCCCTTGAATGAATCTATTGACATACACACTAAAAACGTGAGTCACTATGTATGCTACAAATGCCTTATAAACCTCTTAATAGTTGAGCTGAGTACGTTCACCAGTGTGTCATGCAGTACAGAAACACCCCATTCAACAATCCTGGGAATGGTTTCAATCTCTTTTTCTCTTTGCTTTGCTTCCCTTCTTAAGCCATCATATTGCTTCCCAACTCCTTCAGGAAGTAGTTCTTTTAGAACCTACAAAAAAAAGAGAATCAACTTTTAAGAATACATATTAGTAGTATTTCATAATTAATAACATCAGCAGATAAGCTTATTATACATGTTTCCTCAGTCTACAAAAATTAGTATTTGACCAGTTTGTCCAGAACCTCACGCTTTTGAGCTGAAGAGTAACTATAGGTGATAAATGTTTACAGTTCTCTTTCTGGGATTAATGGGACTTGGTGCTAGGACAGCCCTGAGAACTATGGGCTAAAGCACAATGCCATTTTGGAGGTCTGTCACTTTAACTCTCATTCAGTCTCAGCTTCATTGAGCTAAGTTAACCCCATCTGTGTAACACATGATGGTAACGAACTGCTGCCTTGAAAGCAGAGCTGTCAAGCTCTGGGTGGGGAGGAAGACTGCACTTTACTCTAGTTCTGTAATACACCAACCAGATCTGGAAACAGACACTGCTGGGTTCAGAACTTCGGGTTCTTATGGTGACTAATCCCATCATTTCAAACGAGTATCCTGGACAGTTCTTAGGAGTGGTGCGTTGAGGTATTGTCATTTGGAGTAAAATGAAACTATTTTAAAACATACAAGAGAATCGCCTGTGTATTTTTTAATCATTATTTCTATTTCTAGTACTACAAAAAGTGATGCATTTTTAGAATTAAGAGCTTCACCAGGATCTATGTGGATTTGAGGTTTTCATGGTCACATGTCTTTGGGGTTCTCTGTGGGATCATGATTTACTTAACAGTGTCACACTTCTCCTTCCTATGGGGTCATCATCTTCCAGGTACTTCCAACCCCATCTATCCTCACCTTCAGTTCTTGAGTCTTCTCTCTCAGAAGGTTTTCCATATCCCTCTCCATCTTCTTCTTCAGCTTGGCCATGTTTTCTGACAAGGTTATCTTCTGAGCCTCCTTCACTTGCTCTTGCTCTGTCTGTTGCTGCCTCCTTAGCTCCACTTCCTTCTCAGCCACCTCCTTCTTGGCCTGCTCAGCTGTCACACAAGGGTTTTGCAGAAGGAAGAAAGGATAATCAGAACTGAGAGCTCCCCTCCTGATGTCAGAGACCAAGCTGATTTCCCCATAGGAACTCTCTTCATCTTCCCATCAGTAGACACTGATTCCATACATGATGGAAATGTACTGACCGGTTAACCATGCAACACCAGTCCCAATTATGGCTTTTAGATAGGGAAGAAGATACAGGAGAGATATCCTTCTTTGTGTGGGGTATGTTTCTGTTCATAAATCAGAGGGATTTACAGGAACTCTTTGAGAGCTGAGCCCATCTCTGTACCTGCCATGGCTTTCTGCCCATCAGTGAAGGCTTTATCTGACTGCAAGATGGAAGCTTCTATAGTTATCTCTGACTTCAGAAAGTCCTGGAACACCTCAGTTGCCTGGGTACCAAAAGAGAGAAAATATTAAGTGGCAAGATGTATTCTTGTGATGAAAGAGTTATCATTCAATGAGATTACTAACCTGACTGCAATATTTGAATCCTGCTTTAGCTTCCACAAGTCCTTTAATTCTGTGGTTGCAAAAAGTCTATGCTCTTTGCTGAGATTAAAAAGCCCTCTGTAACAGCCCCCTGCTAGCTCTCCAGTCTTGTTTCCCAGGAATGTCACCCACTAGCCACTCCAACTAATAACCCCTGCCAGGTTTGTGTGCAGTTCCCCAAACACATATAAGGCAGGCAGGCTTAAGGGAAAAATTAATAGTCTGTGGCCTTATTTTTTTTTTGGTTTTTTGATACAGGGTTTCCCTTAGTTTCTAGAGCCTGTCCTGGAACTAGCTCTTGTAGACCAGGCTGACCTCGAACTCAGAGATCCGCTTGCCTCTGCCTCCCGAGTGCTGGGATTAAAGGCTTGCACCACCACCGCCCGGCTTAGTCTGTGGCCTTATTTGATTTAGGGTATACATCCCTCCCCTTCTTGTAATGATGCACTTGCCAGCCTGGTTCCGTTACCTGTGGTTACTATGCACACATACCCCTCTCCACACAACACTCCTAATACCTCAGACACTCCTGTTGCAACCTTGCACTGGCTACACATACATTCCTCTGTGAGCAATAGCATAAGTATATCCATCCCTAAATCAAGTCAAGACAGGTTTTATTCAAATATACATCCTATAGAATAGATCTGGTCTCAAGTTGCTTTCAGTGCATGCACAGTGCTAAAAGCAAACTTTGTCCTTCAAGTAAAATCTTACTAAGAATATTCATACTTAGCATTTCATGCCTATGCACAACTGAGCATTCACATGATTAAAATCAGATACACTATCTGTGAGAAAAGGCATGTGCATGAGGAAATTGAACGTATGGCCTAATCTATCCTCTAGTATAGAGAACAACTCAAACTATGACCATAGTAACTGCCTCTGCCAACTTTTAAATCCATTCAAAGTGGCCATTTGTGTGCCATGTACACTCAAAGAGTGGAACTTGGGTCATTTGAAAATCCTCACTTATATGACTCCTCTCTTATCTGTATGATTTCTTCACTCTGAATTAAGTTGTTCTTAATCCAAGTCTGTGGGAGTTTCTCTGTTTAGTATACCCTTCAACTGTACAAAGGAGATACTGTTAAAAACTAAATCCTTCTGGCCTGAGTATTAAACTGATATTTCAATGAGAAAAATAACACTAACTCAATTTAGAAAACAAGTACTCAATATGTTATTATAATCATCATCTCTACTGATATGTCTAGGTTCATTAAGGTCATTTAAATATGATAGGTAGTCCCAACTTATCAAACAAATTCTATTTGTCTATGTCAGCTAAAACCATAAACTTCCTGAGAATAAAAGTTCTTTCTGTAATAACATCTATACTCTGAAAAAGAATTACCACATTATTGAGAGACCAAGTTGGGAGCCTCGTTACCCTGAGGTGAAGCATACTAACACTGTAGTAGCTGCTGCATGGGGTCACATGTGCAGCATCCATCTGTCACAGTGGGAAAGACAGTGATTTTGCTGTTAGCCACATCACCAATCCTTATCAGTTCAACATGTGTCTGTACTACACTCTAGGAGAGGGCATATGGCCATTGAGCATGAAGCCGATTCCTGAGTTACCTCAGGAGTGGCCAGGATCCAGGAGGAGATACTCGTTCTCTTTGGCTTTAGTTGCGTAGGAAAGGTGGTTGTTGTTAAAACCAAGGCTTTGGATTCAGAGTCATATTTTCTGATTGCTACCTACAGGATGTGATAAGGTGATTTCTGTGAGTGCCAAAGGTCTACACGCTACAGGACTTGCTCTATCAGAGAAATTACACTTCCCTGTATTGCAGTCTGGACTAGCATAACCAACACATCATCAATGACTTCACTATTAGCAGGTGAGGCAAGGCTCACTCCTCATGAATGTAGCCCAAGTGGCCTGGTGGATGAGAAAGCCTTACCTCAGGCTCTCAAAGAGGGAAGGCTATGAGAAGCATCCCTCAATGTGTATGAGAGAGCCCTCTAGCTTCTTTCAGGGTCCATGGTAAATGCACCAAGTATCATCACACCACACAAGGCCTGGTAGAGTGAACAAGCATCACTAGAAATGAGGGAGACAGCTGCCACTGAGATCCACTGAACAAGTGCAGATTGCATCCCAGAAAGCTTACTGTGTCCATTACTTCAGCTCCTTGATCAGTCATTAACCAGCAAGCAACTCATCCCAAACTCCATGGTGCCACATGTAAGTATTACCAGGCATACCAGGTTTAGTTCAGGAGGGCTTCCTGCAGTCATGGAAGGGATCATTCCTAGAGGCATCCCTGTGACTCACAACCTTCTCACAGTATCACACCCTTCTCAAGCCCCCTCCCAACTCTCAAGCCCACAAAACACAGAGACAATCAAGAATGTCCTAAAGAGCAACAGCAGAGAATACTAGAAAGTAATTATTCAGATAAACTTGGAGCAAAAGTCAGTAGAAAATGGAAGAACTAACAAAAGGAATTTGATGATCTTTTAAACTGATCCTGGACATCACGGATGTTGCAGGGTTAAAGCTACAAGACCTAGAAAACTGAAGATGGTGTCTGCTTCCAGAAGTGTGAAAAGACTAGAATGGGATTTATAAATGAGAAATTTCTGTTATTGCATGTTAAATATTTCATCTATGCATCAAGTCACAAGGAATAAATTGAGCTTTCTATTTAACAGTTCCTTGGCCACAGCATGTCCTGAGTAACCTACTCTAGATTATTGTATTAAAAGCTCAGAATATCGAAACTTTTAAAACATTGAAAGGGAATTCCCACCAAGACTAATCTCTTTGGCATACAGTAGTTGGTATCCCTTTTTGCTAATAGGAAGATTAAATTCTGAAATTATGGGGATACATTAGTTGCCTATGCAGATATCCACACACACAGGCCCGAGGAAGTCAAAGTTCCTGTACTTAGAAATTCCTGCTCCCTGAGCAGGCAAATTGCTTATAAGTTCAGGAAAACCCTCTGATGATGACACAAACTGAAACAAAGAAGGGAAAGGAAGAACAAAAAGAAAAAAAAGTATTGTTTCACAAGTGCTTTGTACTCAAATATACTTTCTGTTTCAGATCCTCAGCTATGTTATTGAGTGAAAGACTTGAACTAAAAGGGTTCTAGAAGAATAATGTTGAAGTTCCTTATATCTCAGCAATCACTTCTTATTGTAACTTACCAGACTGACTATGAACAAGCCCACTTTTTTAGACATTGATGAATCCTTTTCATCATGTGATATTTCATACAAGAACACTTCAGATGTGCTATTAGTTGTGAATATTTTTAACAAATCTATTATATTTTTGTGAGCTAGTTACATGTTCTATTCATAGACTTTTTGTTTCTAAAGATAGCTTATATTGAGCCTTCCTGTAGGCACATTTCCGTCTTTTTGTGACAAAAGGAAAACAATAAGCTGTCCAAAGCAGAAAAATAATGGCTACCAGAAGTGTATTTTGTTTTATAGTAAGTTACCATTTCTGTGTTTGTTTATCATAAAGGAAGGCATTTATCATTGAGAACAGTTTTAAATAAAAGGTAATTAAAAACTCAAAACTGAGAAACAAATATCACATTATAAAATAAGTTAATTACAGAGGGCTGTAGGGGTATACAGCAGGTGACAATTCGTGTTCACAGGTTGATCTACCAGACGAACGGCTCTCTGGTGGGGAGCCCTACCTGGAAAGGCCATGAGGTTGCTGACTGTAAATGACCAGTTGCTCTCTCTGTACTTCTCTCGTGTGCCACTTTATTTCTTCCCCAAGAACTGCTATGGGTATTTTGCTCACTGCTTGTCAGTTTATCTCATGTAAATATTCTATCTTTTGGGCACACATATGACTGTGAATGGACAAAAGATGATTTCTGATTAATCTGTATAATTTTGATGAGTAGAAATAATGCTAGGATATTTTTCATTATTCAGACTGACATAGAAAAGTAATAGTTTCCTCAGTCACAAAGACATCTAATTTTGGACTTCAGAACATACTCAAAATAAAATGGTTGCCTCTGGAGACGAATACGCAAGGACAAACTCCCAGGTGTTGCTTATTACTGAAACAAGGTCAGAAACCAGGCAACTTTGAAAGACATAAACCTCCCGAAGTAATGTACTTTTTCTGCACATATTCCCTACCACTCAAGGTTCTGTTAACTTACTGATATTAAGTCTTGAACTTCAATGTCTTTTCCTGTCTGGGAGCCCTAACCATTTAGGTTATGTGCATGACCAAGTGTTACTCACTGGCCAGTCAGTGACATCCCTAGCCTAAGAAAAACTGTGACTTATCTTGTGTTATGAGAATAGGTCAGGCCCTAAAAATGTGAAATATGCTTGTCCCGAGTTCAGCTGTGAGAGGAGCATTGGCAGTGTACAAAGGCAGTCGTGTTGAGCTATATAGAGAGCTTCTGGAAAAAGAGCTGTGCAGAATGTGAGTAAAGTGTGTTTGTGTGTTTTGTGTTGTGTGTGCATGTGTGTGCTGAGTGAGAGATGAAGAAGAAGCAGATGTATATATGTAAAGAGAGATATATACCCATATGTAAAGAATAGCTGTGTGGAGACAGAGAGATTCTCAGGGAACATTTTTAAGATGAAGTAAAAGAGAAACCTACTATCAGAAAACATATGTGTTTCCTTATTTTTTTCTCCTCAGATAGAAGAAGTCTAGCCCTGAGATAGGTAAGAATTTTTCAAGATTTGTGGATGTTTTTGTGTATCCTGGGTACTGGCTGGAGGCTGCCCCTCAATCATTCATATTTAATTTTCTTTTTCATTTGGATTTATGTTATAAATCTCTTCTGAGAAAATGAATATTTATTAATTCATACATTGTTTTGTGGCTGTAAAGACTAGAATGGCCAAGATAAAAGTTACTTTGATTTCTCTCCAGAGAACGTTCTTAGATTCCAGGGGCAGCAGCTACTGCTCTTGTGGTGCTCGTGCTGTGTGACCATACCTGCTTTCATCCCTCACCTTCACTCCCTTCTTGGGCACTCGCTCATAGTTGTGTTCAACTTTCTTTCTGGCCTCTAAGTAGAGTCTGTGCCCACCAGGAACATAGAAATCTCCACGTGAGATGCTCTCCCTCAGGGACTTTGCAAGCTTCTCCAGTGTAGCCAGGCAATAACTGCGAGATGCTGCTTCATTCTGTTGCATGAAATTTTCCTTATATTCTTCTATGGTGGCCTGCCATTTGAGTAGGAAAGACAAAACAAAGAACCTTTTAGAAGAAAGATACCACTGTGATATTTCTGGATGAAGAAATGTGACAGTCCCACAGCAGACTTGGACAGAAGGAAGATTGTGAGACTTGCTTTATTCCTGGTTTGGTCAGCTCTGAGTGACTTCCAGAGACCTTCCTAATTTCCTTGGCCTCAAGCTCAAGAGCTATGAAAGTGAGCTGGATGGTCCTGAACTCTGTGTCCTTCAGAAGAGGTTTCCACACCCCAATAAAGAACACAAAGTCCAACCGGGGGCGGCACAGCTTCTTTGGAAGTGTGTGGGTGAAAATATCTGCACAGCAAATCCACCTGCCAGTTGTGAGTAGGTTCATTCTGAACAGAGTAGTGAGTGCTTCATGCCTTCCTTCAGGGAGAGAGAAGGGTATGAAGGTAAAGAATGAAGATGCTAAAGTGGATCCTTATAAACTGCAATCAGACTCTCTTCTTCAGGATGAATTAATATATTTTTGTTACTTGTAAGATATTCAAATAAAGACTGAAAGACAAACTTTGTGTGGCAGTGTCTCTGGTCATTAAATTAAGAGGGAGTCTTGGAGTTCTTTTCCTTTCCTTGGTGTCTTTGTATCATAACATGCCATAAACAGTGATTCTCAACCTTACTAATGCTGCAGTCTTTTCGTACCGCTCCTCATGTTGTTGTGAGCCCCAAACTTAAATTTATTTTTTGTTGCTACTTCATAACTGATTTTGTTACTGTTATGAATGGTAATATAAATAACTGATATGCAGGATATCTGATATGTGACCCCCTGTGAAAAGGCTCTTCAACCCAAAGGGTTTGCAGTCTACAGGTTGAGAAGCACTGACATAAATGATACTCATTATTTTATAAACTTTGGGTGATCTGAAGACAAAGAACTTATTTAATTCTACTAGTTCTCAAAAGTCAGTTGTTTATACTTGATTGTAGACAAGGGAATTCAGAGGGATAAGAAACAGGGGAAGATAAAAATACATTTTTATATTTTGAATATTGAAGGAGTTCTTAGAGCCTCTAGGCGAAAGCCCCTTTTGCCCCTTGCTTTAGCTTGGTGTACAGCAATGCCTTGTGCTGTACCTCAACAGCACAACCCAATAGATGCACATTGTTTCAAGCTGCTGATGAAAATTAAGTGTCACATTTTAACTCCTTAGCCACTTCACCTTTCCAAAGTTTCTTGACAAATTTTGTTGCTCCTAAGAACCCTACCTCCTTCCATGATAAGAAGGGACACAACATGAGAAAAAAATCCAGGGTCTATGAGGGTGACCCTAGCCCAAACTCCTAGCAATGGTGAACATGGAACCTGAACCAGCAATCTCCTGTAAACAGACAAGACTTCCAGTGGAGTTATTGGGACTGCAATCCAGCAACATAACCTTTCACCTACAATTTGTCCTGCCTGCAAAATATGCAAGGGTAAAGGTGGTACAGAAATTATGGGAAGGGCCAACCAGTAAGTGGTCCAGATTAAGACCCATACCATATGAGGGAATCTCACCCCTGACATTGCCAGGACAGCCAGAACCCAGAGGGTGGACAACCCAGAAACCTAGAATAGAACCAAACATCACTGGCAAAAAGAACATATTCAATGAAATGATTCCTAATAACATTCTGCTATACTCATGGATTTATGCCTAGCCCAGTCGTCATCAGAGAGTCTTCACTCAGCAATGGATAGAAACAGATTCAGAAACCCGCAACCAAACACTAGGTGTACATTGGAATCCTATTAAAGAGAGGGAGGAAGGATTGTGGAAGTCAGAAGGGTCAAGGACACCACAAGAAAAGCCACAGAATCAACTAACCTGGGCTCACGGAGACTGAACCAACAACCAGGGAGCCTGCATGGGACAGACCTGGGCCCTCTACACATATTTTACAGTTGTGTAGCTTGATCTTCTTGTGGGATTCTTAACAGTGGGAGCAGGGGCTGTCTCCAACTCTATTACCTGCTTTTGGAACCCCTACTTCCTACTGGTTTGTCTCATTCCCCCATTCAGTCTTAACAGGAGAGGAGGTGCTTAGTCATGTAAGCAGTAGTGCTAGTCTAGTAAGGAGTTTCAACTTGATATAGCATGACTGGCTGTTACACATGGGAAGACTAAGCTTCTCTGAAGAGAAAGGAGGAGGAGTGAATGGGAGAGAGGTTGAGGGAGGGACTAGGAGGAGACAAAGGAGGGAGAGGAAAATGTGATAGGACTGGAAAATATTAATTAATATTAATTTTTTTAAATGCAGGGTCAAAGTCACATTGAAGAAGGGCAGGCAACAGTAAGGAGAAATGCTAAGGCATATCACCACAAGCTTCTTCTGGAACTCCCGTTTGTCATCCTTGAAGGAGTGCTCCATGAAGACCGCGATGGCTTCCTTCTCGCAGGCTGCGTGCACATCCAGCAGCTCCTGGAGAGTGTCTGTAGGGAGCCTGAGTTTCTGGGCTATCTGCACACTGTAGCATTCAGTTGCCTTCTGGACCGCTTCTTGGTTCTTATGCTCAGCCAGGATCATCACTGCGTTCTCCAAACAAGGCAGAGTCCCACTGTTGATGGAATCTATGTAGGTCTGCACTAGAATCCCCAGTTCTGATGAGACATGACAGGTACAATTTTTACTTGTGTTTTGTTTTATGGTCTACACGCTTAAATGGTACATTATACTAAAGACACCTTTTTCATTTTTCTTCCTTTTTGACCTCATGTACGTCCTGTTTCTATGAATCCTCTTTTATGGAATATCATAACCATTTTCTTGTTCATTTTGTATTACATTTTTCTTTAATTCATTACATTATAAAGTTAAATTAATGATTCAAGCATTATGTTCAGATGTCTTTTGGAAGAACATTTTACCACAGAAACTAAATGACGTGGCTTATTAAATGCTTTAATTTGTGAACCCTCTTTCCAAGTCAAGCCCATGTCAAAAAATGCCTTTAATTACAAGCCAACGAGACAGCAGTTAATGCACAATGAGCTTGTTAGAGTCATGAGTCAGCGTAAAGTGAAAGGAGGGCAGACGGAGACCGTAATCTAACCTAATACAGATAGCATTGTTTTTAGTGCCATACACAGTAAGGTGTAACCTCTCTCTAAGGGGGAAACGCAGGAGTCTTCCAGGGGAGAGAGCTTCTTAGGACCCTTTATAGGGATACAGTGAGGGGCTTGGGAGTGAGGAAATTATTGCACCCACAGCCTATATTTTTCTACTTCAGCCTCCTTCCTGAAATTAATTATTTGCCCAAGGTGAGGTGGAATGTCTTGGGAGAAGGGTTGTATCTACCAGCACTCCTTTTTGTGCTGATCACTAAGACTGGGCAAGGCCACCAGCAATTTCATAGGAATCCTGTTCTATCACCATGGCACTCTATCAAGACCAACTTCACTATGGTCACTGTGATTCCACAGGGGTGTAATGTCTACAAAGCCAACACTGCACAGAAGAGTGACTCTAATTTGACTCTCAAACATGCACTGAACTTGCGGAGCACTCATGGCCAGCTGACTTATTTCTGATTGATGCAAAATATCTGTTTGTATTGCCTGTGTTACCGGTGACCAACGCCAGGTTCTCACATGCATGTGAGGCAAGTGATCATCAATTGAAATGCACCTGAGCTCTGTTTTGTATTTATCTGCTGAGTTCATTAATTTTCTTGTTAATTATTTGGTGTCTGAGTTTCTGGGTGTTGAGTCAGGTTCTTGTCAAATCTAAGCAACTGCTCTGCCTCAGAACCTTCCCTTTAGCAAGCTACTCAGGTGATTTGTGACCCAGAAATGGCCAAATCCCTCCTTAATATAAAATATGCCTGGGTTTATTGAATATATATCCAGTTATGTTGGGGCAGCTGGCCCAATCCCTGCGTTCAGGGGCGTGGCTGCCCCAGCGGAGTAGGATATCCCTTAAATAGGATCGGGGCGCTGGAAGGAGCCCCGTTTTTGCTCTCCCCTGCGTACCTTCTGCTCCGCTGGACCCTAGGTTCTGTAAGTTCCCTTATTTCCCCTTTTATTTTTTTTTTTTTTTTTTTTTTTTTTTTTTTTTTTTTTTTTTGGTTTTTCGAGACAGGGTTTCTCTGCAGCTTTTTTAGAGCCTGTCCTGGAACTAGCTCTTGTAGACCAGGCTGGCCTCGAACTCACAGAGATCCGCCTGCCTCTGCCTCCCGAGTGCTGGGATTAAAGGCGTGCGCCACCACCGCCCGGCTATTTCCCCTTTTATTAAAACTGATTTATTATAAAAGGACTATCTTGGTTATTTCCTAACCCCTCCGACCGCCGGCAGCCGGTACACGGTTAGACTTAGGACCCTTAAAACAAGATCATTCTCTCATCATTAATGTGTGTATCATCCACTTTTGAACATTGTTTCTGCTAGGATACAGTCATTGTGTGAGCTGTTGCAATCTGAGTCAAATGAAGAGTGTTATTTGGTTTGATTAAGCTCAGTGTACTCAAACAGAGCCTGGGATTGAAGAATCTATTTTATGTCTAGGATTCCCTTTATTATTGGCACAGCCTTAGATAGTTACTGAACATTCAGAGTAGATACATGATCTGAATTTTTAAATCTATTTTAATTAAATGAAGTTTAAGCTAAGTAGACATGTATGTCTTTTGATACCCAATACTTATTACAAGTAAGCATAGAAATATTGAAGGTAAAAATCTCTCTCTCCCTATCAATATAAATGTTCCCATCGAGAGATCTGACTTACAGAGGCATTAAGTATAATCTGAGATCATCTGGAATTTGAAAAAGAATTGTTAAAACTCAAGTTAGGTAGATGTTATATCATTTCTCAAATGTGTACTCTATAAAGCTATCAAGGATTGACAGGAAACTCACGAGCTCCGTTGACCTCAATGCCTCCTGGGAGAGCTTTAGTCTTGGAAGAGCTGAAGACGAAGGAACAGAACTCTGCCACCTGCTGCACAAAGTCAGAATCCAGCTCATCATTGTGTAGGCTCTCAAGCTCAGAAAACTTCCTCCAATCAGTGGGTGGATAGAAAACAAAGCATTTCTTCCTGGGGAAGAACTTTCGAATATAAAACTGGGGTAGGTTGTAATTTTCATCTTCTTCACTGGTTCCTGGAGAAAGTAAAGAAAATATAGCCACACAGCTAGCAGGGTGTAAATGTGTAACTTATGAATATTTCCTAACAGATGTTCTTTCTGCTCTATGTTTTTGGCGGTGTACATCACTACACAACCTAAAAGGGAGATTAAAACATTCCAATCACAGTGCAAGGTGAATGTGTCTCCATTATCAGGGAGCATTTCAATCACAGTTGACATATTGAGACAGATACTAAACAGGAATCACTTCAGAAACAGGCTAAAAATCCAAGAGAAAATCAAATCTAAGAACCTGCATAAAGTGCAAATTCACGGAATTTTCCCCTCTGTACTCCAATCACTGTTCTCTGTACCTTGCTTGAGCTTCAGGGAATTCTCCAGGTACTCATCTGCTGTGAGGCTTTGTCCATCTGCCTCAAGTCTTAGGGTCATATCCCTCAGAACCCACACGAAGTCCGGGAAGAAGCTCACAAACTCAGCGGAGTCTTCCACCTCATCCTCCTGGTTAGGTGAGGCCTTTGCTCTGATCCAGTTTGTCAGCTCTGTCACATAGCTGGGTGGCTAAGGAGAAGTGGTAAATGAGCAGGGTTCCCAGTCTTCTCACCTCCCACTGGTCTCATCCATCCCCACGAATGTTTTTCCATATACCATATTCTGACTCAAGTGTGAACTCATTAGTTGGTATATGAGATTTCCACTTGTACTAGGATTATTCTGTCTCCTCTGTCAACACTGATTCTGCAGCATTCCCAGACTGGGATGTTCTCCATCACAGAAAGGATACTGCAGCTGGTCCAGAGCCTGCTGGTTGATGGCTCCCATGCTGTTGTACACAAAGGTGCTGCTTAGCAGTATAGCCAGGGCGAAGATCCAGCAGTCATTCTGGTTGTCACCCTGGAAGTCAGAACATCCCTTTCTAGATGAAGTGTTCCAAAATGTTTTTTGATTCTTGTTTTTGTTTTTTTCTGTTTGTTTGTTTGCTTTGTTTTAGAATGAACTAGAGCTATGAGCTGTCAGAAAAAAAACTAAACTACGGTGCTATGTTCCTGTTAGTAGAACTCAGAGGATGTGTCATTTCTAATTAGGGTCACTGGTAGAACTCACTCATATTTTGCCAGCTTAATAGGCTTTTTATGTCCATTAGTGAATAGTTTTGATTAACAGTCCAGAATGGTGGAGATTTCAAACTCTTACAGAATCTTAAAAGCTTCCCTTCACGTAAGGTTTAATTGTCCCATATAAGAGTAATAATACTTAAAGTTCTGAGAAATTATTGCATATTTAAGACTTTAAATTTAAAACTTTTTTCATCCACAAATAGAATCAGTTCAGAACCTATTTGTCCCCCTTGCCCTCTCTTGTCCCTATCCCACCAGCCTTTGTCTTCCTGACTTCCCTTTATTTGATGGGGTACATGAATGTGTGTTTTCCACCGCTTAGGCTCATTTGTAATCCTATATAATAGCCTATATGGTTATTTATCAGTGCATAGCAACCTTACTACCCACTACACTATATTGCTAGTCTTACTAAATGAACAGTGCTGTAATTGTGATAGAGACATATCACAATCATTTTACCCAAAAGTGGAAGGTACACATAACTTATATGCATGGCTGAAACCACAGAATTTGTAAGGGGCAGACTGTTTGCTGAAAATAAAGTCTCATCACTTCAGAATCTCAATTATTCTTAACCAGCATTCTCTGTGGGGAAAACACAGCATCTTTATACATCTGCATTAACTGGATTAGCTCCCTTAACGATGACAGTCCTGTCCCAAGATGCTCATGACCTCCTACAATGCTGGCTTCTAAATATCTTCTTCCACATTTTTACCAAACTTTTCACCAGTAAACAGAATCAAAAGACATATTGTGATTAAGAGGGAATTTTCATGTAAGGAAAATCTAGGTACTCCAGAGGCCAACGAGAGTCAGTGTGCCTAATCCAATTTACGATCCCCCTCCTTACTTTCTCCACATCTCCCAGGCCTTCTGTGTCAAGCAGAACTAAGGCGTGGTCTGGCTTCTGGGGATGAGGCACACACCACATCCAGATCCCCTTGGTGTGAGACTGCACTGTGGAACCCAGAGAGAAGCCTGAAAAGGGCAGAGGGGGGACAAAGGTAGAGATTTCCTAGCAGGTGCTTCTGGAAATAGAAACAGGAGTGAATGTCAATCAAGGTTAAAAAAAAATGTGACATCATGGCCAGAGGTGGGGTAAACAGGTAACGTTGTAAAAAAAAATGAATAAAAATAGTAATCACTAAGAAGAAAGAAAAGCAAAGAAAAAGTGAAAATGGAATATTCCATTTACATTGAAAGTCTTTGTGTTTCCTCCACAGATGGTGGTTGCTTACGTTGACACATGAATATCTTACTATTTTTGTGACTTTGAAATGCTTGTATAGCAATAGTCTATATTATCTACTGGCTTATTCTACTAAGCAGCAAGAACATTACACGTTTTAAACAGGAAATTAAGATAAATTGAGAAAACAACACCTGACTCTTCTTATTATAGTAAAGTACACAAAACTGATCTGGATTTTCAGATATAGCCAGCACATAAAGCTCTTTAAGATAAATTAATCTTAAGCATAATTTCTCGCTTGTCTCCCCTATGGATTAACAATTACCTTTCAGTATTTATCTTTGCCTTGAACTTTCTGTTCTAATACCCTATGCTGCAATATGACAGTGTGGGTAGACCCAGGGGACCCAGCACAGCTGTGTTGGTAGCACTCACCTGTGTTCTTCCCAGCCAGTTTGTTCATCAGGTAGGACTTCCCAGTGCGGTAGAGGCCCACAATGGCCACCACCACCACAGGCTTAGTGATGGCTGACAGGATCTTCAGGGCCTTCTGATTCAGCCTCATTTGTCCTTTCACATTCTCAATGAGACACATGGGAACTTCTGATGCCATGTCCACTGGGGTTTCTTGACTGCAGAGGAAAAGACAAGGGATTAATGAGAATTCTAGGTTTTCAGCTGAGAGAGCACCAGTTTGTCTGCCTTCAGAATGCTATGAGAATCACCATACCCCAAGCTGCGCACCAGGGAAAGAAATGAAATGAATACTTGTATAATTTAATAATGTCATAGTATACTTCTTGAAAAGTAGTCAAAAGCTTAATAATTTAATGAAAACATTTTGTCTGCATTAAAGAATTCTGATGACCAAAAATATTTAGGCAATATTTTTACTTACAGTAAAAAAAAAATAAACTTTTTCTTTGAATTTTCTCATTGAACAGTTTGTTATTAAGCAGAAAATAGAATATCTTTTAGTGAAATTCTTATCTATCTATCTATAATCTACCTTCTATCTTTCTATGTATTATCTCTCATCTATCTTCTATTATATATATATGTATGTATATAAGATATATATATATGTGTATTCATTGAACTAATTTTTTGTTTTTAATTTTAATTCTGAATGTCTGAGTGTTTTTCTGAATGTTTGTCTGTATACCACTTGGTTGCCCGATGCCAGCAGACACTAGAAGAAGGCATCACTTCCTCTGGAACTGAAGTTTCAGATGGTTTCACATTGCCATTTAGGTTCCATGAATTGACCCCAGGTTCTCTAAAAGATCAACAAGTGCTCTTTTTTAAAAATTTTATTCTATCTTATTTTATTTTATTATTGTTCCTTAGAAGGCTGTTTATTTTCTAATGTGAGACAGAAAATGGGTGGATCTGGATGGCAAAGGGAGATGGGAAGGATCTGGGAAGAACAGAGGGAGGAGAAACCATAATCAGGATATATTATGTAAGAAAAGGTGTATTTTTTGGTTTTAAATAACCATGGAAATTACTCCAAAGCCTACTTTATGGAATCAGAAAATTGTTAATCTTAGATCCCCATTTATGTCCTGCCTAAAAATTATTAACAACTGTATCCAAGCCAAAATAAAGTAAATTCAAATTGTTTGGAATTTTTTTTTAAAAGTAGGGCTTATAAAGAAGCATGAAATGGGAGTGGTGTAGCTCGATGGCAGAATGCTTGTTTCCCTCTCAGAAGGCCAGAGTTTGATCTTTAGCCTTGAAAAATAAGTCAGAAGGATGACTACTCACACTGAATAAGACAGCATTTATGCAGGTTAGAGTTGTTTTTTAAATTGGTTATCCAATATCAAATGGTTTGCCCTGAAAACAACATATAAACAGTAATAGTTACAGACTAAGGTTTTATTTAGGAATAGATATCAGTATAGGAATGGGTCTAGGAATAAATACATGCTATGTAGATGCACGTGTAAGAATCAGTGATAAAAGAGAACGTGAATGGTAAAGACGGCAAGGAAGAGTATATGGGAAGGTTTGGAGGGAGTAAAGGGAAGGGAGAAATGATATGATTATATTATAATCCCAACAGTAAAAGGAAGTTGTCTTTGTTGGCTGTGAGGAAAAAAATAACAAGAGTAGAGAAAAACATGTCAAGAGAAAAAAAAAATCAAGGACTAAAACTAGAAAGAAAATACCAAGAAGCCTAAAAAGTAAGTGATCTCCTTACCAAAAGAAACAAACAAACAAAAAACAATTTATGATGTACATATCTTTTCAGGTTTTCTTCTTCTTACTGCCTTTAAATTTGAGGAGAAAGAGGAGAGGAGATAAAGAGAAGAAGAAAGAGGGATGAATGTCTCTCTCTCTGTGTGTGTGTGTGTGTGTGTGTGTGTGTGTGTGTGTGTAGTGAGTGTGTGTGAGAGAGAAAGACAGAGACACAGAGGCACACAGAGAGAGAGGCTCAAAGAAGAAGGTGGTGAATGAAGCATATACCACAAAACGCAGAAGGTAAATTAACAGACTAGAGAATCAAATCTGACCGTGGCTACAGATTGGTCACTGTGACTGGAAAAACAATGGCATCATCTCGAGATGAGACCTAGAGATGAGACAGTGCTGTGTGCAGCCTGAGGCTGGACTTTCAAGGTAAGGAGTAAGTCCTAGGAATCTGCTTCTGGTGAAGCATGACTTATTTCTAAGTAATCAACTTTCAAATAACAGGTAAGTACATACAGCAACGATGCTATTTGTACAATTCCTCCTGATAAGGGAAGTGTATCCCTTCTGTAACTGCTTCCTACTGAAATTAGAATGTCATTGTCAAGGCCCAGGAGTCTGGAACACCAGTCAAAGACCAGGAAAGGAGGGAGTCAGACAATGACAGGAAACATCAAGTTTGCTGTTTGCTGGCTCTCTGCTCAGGATCTGCAGTACAGCCTGGGGCTAGAAAAGTGCC
This sequence comes from Arvicola amphibius, assembly GCF_903992535.2. Lineage (NCBI taxonomy): Eukaryota > Metazoa > Chordata > Mammalia > Rodentia > Cricetidae > Arvicola > Arvicola amphibius. The sequence goes on along the minus strand of NC_052060.1, from coordinate 48,427,906 downwards.
GGGCGCTTTGGAGCAGTATGGGATGCAGGGGTTCAGGAGCATCTAGTACTTCCAGTAAGTCCAAGGCTCACTGGTTCTGATTTACAAAAGTTTGCAGCTTTCAGCTGGCTTGAAATTTGCCAGGATAAGTATAGATTATGGATAGAGGGTACAGTAAAGGAAGGTCATCAGAAGAAAACACTTTTTTTTTTTTTGGTTTTTCGAGACAGGATTTCCCTGTAGTTTCTAGAGCCTGTCCTGGAACTAGCTCTCGTAGACCAGGCTGGCCTCGAACTCAGAGATATGCCTGCCTCTGCCTCCCGAGTGCTGGGATTAAAGGCATGCGCCACCACCACCTGGCTAAGAAAACACTTTTATCTTGAGTGAATACTTGAAACTTCGAGGTCTGTGATTCTGGTAGTTGCAGGTATTGAAGTACTTTTAAAACTATGGGAAGCAAAGAGAGGAAGGGAGGGAGGGAGGGAGACAGGGAAGGAGGGAGACAGGGAGGGAGGGAAAGAGAGAGAGAGAGACCCCATCCTCAGGAATAGACACTAGGCAGGGAAGCTTAGGTTGTTAATGACAGGAATACTTATTTTGAGAAGCACTTTTACATCTATACTTAGAAGACAACCAAAGGAAATTAAAATTTTTGAACTTGTGATATGATATTAGTAATCAGCACATTAGAATTGCTAATATTATAACTAAACTTTTGAAGTATTAATGCAATAATAACATAGTGAGAGAAAAAGAAATCTGAAACTTTTCTCAAGTTTTATTTACTATAAACCACTTCTTTAAACATTTATAACTTGTATTCACATACCATAAATTTCTTTCTTCAAGCCTTACAACTTGCATAAACTTCAACCATTTTCCTTTTCCATTCAATCATTTACCATTAGACACAAGTGATTGATTATGAGAGCAGTCATTGTAAAGCAAATTCCTTCAAATAAAGGAATAGTTAGGTTATGCTGAAACTTATTTTGTGAGTTTATCTCTTTTAGAGGTAAGTCTACCAGCAAGGTAACTGTCTGCCAGATTTTTCCTTATGAAATGAACTGACCAGGAAGCTGAAGCCTTGTGGGAGGAATTGGGTGCTTGGTGCTGTAAAATTGATATAAATGCTGTTAGCCATCAACATCATCAGAGAGCTGAGAAGGATAAATTTAAAGGAAGTATAATCCAAATGTCCTCTGTATCAATTAAAATGACGGGCATACCTATTTGGTTACCCTAGACTTACCTGTTGTAATCTTTTGAGGGGGAAGTTTGTTGGTCTTCAGCTGTCACTTGTGACAGCATTAACCTTCAGCTACCAAACTCAGAAGGTCTGAGAGATTTTTTTTCCATGGAGGAAAAACTTGAGAAAACCTTAGCAAGGAAGAGTAGGGAAGTCAATACAACTGTGTTAAAAGTTTGGGCAGGACCCTGGTGGAGGGTGCAGCAGTGGGCAGTTCTCTCTCCAATGGTTAGCATTACCACAATCCAGGTGGAGTTATCTGTGCCCCGTTGTCTTCTTTGGAGACTTTGTCAGAGGAGCTGCAGTCAGCAGTGGAGCTTATGGAGCACAACCCACCAGATAGCACAGCTATGATGAGTGCACCCCGGAGAGGCAAAGTCCCAGAGCGGTTGTTTCCAAAATGTCCCTTACTTCTGTGCCTTCTCCTGCTTGTTGCTGTCATGTTCTTTACTGTATTTGGCATGGTGTTATTACTATGTGAAAGAATCCCACTGTGTCTAGTATAATGTGATTGTTTCATGGGAAAATCCTACTCCTCATTGGACAATTTATTTCCAGATAATAATGACGATGATTTTTATCTTTTTTTTTTATCATTTTAACAATGCTTAGTTGGATCAATGATTAAAGATACCGGTGGTTAGGACGGTTAGTAAAGATGATTCAGGAAATGGTTTAGGTTACTCTGCCAATTTCTCCAATAAAAGATACCAAAAAAAAAGAGGCAAAAACAAGCTAGACATCACATTCCATTATGCTAAATGTGAGACTTGCTGGGGATAGAAAACAATAACAAGGAACTTTCATGCATTACAGACCCATGAATTCTGCCTGTGGAAAAACAGGCTGATAATCAAAAAAAAATTATGGACCTACACCCATTGTTAGGTCTGAGGTCTTTGGTCATGTAGCATACAGAATTAATCACAGGTACCTTGAAAAAACAAGGTTGTGAAAGGAAATTAAATGATTCTACTGTGTGTAGAAACAAAGAAAATTAGATGGTTAACTAGACCACTTATTTAAGGTTTTGTAAAGTAGAAATAGAATAGAAATTTGCTATGCTGAAACTGAAAACAATTGTTTGCCAGTACAGAAGAACCGGCTGAAATATACTTGGCTTGGTTAAAACTTTGTTAATCAATAATAAAATAATCCTTGCTTTGGGGGTGAAGACGTTATGGTGAGAAAATTAATACAAAGGAAAATGTGTAACTACTTGTGGGCCTGTAAGAAAAACATGCAACTTGTGACCACTCATCCAGTAACTAATAGAAGCAGATGGAGAAATCCCATGGAAGAGGGGAGGAAGGATTGTAGGACACAGAGTGCTCAAAGACACTACAAGAACATCGCCTAAAGAATCAAGTAAGCAGGGCTCACAGGGGCTCACAGCAACTGAAGCCACAATCAAGGAGCTTCTATGGATCTGAGCTAGATCCTCTACATATACATTATGGTTGTGTAGCTTGATGTTCTTGTTGGACTCCTAACAGTGGAAGTAGGAGGTGTCTCTGACTCTTTTGCCTCTATTTGGGCTCTTTTCCTTCTACTAAGTTTCCTTGCCCAGTCTTGATATGAGGGGGTGTGCCTAGTCTTATTGTAATTTGTTATGCCATGTTTGGTTGATACCCATGTTTGGGTTGATATCTGAAGGGAAATAGAAGAGGAGTGGATCTGGAAGATAGGGGATGTGGGAGATAGGGGCTAGGAGGAGTAGATAGAGGGGAAACTGTGGTCAGGATACATATTTCAAAATAAAAACATTGCACCATGAAACATAAGCTTCATTAGCTATATACTAAATGAACTTAAACCAGAGAAGATCACAGAATCTTCAACAAGCAACTGACAGAAGCAGATGGAGAGGTCCACAGCCAAGCACTGGACTGAGCTCCTGGAGTCCAATCAATGAGGAGGAGAAGGGATTATATGAGCAAGTGGGGGGTCAAGATCATGAAGGTGATCTTGGATCAGAGAGAGCTGACCCAAGCAAGTAGGAGCTCATGAACTCTGGACTGACAGCTGAGAAGCCTACATTGGCTTGAACTAGGCCCTCTGAATGTGGATGACATTTGTGTTGTTTGGTCTGTTTGTTGAGCCCCTGGCAGTGTGACTAGGATTTATCCCTGGTTCAAGAGCTGGCTTTGGGGAGATCACCTTGCTCAGCCTTGATGCATTGGGGAGGAGTCTGGTCCTGCTTCAACTAGATTTGCCAAGGTTTGTTGACTCCCCATGGGAGGTCTTACCCTCTCTGAGGAGTGGATGGGGGTGGGATGAAAGGATGTGGGGAGAGCAGGATGAGGGGAGAAAGGGGGAACTGTGGTTGGTATGTAAAATGAAAGAATTTAAAATAAAAAGAGTTGCACTCCGAAACATAAACTAAATGAACTTAAACCAGAGAGGATGTGAAAGCAAATATTGAAAACTGCAATATTTAAAAAAAAATATGCTGATGATGTTTTGTCATCACAATAGTAACTCCAAGATACCATCCTAATCGAAAATATTTTGGGTACTTGCTGTTGCTTTCTTAGTTTAAAAGGAAGATACAACAATAATTTGAGGGCTCAGGAGGACTAAGAAGTTTTACAAGTGTTGTCTTAGTTGGTTTATAGTAGTTGGTCATCTTAATCAAGTTGGTGATGAAGTTACATGGCAAGTACTCTTTTAACCTTAGTAAATATGGTTGCTTTACTAATAAATTGATTATCCAACCATGTGACTTACTTTATACTTGCTCTCTCCCTTCTTCTCTCCCTCCCTCCCTCTCTTCTCTTCTCTTCTCTTCTCTTCTCTTCTCTTCTCTTCTCTTCTCTTCTCTTCTCTTCTCTTCTCTTCTTCATTTCTCACTCTCTCCACCCCCAAACTCCTGGCATAGCCTGGTTCAGTCTCTGGGACTGGATGTCTACTACTTCCTCTCCCAGCTCTGGACTGTTCCAGATGCCCCTGACTGTTCTCTCCATCATATCTACAATAAAACCTTCCCTTCAACCACACCTTGAAATATGGTTGGAGCCACAGGTATTAAGTGAGGTAAAGGCCAGCAGACATTTTGCTATGCTAATTACTACCACAGTTAGCTATTTGTCCCAATTTCTTTTGGACCTGACACCTGACACCTCTCTCCTGTCTCTGAGTTTCACTTTCCATTTCTCTCTCAGGGGCCTGTTTACGCTGCAGCTGACTAACCAGTCACATGGTTGTTCTGTCCTGAAAAGGTCATCAGCTAAGATGAAGGAGAGTCACATAGTTGCTATTTTAAAACATCTATTGAATCCAAGCAAATAAACTATAGATCTAATCCAAGCTGTAGCAGATTTGGTTTTCCAAACAAGAGTTGAATCCAAGTTACTTATGTAATAATACTGTAATAAATTAAGATTGCATATGCATACATTTTTAAACTATCAGCCTTAAGGTATAAGTTTTAAGTTAACATTTTGTTATAGATTTCACAGATTTTAAAACATACACAAAGAACTTAAAAAATCTTGAGGTAAATGAGTTTATACCATATAGTCTTAAAAGATTTCTTTCAGAACAGAGAGAAAAAAATCAAAGATATAATGTTTTCAAGTGTGAAAAGTAGAAAAAGCTTAGAGATTATAGAATTTTGGAAATGAAGAGAAGAGAAAGCTTAGACATAAAAGATTTTGGGATCATTTGTTTGTGTAGCAGCAGAAGTGGTTACAATATGAGAGAATTTGAAAATCAAGTGTACCAACTTTTGGTCATTCATTGAACTGTACTGAGGCCAAGCAGTTTGCAGTAAGATAGCAGGTCTTTAATAAAATCTTTTGAATCTGAGGAGGAAAGGAAAAGGACCAGAGAGAGAACGCCAATGGAAGGAGGGTTTCAATAGAGGGAGAGGGCAATGGCTTTTTTCAGAAAGATGCCCACATGGTGAGAGCACAAGAGGGAGTAGAAGATTCCAGGAGCCAGAGAGACTGACAAAGGCCCTGAATCACAGTGGAGAAGTATAGCAGATAGAGGGGAAGAAGAGCTAGACTCTAGAATCTGGAGTAGAATATGATGAGTAGCAGAAGCCAGCGGAGAGCCAGATCAGCAGCTTGGTTTGGTCAAGAGGCTGGGCCCAATAAAAGGGGCCATTTACGCCCTACTCAGTGGATTTTGACATCAGAGTAGAAAACAAGAACATGACTGCTCTAGGCATGGTTGAGAGAATGGGTTTTTTTTTTTGTTTGTTTGTTTGTTTTTTTTTTTTTTTTTTTTTTTTTTTAGTGATGGCAGAAAGAACAGCCAGAGACATCTGGAAGAGTCCAGAGAAGGGAGAGAAACGTAGAGTAAACATGTGCAGTAGACTGAACCAGGCCATGCCAGGGTTTGGGGGTGGGCAGAGTGAGAGAGGAGACAGAGAACAGTGAGAATGGGCCAAGAGAGAGGATCAGGAGAGAGAGGGAAAATAGGACCAAGAATGACAGAGGCAAGAGAGAGGATCAGGAGAGAGAGGGAAAATAGGACCAAGAATGACAGGGCCAAGAGAGAGGGAACCAAAAAGGCCCTTGACTGAAATGGCAGGGTTCTATAGGAAGGAGAGGCTTGGGAAAGGGAAGCTCATGAGCTGGAGAAGCTTAGGGTAGGGAATCAGAGTGAGAAAGGAGGAAAGCAGACACTTTGCTATGCTAATTGCTACTTCAGTTAGCCCTTTGTCCAAGTTTCTTTTGGACCTGACACCTGAGCCCTCTTTCCTACCTCTGAGTTTCACTTGCCTTTCCTCAGTCAAGGGACTGTTTATCCTGCTTCTAACTTACTATTTTTACCTTCTCCTTAAAATAACATATCCATGTTCTTTTCAGTTTCTTACCTGCAGTTTGACTGAACTCAGCACATTCCCTCAATGACAATGACAATGAAATCCATGTCCCTGAAAACACTGAAAACTTTAAGAAAAGACAATCCAGAGACATTTCAGAGCTTTCGCTTAGCCAAACATCTGTCAGAGTGAAGTTTGATAAAAACCCAGATTCTGGGGACACGCTGCTGCCAGAAGATGTTGCAGTATGCCCTCAACTCCTTTTCTATCACAGCCTCCATTGGTTTTCTATCACTTTTTAAAGAAATGAACTGAGCCTTGTGACTCCCTGCATAGAACTCATCACCCTCACTCCCTCTCAAAGAACAGGTCTCTTTGGAGTGGCAGAGAGAGTTGCTTTGGTGAGAAAGTAGATTTCTCTACTTATTACTTCTTTTGTCTTATTAAATAAATAAGTATTTATTCACTTTCAGGATGGGGTTTCTCTGTTTCATAGGGAAAAAAAATCACACCAGAAAAGGGTGACATATTTGCTTGTATTAAAACATGAGACCCATAATCATACAAACTCTCATACCAAGAAACACACATGCCCGGCCATCACAGGGTGGGAGGAATGGCTAATTACAGTCATCAACAAGCAAAAAAATCAGAAGTCAACACAGGATGTGACTTTAGGAGTGAATTTTGCTTGGTGCTGTGGTTCTTATCTGCAGGAATATGAGCTTTTTTTCTGACTCTAGTACTCAGTACTAGCAAAAGGAGAGAAGTTCTTACCTGTTTTTGTCCACCACTGAAAGGTAGGATTTCCACTACCGCCTGCCTCTGCCTGCACTTCCTTTGATTCTGATGTTCTTCAGACACCCGAATGACAGAAGGAAACACGAAGCACTGTTTTCTCTCTGTGAAACCAAAAGTATGAGAGCAACATCTGATCTCATAGCTATAAAAAGATTTCAGAAAATATTGCCAGAAGACTAAGTATTCAGCCATGGTCTCTTGGTTCAAAAGTTTTAGTCTGGGAAGTAACCTCACAAAGTGAAGATTTGGGGTAGTCTAAGAAAGCAAGAAAGAAGACATAATCCATAATTTTTATGAATTGTTAAAAATAGACACACTTAAGTTGTCTGGGTGGTTCCATTAGACATGCAGCAAGCGTGTCCAAAGGGCATTTTATACACACAGCATCTAACCCAGCACCTGACACTTAAATACCTACTATTTTCTTAGAAGAAGCCCCTAGTAGAATCCAGATGTTCCAGCTCAATGCTGGCTGCTTCATGTGGATTACATAACATATGCATAACAAATATTTCCTCACAGAAACTCAAGCACCAAAGGAAAAAAAATAGGTTCTATTTGAATCAGGAAATTATTTCTAGGCACTCAGTCTTCTGACAAGTAACTCTACACTCCTCTCCTCTCCCCAACTTCTCTCCTCTCCTTTCCCTCTCCTCCTCTCTTTTCCTCTTTTCCCCTCCTTTCCCCTTCCTTTCCATTCCCTTCTTTTCTCGCCTCTACCTGTCTCTCTTCTTCCCTTCCTTCTCTCTTCCCCTCTTCCTGTTTCTGTTCTATTTATTCTCTAGCTCTTCCTTTTCCTCATTCTCTTTATCCTTCAAATTTAAGAGCAGGAAGAAAAAGAGAAAATATGAAAGTGTGTATGAATAAAGAGCACATGTTTTGATCCCTTACTCTTTAGCTCTCTTGGTCTTTTCTTTCTAGTTTTAGTCCTTGAACTTTTTCTTATGTTTTGTTAATCCCCAAATCCATGAGAGAAAAGCCAGTTCCATAATTCTGAGGCAAACTTGAAGCAAGATTTAATTAAATACTGACCAGGTAGATGGACTCTGAACAGGTCAACTATCCCTGGGTTTCCATGAGTCATAGTTTGTGGGGATTTTAAAAAAGCAAAACCCATAATTCATTGCATTTCTCATCAGGTCAAATCAGGGAGAAGCATATATCCTGACATATTTCCTACCTACATGTGATGAAGCTCATCCAGTGTATTTGGTTAAAATAAACTTGTTTAGGTGAGTGAAAACGTATGGCTTGTTATTTCCCAAGAACTACAGCTCCCAGCATTCCAGGAAGTTACTTTGTCCTTGGCCAGGTGGGGTTCACAGGTTGACTTTTACTCTAACAATTATTCTTTACTCTTGCTATTCCTCCTCAACAACCAACAAATAAGGCCCTTACAACATCCTTTAATTCTGGAGAATATTATAAAATCACGTTATTTCTCTCTTCCCTTTCCTCTCTCCAAACCTTCCTATATACTCTTTTTTGGTCTTTTTAAAATTTAAGTCCTCTTTTTTATTGACTGTTGTTACATGAAGATAGATAGATAGATAGATAGATAGATAGATAGATAGATAGATAGATAGATAGATGATAGATATCTTTATGTACATAATTATACATATATTTCTAAATATAACCTGTTCATTCAGTATACTATTATTTATATATGTGTTTCTGAAGCTTTGAGACATCATATGATTCAAAAACAATTATAATCTTGCATTGTGACTCTTACAGATTCTGATATGATAAAATAGCATCATAAAGTGGAAGAAAGAATAGCATTAGCATCCTTTATTGACTACTGAAATTAACTTGGTACAGATATGAAGTAAATTTTGATAGACAGGAAGCCTATGGCAAGCATAGAGAAACAATATGAAGATAACCGAGAGGGTTGGAGTGATGGATCTGCAGTGAGAAGACCCTGTCTTGTTCTCAGCACCCACGCCAGGCAGGTCACAACTATTCTCAACTCCAGTGCTAGGGCATCCTTTTCCAAGCCTGGAAGAGAGTTGTGGCTAGTGTTCGCAATCGCTTGTGATTCACCTCAGGTTTTCTTTTTCCTTTAGTATTTGTGCACAGGATTTCTTTATTCATAAATGGTAAAAGAAATCATTTGCAAATAGCGTTCACAAACACATGTCCACATGCAGACACATTCAAACTAAAGGAAGCATAACACCAAGAAAGTGAAGAAATACAGATCACATATTTAGTAGGAAACATACAAACCAGCCGTGTGAGGCACTAAAATGGAAAGATAAACTCAAACAAGCAGATTAGAGTGTCGAAAGCATATGAGGAGATATCTCTTTATGTGAGCAAGTAACAGAGAAGCATATTAAAGCTCTAGGTTATGAGACATTAGGGTATTCAAGACAAAACCACAGTCATTGTCTTCCCTCCTACAAGGGTAAATGCACTTTCTCAGTGGTATTACTGAAGATGCAAAGAAATCAGATCACGTCCATCAGTGAAGAATGTGTAATGGTTCTGGCACTTTGGACCTGTTTGCACTTTCTGAAATGGTTAAACAGAATTACTACTGATCCATCAGTTGCCCTCTTAGGTGTGTGCTGAAGAGAAATACACGTGTCCACGCAAACCCTGATGCACAGCTATGTAAAATACTACTTATAATACCTAGGTGGTTAAATCAGAGCAAAAGATGAACCGACAAATGGATAAATATAATGTGGTGCTAATAACATTATTTGCCAACAAAATAAGAATCAGTACATGTGAACATTAGTAAAACTCAAAAGACTGTGATAAAATTAGAGATAGAGGGAGAGTATGCATTTTATCTTTTTATTTATATAAAATGTAATAATCAGCTAAAATTACAGAATTAGAAAGCATACTAGAATTTTCCAGGAGTTGGGGTGGGGTGACAGAAAAGGATTATACAAAGACTCTTAATGGCTTGGGGGTTCTGTTGTGCTAGAATTTCTTTAATAAGCATGCCAACACCATTGGGAGTAGCAGACAGGACATGTCCCTGATGAATCCAGGAAACTCCTGAAAGGCTTCTGTGCCACATCTGGTTTGAATTCTCATGTTAACTCTAAAACGACAAGGTAAGGCAGGAAAGCCAGTGAGACTTCACAGGAGCACATGTGTCAGTCTTTTGTCTTAAAAGGCATTGGTCAACTTGGCAGCTGGAGCCTTTCGGGGTCAGGTGCTAAGGCCAATGACCTGTTGTTTCAACAATTTCTCCAGGTTGTTCTGTTCCAGGTAGCATCTGGAAAAAAGTCATGCATGGAAATGAGCAATATAAACCAAGTTTTAAGTAAAACTACTCATTGGTTTTCCTAAATTATTCTACTTTATTTCTACTTAGAATGTTGGAGAAATTAAAACTAAAGAGCTGTGACATCATTCAGCATTTCATGCCCAGCAATTTTATTCCTAAGACTTTTTAAATGATACATTTTATGTTATGTCTATGATAGCATGGTGACTTTGACAAAGCTAACATGTGGAAACGGTTTGGAGCGGGCCCCAAATGCTTCTCTAAAATGGTCACATTCTCTGTTTACATTTTCAAAGGACTGACATCCTTGTGTTTAGTTCTAGAAAACTACAACAGAGAGAAGGGGCTGAAGGCCTGGGACGCGCCTCTCATGTTTTCACCAGAGCGTATACACTTCCTGTTACTCTGTACGAAATGACAGAATAACTTGCACACTGGATTAATGCTGCTTATCACAGTCTTTCATGGATGTGTAATTTAGTCTGCAGCTGAATGCAGTGAAAGCCACGTAATAATTGGTATAATCTAAAAACCACATGGATAGATGGACCCCAGCAATGGTGCCCCTATGCACACAAATGTTCTGTATTAGTTATTTTTATTTCTGCTGCAGCAAAATATTTTACAAAGGGAACTTGGAGAATAGAAGGTTTACTTTGACTCTTGGTTACAGGATACAGTCCACCACGGAGAAGATGTCATGGTGGCAGGAGTTTGAGGCTGCTGGCACCTTGCATCTGCAGCCAGGAAGCAGAGGCAGATGGATGCTGGAGTCCTGCCCAGCCTCCCCCCATATTCATTCTGAGACCCCCGCCACTGTAATGATACTGCCCACTTTCAGTGTGAGTGTTCTAAACTCAATTAGCCAGTCTTGAAATCCTGTCACAGATGTGCCCAGAGGTTTGCCTCCCAGGGGATTCTAGACTTTGCCAAGTTGACAAACAATATTCACCGTTATATCTAGGCAGAGACAAAGTTGACAGCAGTCTATGGAAATTATGGAAAAATCATTGTCATCAATAACCGAAAACTTCCTCTTAACTCACTGCCCACTAGAACCAGACACATATATTCACTAACCAAATACATTAGGTGCTGTGCTGATGGTTAACCCACTCTCAGAATCTCCACAGCAGCAGCCTTTAACAAGAAAAATACATAAAGTTTCCTTTCACTGTGTGGCTTTTTTTATTCCTCTGCCTGCCTCTGAGTCTCTATGAGATCCCAGTGGTGGCCAATCCCTCACTATCAGAATCTCTTAACAAACAAACGCCCCTGTTCTTGCCTGTACGGCCTCAGTTACTTGCAGTTTTCTCAGAGGTCCCACTGAGGCAATTAGCAGTCTGTAAGCAGTAGCTGCTACCCACTTGTCTTATTTCTCAGTTTGTCCAGGCTGTGATGTGTGGTAAGACAATATCATCCCAAGCATGGAACTCCTGGTTCCGTTACTCCCTCCATGGACCAACCTAAGCTTCAGTGCTTGATACTTTCCTGAGTTCAGACTCTAGCCTGAATACATGGCCCACAATGCCCTCGTTCTACTTCATCACTATCAGTAAAAAATTTTAAACATCCCCAAAACATCCTGTATTCTTCCTTACTCTGATTTGAAAGGAATTTCAGCAAGCTGCAGTTGAGCCTACTGGTTTTCGTACTCATGCAGAATGATGGACAAGAAGCTTAGATTGCATCTGCTCGTAGCTTTCATCCTCATCATGTGCATGCTTGTTAGGAACTATACCAACTGAGCTACATCACCAGCACTATAATGCACACTTTGAACAAAGGAAAGTTTTGGTGTATGGGTCAACCTATAAACTCTATTTAGCTGATTACCCAGATGTGATTTCCAGTGTCAAACAGTAAACTCTCCTGTTGTGGTACCCAAAAGGCATTGCCAATTTGTTATATGTAGAAAAATTCTTGATTTAGCCATCAGAACAGATGCAACTAATACCATAATGTAATTCTATCTCTTTCCAGTTAGAATAAACATTACAGAATAAATAACTAGCATGTGCTGGTCAATGTTGGGAGAAAGGATGCAGAGTGAGAGAGAAGTCATGTAGCCCTGCTGGAGCCAGACAGAACTTTGCCCGGTAAGTTGCCACGTGGCAATACACAGGTTACTAGAAATGGGTTAAGTTAAGATATAAGAGTTAGCCAGAAATATGGTTAAGTTATTGGCCAAATAGTATTGCAAATAATATGGTTTCTGAGTGATTGTTTTGTGTTTGGAAGCTGGGAACTAACTAGAAGCTTTCCTACAACAAAGTAAAAAATTAAATACATATTCTGAAAAATTACAGTGGGCTAATACTTTTTATTAACTTGTGTAAGACATTTATCCTGAGAAACTTCAAGACATGATGTCACAGCCGGGAAATAAAAGGCAAAATGGAGGTGGGGTTTAGTTTTTGAAGGACTGTAGGAAAAAAATAAGAGTCCTCAGAAAAATGAAAAGGACTTCATTTTGAGAGTTAACTAAAAGTTGCCTGCTCTGTGATTGTAAATGCTATACTGTAGGAAAGAAGAAAGATAAGATTGTAAAGGAGAAACATATGTGGTCTGGGGATGGTGTAAGTCAAGAAGACCTCTAGAAGACAGAGGCAGAGCCTCTGCTCATACATCTATTCTACATAGAGGGAAACTTCGTCTGTCATTGCCCAGGGGTCATACAGTGACCATAGCCTGGAGTGACAGGTGATTTTGAGTTGACGTGAGTTGAGTTTAATAGCAGTTGTTTCAAATGCTGCAATTCTCAGTCATTGCACTCCTTGATAAAGGATTGCTTGGCAGAGCAGTTCGAAACTCAGACCTTCAGAGTATGGTGCAGCCCCCAGATGATCCGCTACTCCTGAGGCTCTCGATCTCTTGATGAAGTCTCCTGCTCTCATTCTGGAATCCTTCCTTGAGAAGTAGCTCCTGTTCCTAAAAGAGAGATGGAGACTGAACTCAGACAGCTTCCCACATTTCACAGAGTGTCTCACAGACTCTCTGGTAGTTATATTATTTTCTGGAGGAATTTTGGTGTTTTTCTTGTAGCCCTTTTTTTCTTTAACTTCCTCTTCCTTCCTCTTCCTCCTCCTCCCCCCCCCCACCTCACTGATCAATTTTCTATGATTTCTCCGGCTTAAGAAATGTTGTCTAACAGTTGCTAAAACACCAGTGGCCCACAACTCTCCTGTGACTTAGTAAAATTCATTTTTTTCTATAAAACCACCAGTTTCCCTCTTCTTTCTTGCCTCATCTCTGGTTTGTGTTGTTTGAACTCTCAAACATATCTAAGATGGATATAAACCAAATGAAAGGTTACTACTTGATTCAGAACCAGGGCAGTTATTCAATCAGGGAATTTAGTACATGTCCAAAATTTTAATAACAGAGAGAGATGACAGAAATATACTGAAGCAACTGTGGTATGCCGTCCTAATGGGATATTCTGGGATACCACTGAGACTCAGAACTGATATAGAGAAATTCATGAATAACAGGACAGCACTGTAATTTGAGTACTTAACCGATGTGTTTGAGTGGGTAGATGGTTAGGAACTCTTGTTATTCATTAGAATACTTCCAGACACAAGGTCATATTAGGTGTGGCAGAAATGAAATCCCTGTGGGTTCCATTTAGTAAAGAAAATAAGCCATATACGGTATCATGTATTCTGATAAAATTGCAATGTCTTCATCTAGCACAACATAAGAGACCTGAGCTATTAAATGGAAATAAGTAGGAGACATGTAAATAGTGCTCAGTAATTCCTAGCCACTATCTGTGAATAGCCTAATAAAAGATTTCATCCATCCATAAGCAGCTCTTACTACTCATGGCTAAAGATAAGCCACGAAATGAAAGGAAATGTATCAGAGCATCTGAACTATTTATGGCATCTCAAGAGTCATAACCCAGGCTGACTTGAACCAGTCATCCTCCTGCCTCAGCCTGATAAGCTTACGTTTTGGTTTTCTTGTTTGATTTTCAGATTTATTTGTGTTAAGTGCATGAGTGTTTTTGCGTGCAGTGTTGTAAATGTACCACATATGTGCACTATCTGCAGAGGCCAGAGGAGGGACTAGGGTTATGGACTGTTGTAAGTCACAATGCAGGGTGCTGAATCCCAAACCTGAGTCCTCCATAAAAGCAATAAGTGCTTTTAGCTGCTAAGCTGGTTTTTTTTCAGTCTCCTGCTGCTCTTATTTTTGATTGGCTCACAGGAACTTACTGAGAAAATATAACCAAGTACCTGAAGTTTGAGAGATAAAATTTTGTCTTGTTCTCTTATTAACTGTTCCCGTTCCTGCTGCATCTTCAAAGTCAACTGTTTCACATGCTCCTGGTAACTCTCTTCCTTCTGCTGCATCATCAGCTCATACTTCTTTTGCTTCGCTTCTAAGTCTCTGTTGGCAGCTTCAGCAGTTTCAGCCTTTATTCGTTCCACTGAGAAGACAAAAAACAAAGAATCCAAACATTAAATTTTATGACTTCACTTTTGCTTTTTTTCTCTCTCCTTTAAAAAATTCTCTTGTCTTTGATAAAATTTCTTGTGGTGATTTTTGCAGGAAATAACTACTTAATAGGAAAACAAATGACTATATATATATGTATATATATATATATACATATATATATAGTCATATATATATATCATATATATATACATATATATATATAATCAGTGTAAAAACAAAACACCATGAATGATACTTGTGATCCTTTCTCTGCAATGATGATTTCACATGTGTTGGCCGAGGCTGTCTGCTCATTCCTGGCCATCCAGACCCAAAATAATCACAGAGAAACTATATTAATTATGATACTGTTTGGCCTATTAGTCAGACTTCTTATTAACTAACTCTTGCATCTTAAATTAACCCATTCCTATTATTTTATATTTTACCACAAGGCTCGTGGTTTGCCAGAACCTTAGTTCCGGGTCATCTCTCTCCTTTGGCTGCTATATGGCGTCTCTGTGACTCATCTATCTTGGAATTCCCACCTTGCTCAGTTCTGCCCTGCCAGAAGCCTAAAGCAGCTTCTTTATTGACCAAAGGTAACAGAACACATTCACAGCATACAGAGGGGAACCCCACATCACATGGACCGCAACTGCTAAATGTGGCAAGAGTTTCCAAGCACCGGAGTTTCTTCAGCAATTCTCACCTTCAATCTTCTTTGCTGCTTCTGTGAGTGACTGATCCGCCTTTAGAAGTGATTCAGCCACATCGTTCTTGGAGTCAAAGTACGTTTTCAACATGTTTTCTGCCTGGTAGTATAGAATAAGTTGAAGACAAGCCAATGTGTCTATTAACTGACATTCGTGATGCCAGTTAAGTAGCAATTCAAATAGCTTCATATGTTTAATGGACCTAAAACTGACTTAGAGACCTCTCCCCAAATCCTAAACTTTCCATAGCCCCATCTTTAAGCATCTAGTAAATCTTTGGAACTAGTTGGATCTTTGATCTCTTTTCTTAGTTGCTTCACATATCTCATATGTGACCATGAGCTGACTGATCATGTTGGCTCTAGTTTCAAACATTACAACCTTTTGCTTGTCATGTGTGTCTCACAGCTCCAGGTCTTGCTTCCTGACTGCTTCAGATGATTCGACTCACAGTAGCCAGAACTTTGCCATGTTACGTTAAGCACAGTCCTATTATTCCAATGCTCTGAGATGACTTTATAGTTCCTCCAAATGAGCAACAAGCAGTTTTCAGTGTCCTTCAAGATCCACCTTGTCTGGATTGTGACCTTTTTCATTTTTGTTAATCTTTGCTCTGCCCACCTTCTCCCAGAGCATCAGGTTTCTTGTTGGCCCTCAAATACACATTAATTTACTCTTATAAACTAGTTCTGTTGCTTGAAATTTCCAACCTCTACATAGCCACTTGTCTTTCTGTCTAGTTTCTTTAACCAGTTTGCTAAATCTTTACCTCATAGTTTATCAAAATAGTAAAATACAGTATCTCTTGTAAGTCTGGAATGTTCATAGGATTAAATACTTATGAAAGGAATACAGTCAGAAAAGTGTCATGGTGTGCCTTAGAAATTTTAAAAGGAGTTGATGTACTATTTTTTGTCCTTTTGTCCCTTCTCTTTGTTTCAAGGTATAAATTTGAAGTAAATCCTGACTCTCTAGCTGCTATCTCAAGGCATGAATGCAGATCATAGATAGAGTCCCTGGACTAATGTTCTAGAGAACAAAAGAAGAGACCTGGGAACAAGTAGGTGGTGGAGCCACCACAGAAGCCCCGGGGTCTTCCTTTGTGACTCATCCAGAAGAAAAACAAGAAATATTCAGCCATTTAAAAGACATTTAGGTTTGTAAATAATTCAAAGTCAAACCTAATCTTAAGCTCCATCATCAGCACAGAGCAGTCTGGAACGGAGGGGTACAGATAATATTAGCTGGCATTGCACTGGAACTGAGGGATACAGATGATATTAGCTGGCATTGCATTCAAGAGTTACTGATCCTTAGCTGTGTGATCTTAAGTGAGTCTTGTGCTTTGCTCTGCCTCATTTCTGTTTCTCTTTATGACATGCTAACAATGCATGGTTTATGCGAGGATGTGAGAATTAAGAGAAGAAACCTCTAAAGCCCAGGGGGAGCTATCTAAGTGCTGACAGCTAAAGGTCATTTGTCCAAGTACTTTGAATGAACATAACTTTTAACTAGTTTTCCTTTTTCATTAATCCTCTTGTCTCTAGCAACCTGAGAAGCCCTTGTCACACAAAGCCAAATAAATCAATGAATGAATTCCGCAAACATTTCTGAGATATCCTGTTGTGCTTCCAAGCAGAAAGGTGCTGTCTGTCTCCTGTTTTTCTCTCTGCCGAGATGGATGTAAGGCAAGGGCACTCTCCACCAACACCAGGGCACCTTCCTTGCTCTCATTAGCATTTGGAAGAGATTCCTCACTAAGCACCTTCGCATGGTACCAACTACTCGCTTTACCTGCAGCCCCTTCCCAGGAATCTGGTTGTACTTTTTCTCCAGCTCTTGTTTCTTTTGAAGAAAGAGGTAGTAACCTCCCGGTTTAGAAAATGTCCCCTGTTTTACTTCTTTTTCCAGAGGTCCAAAAATATCCTCCAGCAAATCTGAGCAACGAGCTGAAGACACGTCCATGTTCTTCTTAATAAAGGCCTCTCGCTTGGCGTCCAGCTGGGCCTGGGTAAGAACAAAATCACACAGATGGTTGAGAGGAGGGAGATAACACAACTGACCACTGGAGAATGTCTAAATGGGGCCCATGCTCTTCACCTCATTGTGAGATCCAAGGTATTCCCGAGGAGGGTGCAGGATACAGAAATTGACACTTCAAATTTTATTTCCTAGAGTCCTTCTCCCCTTTCTCCTGCTTCAGAGATATTCTCAGAGCACAGACACTGTTTCACAGGAAGCCTCTATCTACTGAAGTCACTAATTAAAGAAGCATTTCAGATGATAAAAATTAGACCTAGGCCAGCCTGTGTAGATTTCCTGAACCCACCATTTTGTGGCTTCATGAACATGTCATTAGTGTCCTAAGGTGTACTAAGGTTTCCTTGTCTATAAGGATGGGGTAACACCACCAATCCCAGACATTTCTTTTCAGACTGTATGAGCTGATACCGAATACTAAGCCCAGAGACTCGACAAAAACACTCAGTAAATAGTAATTGACTATGTAATGTTTCCCTGTATTTTCTCACCATACAGCCATTGAAAGTATTAAGACGACATGATGAGTTTTCTGTGTTTGGAAAGGATAACAGAAGAGCTAGTTCTCCATATGACATCAAGCAAGTAACTAAATATTACCTCCTGTATTTCATTTGTGTTGGAGAGTACTCAATTTCTTGTTTACACTGACTCCCCTGTTTTGCCAGAACCTCTGAATGAAACCACTTTTCCTTTGTAAAATCCAGCCTTGGTTATCTAAGAAGCATTGCCAATGATCAAATGGCAAAGCGTTTGTAAACATTCTTACAATTGGTTTGTCATTACGAGTGGGGAGCATAAAAGCAGTGTATTTCTGGACAATAAAAACTACATTAGAAGTGAATATGATTAAAAACACATTATGTTTAAAATTCTCAAAGAATAAAAATGTTATATTATATAAAAGTAAATGAAATAATCCTTTGTAAATGCCAAATTTGTGTAATTAATTCCCTCAGTGGCTGAGATTATCGTTTCTAGAGTGGAGAAACTAACAAAAATGAAATGTGCGTAGATGTAGGTACGTGTGTGTGTGTGTGTGTGTGTGTGTTTGTGTGTATGTGCGCAAAATGTGACTAGTTATAGTGTCATGCTTTTTTATCAAAGTCCAGAAGAATCTAGTCTTTCAATAACCATTGCAAATCTCTGCATATCATGGGGTATCACTGAATAATGCTCATCCCAGAAAAGGCCCATGTTTTTCTTTGTTTTATGATTTGGGGTACCACACATACCCCTAATTCCTTCTGGAACTTTTGGTCTACATCCTTGAAAGAATTCTTCATGAAGATTTCAATGGCCTCATTCTCAATAGGCCTCTGCAGGTCCAGCAGCTCCTGGAGGGATTCTGTGGGCAGCTGGACCTTATGATTCATCTGTTCTTCATAGTGCTCAATGGCCTTTTGCACTGCAGATGAGTTCTCTATCTGGGCCAAAGTCAGGACGGCATTTTCCATGCAGGGTAGTTCTCCACTGCGGATGGCGTTGACATAGGTCAGCACCAGGCTCTGTAGACCTGTTACAAAAGTTAAGAAAATGGCTGTCATTTGGTAGAAAAAGCACTGCACAGTTTTCAGGATTCTCTGAGAAACAAGAGCAGCATAATAATTTATTAACCTTAAGATCCAGAGGATATTAAATCCTCTTTTTCACTCTCCTTCATTTGTTTCAAAGATAGACATTTGGTTGAGTAACTTCTAGTATTGGGAGAGGAAAGCTGTGACACCAAACCTTGTTTCGTTATTAACCTTGCCTCTCTCCTCTCACTCCGTTTCTTTCGTCTCATTCATTTACCCTTCCATTCTTTATTGATTTTTTTTAATAGCCAAAGTAACAGTTTTGCTTTTTATGCCAGTTTTTTTATAGTTGTTTTTAAAATGGTGCATCATCCTAGTCCTTTCTCTAGTCTGTATAAAGGTAACATCCCGGACACTCCTCCACAGAGGTGAAAGTAGATAAGCAAAATATCTAGGCTTGCTCATACTTTGTTGATGGATTGAGAGTGTCACACTCCAGTATTCTACCCTACTCCTTGATAGCACAACAATGTGTTGTATGCAGAATACTCCAGAGAGTGTGGCATGTAGACCAGAAAACTTTACTTTGTCCTCCAAAGTTCCTGCCTGCCAAATCTTCCATAGAACTTAGAACCAATTGAGATTTCTGGAAATCATGTTCCTGTCTTTTCAGGATATCACCATTGCAAAACTCTCCAGTGGGGGACTCTCCTGTCCACTGTCTTCTTTAGTCACCTGACTCTTACTTTCTTGAAGTCAGAAAGTTGTGTGCTGCTTTGGGCCTCCCTCTGTTGCACTGCTACCTCGGGCATTACCCTCTCTCCTTCTGGGTAACTGCTACCCATTTCTAACTTCTCACCTCACTCGGCTTATGAAACCAATGTGTTCTCTGACTCCCTGGACTTAGATCCCACTTGCATAGACCTCTTGTTACCATGTATCAACTTCTTATTTTTTATTAATTGTATGAATTATTATTTATCACTATGAATTTTGGGGTTTCTTATTTATTTCCTTTCAACGTGTCCTTTTATTGTGCTGTGCAGGAAGGAGGATGGAAACCATAGCTCTTTACCCCTCATTAAACACAATAATAAGATTTTTAATATCACTACTAAACATTTTTCTGTACATGAAAGTTTGAAGTAGCAAACTCCACAAATACGGTATTTTCACTTTCCTGACTTTTAATTTTTTTAAGTGTGAACCATGAGTAAGAGGAAAAAAACTTCTAGGGTTGGATTAGATTCTAGTTCATTTCTCTTTTTCCCTTTTGCTATTACAGATATGAGATGGTGAGAAATGGCTTTAGTTCCCAAGTAAATTCCGTCATGTGATAAACACACTACATTTTCAATGACAGCATCACTGAGTATCCTACAATGAGCAGAAGAGAAGCCCAGGTAGAAGGTAGAGGGGGTGACTTACGTGGCCCATTGACTATGATGCCACCAGACAGAGTCTTGACACTGGCAGAGCTGAAGATGTATGAGGTGAATTCTCTAACTTGTTCTACAAATTCTTCACTCAGATCTTCCTCTTTCATTGTCTCTAGTTTGGAAAGATACTTCCTCTGAGCAGGCCTGTCGAAGACAAAGCACTTCCTCTTTGGAAAGAACTTCCTGATGCATAGCCGAGGCTCATTAAAGCTTTTAATTTTCTTATCAGATCCTGCAAAATTGAAAATTAGATATAGTAAAACTTCAAATGAATTACCTCAACGTATGATACTTCCAATTCCAAAACTTCCATAAAGCCTATGTAAGCTGAAAAACACCTAATACAGAGAAGTGATACAAACTTAAAGGAAAGAGAAAGGAAACATCCTTTCGCTAAGAAGAAGCAGCTTGTGAAATTTCAAATGGAGTTCAAATGATTCAGCAAAGCTGTGTTTCATTTCCTGTGACAACTGGCAGGATAACACATTTACAAAATCAAGACCTTTGTCAATCAAGCAGAAATGGCATTTAAGAAATTGTTTTCCCTTTGTATCAGAACATTCCACCAAACTCAGGTACCTTTTTTCAGGGTCAGTGAGTGTTCCAGGTATTCATCAGCAGTGATAGGTTTTCCATTAGCTTCCAGTTCCAGGGAGAAATCTCTCAGTGCCCACACAAAGATTGGGAAGAAACCTACAAAGTTAGCCGAGTCATCTACCCCACTCTGGTCAGGTGATGACTTTGACTTGATAAGATCAGTCAGCTCTGTAACATAGCTGAGATGTTAAATTAAGAAAACTACAAAAGCAAGTTTAGCATTTTTATGATAAACACTTTGCCAGTGCCTTCCCAAATTAATTTTTGTTTTTATTTTTAGCTATATTGGTTAGTTTTTGTCTACTTGACACAACTGGAGGTTCCTCAACTGAGGAATCTCCTCTTTCAGTCAGGCCTGTAGACATGCCTGTGAGGACATTTTTTTTTCAATTACTAATTGATGCAAGAAACCCCAGGCCATCCCTAGACAGGTGTGTGTGGTGCAATCCCCAGACAGGTGGTCTCTGACTGTATAAGAAAAGTAGCCAAGCAAGCCACAAGAAGCAAGCCAGGAAGCAGAGGTCCTTCTTTGCCTCTGCTCTAGTCTCTGCCTCTCAAATTCTGTTTTGACTTCCCTTGATGCTAGACTGTAACCTGCAAACCAAACAAACCCTTTCATCACCAAGTTGCTTTGGGTCATAATGTTCACCACAGCAACAGAAAGAAAACTAGGACATTAGCTCATTCATTCACAGAATTCAGCCATTTGCAAACATCTATCGAACCTCTGCTATGAATCAGGCACAGCCCCCGGGAATAATTTTTAAAATAAATGAAAGGATTCTACCATCATAGGGCTTACAATGCAGCCGATGAATATTTAAAATACAAGTGAATAAAATATTTTAAATTCTCAGATATTTACTACCATTTTTGATGCAGCAAAAGGCCTTAGCCGAAAATACTAGAGAATAACTGTCTATGTCTAGTTACTCAGAGAACTTCAGGTGCTTTCTAAAGTCCTTGATTAGCAGAAATCTACAAGAATTAGAAGAGTCATCTGTGAATGTTCGAGTGGAGAGGTAGAGAGATTGCTCAGTGGTTAGAAGCAGTTACTGTTCCTGCAGAGGACTCGAGTTCAGTTCCCTGGTTAAAGTTTCAGGAAATATGATACCTCGGGTTTTAGCAGGCACCTCATTTGCATAAAAAATGCACAAATAATACCTTTGAAACTTCTACTTGGAGAACATTCCAGGTAGTAGCCAGAAATCCTTCCATATAAAAACATGAGTGTAAATGACATGTATGTGTATATAGGGTACAAGTGCTAAAGAAATAACTGCCAGAACAGGCAAGTTTTTAAAGCCAAAGTAAGAAGTTTCAAGTGTGTTTTCTACTAAGTAGAAAGCTAGTGATGGATTTTGAATGTAGAGGAGATGGATATGATAGTATTTCAAAAGATCACATTTCTGAGATTCCAAAAGGCAGTCAAGACTGTCAGGAAAGAGCAGCTTGGTCTTTGAGACAGAACAAACAAAGCTTAGACTAGAGACAATGGAGAAAAGATGAGGAGGTTGGTCCAGGGAAGTAGCTTTGCTGATGGAGTTTAAAACATGTGAACTAATACTTTCTAGACTACGAGTGAAAAGATCGAGGTGATTTCTGACGTTTTGATCATGGCAACTTTGTGGAACAACTGGGAATTTACTACAATGGGAAAGGTAGGGGAAATGTTTTTGTAAATTTTGAGATTCAATTATCTCTTAAAGATCTATGTGAAGATGTAAAAATTTGAAGTTAGTCACAGCTGTAAATAAATATTTAATGGTGACTGGAATACAGGTGCACAGAAGCCCTTCAGACAGAATGACATTGCCTTGAGACTAAGAGTAGAGAGTCAGGAGAGGTGCAGTAACTAGAGAGCTGCAATATTCGGAGTCCGCACAGGCAATGGAATAGGTTTCCAGAGAAGAAAGGAGAATATTAGGAATTTTGAAATTCTACATGCAAGAACCTAGTGTCTCAGAAAAGGAAAGAACTGATTTTTGGAATGCTGTGATGAGAAGAGATAATCTGACTTCTGAATGAGCACAGTGATATGAGAAAGAATACAGCATGGCACCCAAAGTTAAGTTCATAGAAATTCTTGCAGCACTGATAATGACATCGGTGGGTAACTGAGAAGGTAGGGGCTAAGGACACAAGGAAAAAGAACTGGGGGAGAATAGTGGAAACCCATGTCTATTGGTTACCAGACTCCAAACAGTAGGGGTTAACGTATTCAGCAAAATAAGGCTGTGTGGACTGAAGGACTGATCAAAGACGACAAAGAACGGCCATGTGGTCTGAGAGCCTTGGCTTCAAAGGAGGTCATCTTTCCAATGAACAAGTGACTGGGAGCTGATTGGAGAAACTGGAGCTGCAGGCTAAAAAGCAATCACTATCTCAGATCCCTTGATGAGTTTGTGAGGCAGCGCGATAGCATAATCAAAAGCAAGCACATGAAAACTCATGATGAGTAAGCAAAATTGGCCAAGGCAACCGGTAAGAGGCTCAAAGGCACGGTAAGTAATGATGCGCGCTCCTACCCCATCACAAATCACCAGCAGTGAGTGCCAGTTTCAAAAGGACCACCCAGAAACATTCCTGCAACAGCTTAAGTTTCTTTCTTTCTTTTTTTTTTTTATTTTTTTGGTTTTTCGAGACAGAGTTTCTCTGTGGCTTTGGAGCCTGTCCTGGAACTAGCTCTTGTAGACCAGGCTGGCCTCGAACTCACAGAGATCCGTCTGCCTCTGCCTCCCGAGTGCTGGGATTAAAGGCGTGCGCCACCACCACCCAGCAAAAGCTTAATTTTCTTAACCCCATAAAAAAAAAACCCAAAACCTGTTTCCAATAAAGAGCTTCTGTATTGGAGTCTCCTCAGTCTGTGCAATTGCCTCCACATCTTCTCACTTCCTACCCCCCCCGACCAAAAGGTGACCGCACAACAGGCAGCAGCAACAAGCCTGCAAAAACTATGAGTTTGCAGGATAAATATACTGATAGCATTCTCTGGGTAGTCAGGAGATAGGTAACATTTAGAGATAATGATAATAGTGATTATTGAGTACATGGGTTCTAAATCATGTTGAGGATTTGGACAAATGCAGGATATTGACCTATTAAATAGTGATGTTCTCAACAGTGTACCGCAGGCAATGGGTGACTTAAGTTTGAACTTGTAGTGAAAACAGGCAAAATCACATGATAAGTATAAAGGGATTGCTTAATGACTTAGAAATAGTAAGGTCCTTGCCTGCCTGTCTACCTGATGAAATAATAAAGCTGTTCTTCCTAGGTTTAATACTGTTCTAGACCACACCCAAAGGATACTGCAGTTGGTCCATGGCCTGCTGGTTGATGGTTCCTATGCTGTTGTAGATGAAGGTGCTGCTGAGGAGGACCGCCAAGGCGAAGATCCAGCAGTCGTTCTGGTTGTCTCCCTACAGGCCAGTGAGTGAAGAAGAGTAACTAAGAGACTGTCCATCAACTCAAGTAGCCAAAGATGAATCTTTGTTGTATCCCATTAGCTATGGCATCAAGAGTAAGTCGTTTCTACTACATAATAACTTTTTATGTGTGATGATTTTATGAATATTCAATTCATGCTCTATAATATAACTAAGATGATGTACATCCATGTGTATAAGTGTGTGAAGGACACTTACACTTAAAGGTCATAATGGTGATCAGTTACTAAATCTAAACTGGCAATGCTAAGCTTTATTTACAGGACATACCACATATGGTAAGAGGCATTTTAGCACTAGTCTTAGGACTAGTGAAAGTAAGGTCATTCAGTAAGAGTTTTATTGGTCTCAGCTTAGGAAGAGTAACACATGATTCTCCATGAACAAAGAGATGATGCAGATCTTACATTGTTGTTCTCTTACTGGCAGTCGTTTGTAAAAGTGGTCATTCTTTTAAAATATATTTTATTAATTTTTGATAATTTCTAACATTGTATTTTTATTAGGGTCCCACATTGAATAGTCAGTCATGTTTATAATGTGCACAGGCAAGTTCATGGTATCATTAAGAGTTTCAACCAAGCCGGGCGGTGGTGGCGCACGCCTTTAATCCCAGCACTCGGGAGGCAGAGGCAGGCGGATCTCTGTGAGTTCGAGACCAGCCTGGTCTACAAGAACTAGTTCCAGGACAGGCTCCAAAGCTACAGAGAAACCCTGTCTTGAAAAACCAAAAAAAAAAAAAAAAAGAGTTTCAACCAAAATATTTGGGGTGGAAATAAAAGACTAAGATATCATTATCTATCATTATTATAATATCATCTAAATGCTGATTCATTATTCTTGGCTCTTAGAACAACTTGAATAGAACATTCATTTAATTATTTAGAAGCATATATCCAGGAGTGAAACAGGTTCTTCAAGGTGGTCTACTGACAAGCTACAAGTAGAATCTGGAAGATTTATTTTTACCTTCTCAACGTCTTCAAGGCCCTCAGTGTCAAGCAGAACTAGAGTGTGTCCTGGCTTCTGGGGATGAGGCACACACCACATCCAGATCCCCTTGGTGTGAGACTGCACTGTGGAGCCCAGAGAGAAGCCTGCAACACAGAATGGGCATGGGATGGAGAGGGGAGTACATAATGGTGCTTCTGGTGTTGAGTTACACTTGAAAGAGTGAAACATCTTCAAGTATTGATTTCAATTACTACCCCAGAAATAGGGTACTGATCAATGCATTCATTCCTTACAGCTGGACACTTACTCCTCCTATGTGGACCATCTAATAACGTTTTATAATTCATCATTAAGCAAGTTAACTTTCTCAATAAATGCATTTGTTCTTTCTCCAAAATATACCTTTAACTTTAAATTTGAAAACAAAGGTGCTGTTTAAAAACCAGTGAGTAGCAATAATTCATCAAAAAGAAATTCCACTAGTGGATAGACATTATCCTTTCACATTCCTCCCTCTCTCTGACATTCTTTCCTCACGTTAGCTTTTAAGATTCGGGCTACATGGGTGGACAGAAAGGGCCCAGCACAGCTGTGTTGGTGACACCCACCTGCATTCTTCCCAGCCAGCTTGTTCATCAAATAGGATTTTCCTGTGCGGTAGAAACCCACGATGGCCACCACTACCACTGGCTGCTTGATGGCCGACAGATAACCCAGAGCCTCCTGGTTGACCATAAGCTGCTCCTCAGTGTTCTCAATGAGACATATGGGTTTCGGCATGTGGATGTCTGAGGCCATGTCTTGCGTGTTCTTTTGTCTCTAAGGAAAAGATAATTGGACAACAATTTCTTGTCAATGAAAGGAATAAAATAATATGTACTAAAATTTCCTTCTTTGAAATGTGTTCTTTGTATACTTCTAAGTGTTCTGGAGCTCTTTATGGTTGTCCTATAGGTTGGTCCACTACGTCTATTTAAATTCCACCAATCTGGGCTCCGTAGATAACCAGAAAGGTTATATAGTAGGTTCAAAAGGCTGAATATACCATTTCTTCATCTTTGTCCAAAGATAGTATCTTATATACTCTTAGTGGAGTAACTGACTAGGCTTTCAACATTTCTGCAACACCCTTACTGAAGCTGCATACCTTATACTTCCTCTTTTTCTTAAATCAGATTTTTGCTGATGTCCTTTTTCTGCTTTATGATGTAATCCAGGATCCCTTCCTAATTTTCACATCTCTTTTCCTTCCTCTCATCCTCAGTAGATCCTTGTTCTTTCTTTATCCTTCATTACTTTAGATCCTAGAAGAGTGTATCACATTTATATTGTAGAGTATTTTCAGTGATATTTTTAGTTGTTTTTTAATGATAGTATGAAATTATATTGGTACGCACAGGGCAAAAAGGTTACAAGACTGATATTCTGTAATCTTCATTGATCAAATCAAAGATCAGTGAAGCTGACATGACTTGCTCTGAAAATACTCTTTTGAATATGGCCTCTTTGTTAAGGGGTTACCTGCCAAGAACTGTTTACTATTTTGCATTTTAATTCACTATTTGAATAGCAGATAAATATTTTGGGTAAATGTCTAAGATTTTAGTTACCCAAGAAATACAAGTTAAAAATGTATCAAGGTTCCGTTTCTCCACTAAGAATGTGTAGCTTAAAGAAAACAAATAACAAGTGTTTCCAAGGGTGTGAGAAAAATAGAACCCTTATGCATTGCTGGTGGGAATGTAGCCACGGTAGAAAGCAGTATGGTAGTGTCTCCAAAAACTTAGAACTATCAAATGACCAGATATCACTTTTGGGTATGCATGTATGTATGTATGTATGTATGTATGTATGTATATATGCCTACACATACATATATATGTATACATGTATATGTGTGTATACAGGATTATAAGACAAAAATTCTTGCATCTTCATTTTATTGCTGCACTGTGGAACCAGTCTAGCTGTCCATCAACAGATAAATAGAAAACTGAAGCATAGTACGTATACCCAGCAGAGTTTTATTCAGCCATAAGAAAGGAGGATGTTATATCATTTGCAGGAATCATGGATGGAACTCAAGATCACCATGTTAACCAAAATAAACCAGACTCAGCAAAAGAAACATCGTATATTTTCTCTTACACATGAAATCTAAATTTAAATATATAGTTAAATACACACTCATAAATATGTGTTCAGACACATATAAAATGAGAAGAGCAAGAATGAGAAAGAATAGTTCTAAAGATAAGAGGGAGATAGTGGTGGATGAAAAAAGAGAAAAAACATGACAGACTAGCACACATTTTACTCTTAAATGCATGAGTATGTTCATACACACATATACTCCATTCTGTAAAAGCTTGATAGGAACTATTTGGGGGACAGGAAAGGTACCAGGGAATTGAGGTTAGGAGTGATGGGGTATACTTGGGAGACAAATATGGATGAAACACATTAAAATATGTATTGGTTTAAATGTCCCAGTGAAGCCCATTGCATTGTACACTAATTAAAATTGTTTTTTAGGTGTGAAAGCAAAAACAAGGAGAAAAATTTGAAGTTTCCATTTGGAGAGACTCTAAGAGTCAGCCCATGTAATTTTCTTATACTTCATGGGCTTTGGTCTCTATTTTTAGCATCTACTAATAATGCACACTTATAAAATAAAACCACTATAATGTTTTCATAAGATGACCATCTTCTCTTATCATGCCACATACTTATACTTATTAATTGGCGGTCTACAGAGAGTAAGAGTATTGCTCCTACTGTCAATCACTCATTCATTCATTTGGCTACATCAGTATGAACTCCTAGGTATTTATTTTATTCTGTGTGCCTTAGAACTGTATGATCATTCTTTATTTTATTGATTGGCTTATCCTCTTTGGTCACTGAGGCTCTTTCCTCTGGATCCTGTGTTTGGCTGTCAGACTTCCATCACATCCCCGGTGCTGCAGTACTTTCCCCACCACAGATTCTTCCAGAGACACCTCACACTTTTCCTGTGTTGCCCTAGAGTTGAGCATTCCTCCCAAAGTTTTGGTTCCTTTCAATGCACAGTGGTACTTATACCAAAAATATACATGGAGTACAGTCATTGCTTCAAGGTGAAAGAGTATCTTCTGAAACATGATAGGGTCTTTGAACTCATGAAGTCACAGTTGCTTATAGAAAATCTACATAAATTCAGGCAGTTGTGGCACTTGCCTTTAATCCTAGCCCTCAGGAGAAAGAGGCAGGAGTTGGAGGCCAGCCTGGAGTACAGAATGAGTTCTAGGACAATTTGGCCTACATAGAAAAACCCTGCCTCAAAAAACAACAAAAGAAAAAAAAAAGAAAGAAACCTGCATAAAATTCAGCAGCCAAAATTCTATTATGGATGGGTGAGAGGCTCAGGGAGTCCCAGGGTGTAGTTTAGGAGCTGTTGGCATTGATGACTGACTGCTAAGGGAGAGACGGTTGGTTTGCTTCTGTGATGTGGCCCCTGGTAATTTACCCAACCTCCAGTAGATGGCTTTATGCACATGCCCAAATGACTCACAATAACCTGACTCAAGGCAGACAGGAATTTGTGAAGTGAATAGAGCTGGGGGCTGGGGTAGAGGAGATGGCGGAAAAAATAGGGAATACATACAATCAAAAACACACTACATATATGAAATTTTCAAAGAGTAAATACACACATACACACATATATTTTTAAAATATGCAATGGTTTTATAATTTCCTAAATTATCAGTGGGGAAATTGTCTCTTTTTACAAACTCCAAGAAGCCTTACTTACTTTACCAATAGGCAGACATTGGCAACAAGTAGAGGGATTTTTGTCTGAGTTTCATTAGACAATAAAGATGATCTACAATGGTCCCACGAATGCACTATCAATCTTCAAAGAGTCATACACACCCTCTCCGTGGACTCTCCCTAACCAGAGCCTATTTAACTCTACACAGTAGAGACCTGGGCTCTAACAGCAAAACTACCTCTGTCAACCAACCCTGCTTTCAAGTGATCTCCTGTTCCACTCATGCCTGTCTCGTTTTCAGCCTCCCTTAGAGAGGTCTTTTTAGGGCAATGCAGCAGTCTGGTACAGCCTTTTCCACCCCCACCTCTGTCTTACCTGAGCAAAATCCTTTAGTGCTTATGAAAGCAGCCTGTCTGAAGTGTTGAATGCTGTCTGCTTTGCTTGTGAGTCTGGTTGCTGAGCCCTCTGTCCTCGCTCACAGTTGCTGTGACACCTCCGCCCTCTGCAATAGCCTAAGAAGTTCTGGGGTTTTCAGCAGAGAATTTATGGCTCAGCTCAGTAAAAGGGCAGTGTTTAGAAGATGAAAGTGAAAGTAAAAAAAAAAATAACACTGAACAGGAAGAAATGACTCAACCACTTGACAGGAATGAAGGGCGTGCCAATAGGATGGCTTTAGGGGGCTTCTCAACTAGAAACTTACAAATGATACAGTTTAACTCCAGAGTTTCTGTGGATGGTTAGAAACCTAAGGGGATGCATGTATTGAAGAAGGCATGGTTCTGAAGTCACTCGCTCTTACCTTCCTGTCCTTCTTGGTCCACTAGTGTTTGGTTTGTGAAGCTGCCCACCCCACAGAGCCGCACAAAGGCAATAAGAGATTGTGCAATTCAGAGTTGGACACGAATTTGTTTAAAAGCCATGTCTCTATACTGTGAAAGAATAGAGAAGAAAAGAAATAAAAAGGTGGAGTTAGAAGGAACAGTAAAGGAGGAGGGAGGGAAGGAGAGAGAGGT
Organism: Arvicola amphibius; assembly: GCF_903992535.2. Classification (NCBI taxonomy): domain Eukaryota; kingdom Metazoa; phylum Chordata; class Mammalia; order Rodentia; family Cricetidae; genus Arvicola; species Arvicola amphibius. Next base: position 48,397,904 of record NC_052060.1, on the reverse strand, counting down.
AGCAGGGAGGGAGGGATGGAGAGAGGAGGAAAGGAGAGAGGGAGGAGGGAGAGAAAATATTACTGAAAGTGAAAGTGAGCCTGAGCTCTTTTAAACAAATCAAATGCTGGAAATCAGCTGGTTTGCTCTGTTTTTGGACTAGTAAACCTATTATTATAATCTGTTAGCATATACCATCCCCCAACAATTTAGCACCTGTTGAATATTTGTCAATCTTGTGGAGCTTAAGGGTAAACAAAAAGGATTTTTGTGTTCATTTCTAGCGTAGAGACTGGGAGTTTTTTAGCCTGTGCTGCACGTTTGTTTCTAAACTGAGAGGCGGGTTCTCCAGTCCTCTTTGTGCCCTGTTTCCTTACAGATAAGTAAGCCAGGGTCCTTTCTCTGAACCCCTGAATGTAAATAATGTCTGAAAAGCCTAGGAAAGCCACTGCCAGTTCTAAATCTGAGATATCTGTGAGCCTTTGAAATGTCCCAGCAGGCTGGGAATGAACAAGGCATTGACAAGCTGCCCTGGGGCTGTGAGCAGGAACTGAAACAGTGGTTTGAAGTTTGGGAGACATTTAATTAACCCTCACGCTGATCAGCACTTAAAACTTTGACATGGACCAGCACTTAAACTTTCTGTCTGAACTAACACAAATCAGAAAATGGGCCCAGTTCTTAATTTTCCAGCTACAAGAGTTGAGCCATTTCAACAAGTCCCCATGATACCAATGTGCACTCAAAAGTATATTGAAAAAACACTATACCACTGCCATTATTCTCTAAGTATTATCAGAATTACATCTGTCAAAGTCTTAAGTTTGATGCCAGCATCAGTAAAAGAATTATACAGAACATACTTTTGTGTTTCTATATTCCACGAGAGTGATGAGACCCACAACTTTGACAGTTTTTTGTGGTGCTTTTATTCTGAATGTGTCGATGCAGAGCCAATGCCCTCATCATTGGGAGACTGTGTCGGCTAAGTCTTCAAATTAGCCCTCTTCTTATAGAAATTTAGGAGAGGATTCCCATGTTTCTGCTGTGGTGTAGAAGGCATTTATCCTCGGGAGATTTGTATTGATTTTTACAAAATTTGCAAATTTTTTTTAAATTTTCTTCAGATTTATGTTATAGTAGTTTTTACGGTAAAAAGTAAACTGCACCATTCCCTGAGTGGCTGTAGCGGGCAGTGGAAGGGAAGGCAGGCAGAGAGAGAGAGAGAGAGAGAGAGAGAGAGAGAGAGAGAGAGAGAGAGAGAGAGAGAGAGAGAGACAGAGAGAGACAGAGAGAGAGAGAGAGAGAGAGAGAGAGAGAGAGAGAGAGAGAGAGAGAGAGAGAGAGAACCAGAGAGGGGGAGGGAGAAGTGGGAAGAAGAGAGCAAGGCAGAAGTTGCCTCTTGTGGGGAGAGACAGAAAGGGCGGAACTCAGGCTGGAAGCAGAAGAAAGTTCTGCTTGCCTCAGCAGAGTGGGGCGGGGCTTGTCTCTTAAAGGGGCAGGACAGACCATTCCATTCCCATCTCTTTTTTATAATAAAAAGGCAGGAGGTTAGCCACAACAGGTTAAAGAAATTAGAATGACAGATTCTCAAGGCTTATTTGTGGGTGTCGTCTTGGGGGTGAACCTGAGAAAGCTGGGTGTTGGTTACATCCTGGGATAGCAGGTCTCTTTGTTACTGTCTGGTGTTTGTGGTATGGAAATGTCTGGTGTCTCTTGTACCTGTTTAAAGTGAATCCTTCAATTCAGCTCTCTGGAGCTCATGAGAATTCTTTGGGTTTGTGAAAACCTAAGTTTTAGACATATGCATTGTATAAATAGTAGCATATTTATGTCAGAATGTCTGTGACAGATTTTTTTTGCATAATAAAAAGTATCTTTAAGACTATGGAAGACAGCATGAGAGAGAATTTTGATAGCTTGTATTTGTTCTTACACCTTTATAGCTTGCAGGTGTACACCTTAATAACTTGTATTTGTGTTTTGCTGAAATTTATTAGGCGAGGTTGTCCTTTTAAGCTGACAAAACCACTTAGCTGTCAAACTGTATCAGAGATCTTTGAGAAGAATAAAACTTTGCTTCAGCTATTGATTAAAAAAAACCACAGAGAACTTACTTGGTTGGGGACTGGAAGGGTAAAACTCACCATTGAAGCTGCTGGTGTGTGTGTAGAGGTTGGCATTTTGGCAGCTGGAACATAGAGCTGTTGTAAAGAAATCTTGTTCCCAAGCCCAGGGTTCCACACATCCTCAGCCAGCCCACCCACAGGCGGGAGGGAGCATGGAGAGCCTGGTTGAGTCATAAGCACCAATGTTGTGGTAAAAGTAAAATGGTGTCATTCCCCCAGTTGCTGCATCGGGCAGTGGGCCAAGAGGAGCAGGGAGCCAGGTGGTGGGTAAGAGACCAAAACAGTTGGCAAGCCATGCAGAGTGAGGTCGGATATTATTTAGTGGGTTATGGAAGGGAATGGGAAGGGGGGAAGGGGAGAAGGAGGAAGAACAGAGAGAGGAAGAGAGGGGGTAGGGAAGAAGTGAGGAGAAGAGAACACAGAGCTGCCTCTTCTGGGGAGAGACTGAAAGGGAGGAACTGAGGCTGGCAGCAGAAAGAAAATCTGCTTGCCTCAGCAGATGGGGGAGAGGGCATGGCTTGTCTCTTAAAGGGACAGGTCAGACCATTACAGTGGTGAAACCAGATAAAAATGGAGATAAGTTTCAGAACAGTTGAGGATGTGGTCATGATCCTTGGAAGAGTAGAAAGGAATTTATTTTAAGTTCCCCATTCTTTGACGATAAAAGTCATTCAAAACTGTAAGAAGAAGAAAAACTTAAAATATTAAAAAGAGGGAGATTAGAAAGAAAATGTAGTTGGCTAGAACATGATGCAAGCTAAGAAAGCCTCAGCTCTGGGAGATGAAGCTTCCACCTGCACATGCATTCTGCATGAAGAGAAATTTTCTCTGCCACTATCCAGTGGTCCTTCTCTGCTCATCCAGCAGCCATGCAGCCTTCACACATTTGAGGACTGCCCAATGTCTACACATGGAACAAATGTCAGGGTCCACACTTCCTTTGCCTGGAAACAGCATGAAATCCAAGAGCATAGAACGGTTGTGAAACTCCACTGTATCCTACGGGTATGTTCATATTTTTATCACATTTACAACATGCCAATCTCAGCTTAGGAAAAAGCTAAATCCTCGAATTACTTATAAGCATGCAGCAAAGAATATCCAGAAAGGAGTGTGTGTGATTCAAAAAAGTGTACCCAAAGAGATGTCATACCACTGTACTGTTTAAAAAAAAAATCCAATGACACAATTTAATATCTCTGTGTAGTCCATGTTTATAATTTCAAATATAAGATCCAATTAAAGATCACATTGCTCTTTAGTTCTAAAATAAACATGAACTGAATCACTTAATAAGCAAAACACTATTTTTATACTTAAACTTTCTTTGTTAATTTTATTTCCACCCTCCTCTCAACAGAGTATCATTTTTTTAAAGTATAATTCAGTGTCAAGTTGCTTCATGGTCCAAAGTTGACCCCAGAAAGAATTTCTTGATGAGTCAGACCTGGGTACAGAGGTTTAGTTGGTGTGAAGTTTAGAACATGGTGCATGAAGATGACAGACTGTGCTGGATTTTCTCCATCTCTTCTTGAAGTTTCCTGCTCTCTTCCTGAAATCCTTCCTTGAGAAGTTGTTCCTGTTCCTAAAATGGAGATGGAGAGTGAACTCACACAGATTTCTTGTTCCTCATGTGTCTCACAAGCTCTCCTTTGGGAAGTTATACTAAACCCTGGGGGAATTTTGAATTTTTCCCATAATTGTTTCCTTCCTCAACTTGTTTATTTTCTCCCCCGTCTCCTCATATGGCAATAAAATTCCTGTGCTTTCTCCAGCTTTATAAATGATGTCTATCAATCAGTTTCTAAAACACCTGTGGCCCACAACTCTGATACTAATTCTCAGATCCTTTTGCTCATGGAAAGTACAATTTTCTATAAAAATCAACACTAGCTTCCCTCTTTCTTGACTCATCTCTGATCTGTGTGCTGTGGACTATCAAACACATACAACAAAATGATAATACTGGCAAAAAACAAGTCACTACCAGATTCAGAATTAGGGCAGGCATTCAATTAAGGAATTTAGTACATCTTCAAAATGTTTAGTGTCCAATATAGGAGACAGATACATATTGAAGCAACTGGAATCTTCAGTGCTCACACACTGTTTTATTAACAACCGTGAAGGTAAAGATGAGGAGGGATGCTCAAAAAATAGAATGTTCCTGGAAATGTGAGAATTCAGCTGTTTTCTTTATGGTTTGAGACTGTGTCTATTCTTTAGGGTGATTTCAGAGATACAGTCATGGGAGGTGTGGCAGGAACAAAATTTCTATGGGTCGCATTCAATAGAAAAGATAGGAGTTGAACATAACATCATATACTTTTATGCAAAAATCATTTTACATGTAGTAAGTACAACTTCTCTGTCTAGCACACGAGAAAAAATAATCCTTGGTGGGTTAAATGAATATTTTGTCACAGAAATCCTACAAAACACATGAAAAGAATCTGCAATTCAAAACTACTGTTTAACAGAGATGCCCTGATAAAGGGTTTCATCCAGAAATAGGCAGCCTTACAGAGCCAGAGGTGGTCAAAGAAAAAGCAGCAAGTGGCTGAGACTGTAGTAGATAATGTAAACAGTTCACTCCACTTTGGAGGACCTTGTGCTATTATCATTGTATTTCGGGGTAGGAGTGGCACAGAGTCTTCATTCACAATCCGGTCAAGCGTTGTTCTTGTGAACATAATACCTCAGGCTCATGATACACATGGTTGATTGGACTGCAGAAACTGAAAATTAAAATGTTGCAGCCTAGTACCTTACGTTTGAGGGTTATAACGTTTTTCTTTTTTTCTCAGCCATTAACTGTTCCCGCTCCTGCTGCATCGTCTCATTCATCTGCTTCTTAAGCTCGCGGTGACTCTTTTCCTTCTCTTCCATCCTCCTTGCATGCATCATTTTCATTTTTGTCAGTTCTCTGTTTGCAGCCACAGCAGATTCAGCCTTTAAATGTTCCTCTGAGAAAATGAAAAACAAAGAACATGAGAAGTGAAATCTATTAGCTGCTTTTTCTATAGTCACTTTAGGGAAAAAAAATCCTGTCACTGACAGAAATTTCCTGTGGCATCTTTGCCCTATAAAACCAGCTAACAAGGATGGAGATGACCACATCTACCAGTTTAAAAACAGCCACCATGGAGCTAAGAGAGACATTTGTCATCTTTCTCTGTAATGACAACCTCATATGTGAACAGTCCAAGAATAAGAATATCGAAATGTAGGTTCCAGAGATAGGAATAGAGAAATAAAGAAATATAATGTTATAAGCGTGGGAGAATGAGAGCAGAAGGTCAGCAGCTTTCTCAGCAACTTAAGGATTAACTATGGACAGTACATTACCTTGTTTTACAACTGGCAGCTCTGTCTGCAAGGCTGAAGTGGCCCTCTGCAAACTGAGGGGACTCTGCAAACTGAAGATCAGCTTTTACATAACCTCCTGGCCGATCGTGACCACAAATCGACAAGAGCTGAGTTAACTTTTAAATGATGGAATGTATGTGACTTTTGGTTTTGCATTTTCTCAAACCGTTTCCTCTATGTAAAACTGGTAGTGTCAGGGAAGTGCAGAGCTTCAGTAAACACAATGAGAAAGTGCCAGAAGGAAATAATTGGCTACATACAAACACTAGTTTAACTGAAAACCCTGTTAATGGAAAGTATAAGAAAAGAAAAAGAAAAGACTAGACTTTAAAATGCTAATTAACCCAGTTAAAAAATGGAGCACTGAACTGAACAGAGAATTGTCAACAGAAGAAGTTCGAATGGCCAAAAGACACTTAAGGGCATGCTCAACCTCCTTAGCAATCAGGGAAATGCAAATCAAAACAACGTTGAGATACCATCTTACACCTGTCAGAATGGCTAAAATCAAAAACACCAATGATAGCCTTTGCTGGAGAGGATGTGGAGTAAGGGATACACTCATCCATTGCTGGTGGGAATGCAAACTTGTGCAACCACTTTGGAAAGCAGTGTGGAGGTTTCTCAGGAAATTTGGGATCAACCTACCCCAGGACCCAGCAATCCCACTGTTGGGAATATACCCAAGAGATGCCCAATCATATTACAAAAGCATTTGTTCAACTATGTTTATAGCAGCATTATTTGTAATAGCCAGAACATGGAAACAACCTAGATGCCCTTCAGTGGAAGAATGGATGAAGAAAGTGTGGAATATATACATATTAGAGTACTACTCGGCGGTAAAAAACAATGACATCTTGAATTTTGCATGCAAATGGAGGGAAATGGAAAACACTATCCTGCGTGAGGTAACCCAGGCCCAAAAAGATGAACATGGGATGTACTCACTCATAATTGGGTTCTAGTCATAAATAAAGGACATCGAGCCTATAATTTGTAAAAAAATCCTAGAGAAGCTATATAAGAAGGTGAACCCAAAGAAAAACATATAGTTATCCTCCTGGATACTGGAAGTAGACAAGATTACAGGACAAAAAATGGGAACATGGGGGTGGGGTGGGATGGGGGGATGGGGGGATGGGGAGAGAAATGTTTGAAGTGGAGGATGGGAAGAGCTTGGGGGAATAGGATGGTAGGGATATAGGAAGGATGGATATGGGAACAAGGAATTATATATCTTAGTTAAGGGAGCCATTCTAGGGTTAGCAGAGACTTGACTCTAGAGGGGTTCCCAGGTGTCCAGGAAGACGCCCCCAGCTAGGTCCTTGGGCAGTTGAGGAGAGAGTGCCAGAAATGTCCAGATCCTATTGCCATACTCATGAATATCTTGCATATCACCATAGAACCTTCACCTGGCATTGGATGGAGAAAATGACAGAGCCCCACATATGGGCACCGGACGGAGCTCCCAAGGTCCTGATGAGGAGCAAAAGGAGGGAGATCATGAGCAAGGAAGTCAGGACCATGAGGAGTGCGTTTACCCATTGAGACGGTGGGACAGATCTAACGGGAGACCACCAAGTCCAGTTGGAATGGGACTGATGGAACAGGGGACCAAACTGGACTCTCTGAATGTGGCTGATGGCGGAGGAGGACTGAGAAACCAAGGACAACGGCAATGAGCATGAACTCTACAGCATGGACGGGCTCACTGTGAGCCTTGTCAGTTTGGTTGCTCACCTTCCTGGACTTAGGGGGAGCTGGGAGGACCTTGGACTTAACATAGTGAAGGGAACCCTGATGGCTCTTTGTCTTGGAGAGGGGTGGAGTGGGGGTATGGGTGGAAGGGAGGGGAGAGAAGGGGAGGAGGAGGGGAGGAGATGGAAATTTTTAATAAAAAATGAGGAAAAAAAGAAAATAATTTCCAACATCTGGAGTCTTCTCAGCAGCTCTTACTTTCAATCTCCTTTTCCTTTTCTGTGAGTGATAGATCCATCATTAGAACTTTTTCAGTAACACCCTGCTTGGACTCAAAGTACGCTTTCAGCATCTTTTCAGCCTAAATGCAATAAGAAATTACAATGAGGAAATAAGAATACGAGCTGAGCCGGGCGGTGGTGGCGCACGCCTTTAATCCCAGCACTCGGGAGACAGAGGCAGACGGATCTCTGTGAGTTCGAGGTCAGCCTGGTTTACAAGAGCTAGTTCCAGGACAGGCTCCAAAGCCACAGAGAAACTCTGTCTCGAAAAACAAAACAAAAAAAAAAGAAAGAATATGAGCTGAGACAAATCATGTCATACATCTCAATTCAATTTAATACTACAAGCTATAAACACATACTTTGTGATTCAAACAGTATTTCAAGTTTAAGGTTTTAAAATTGACCTGAGGTCCCATCAGACTCCACCATTTTCAGTTGTTCAAACATTACTAACAGGTGACTCCATTCATCTAGCTGTATCTTTGATGTCTTCTTCCCTCAAAGTATTTATCCCATATGTTACCATCAGCTAATAATGTTGATTTTGGCTTGAAAATGTATTCTTTTTTTAATGCTTTTCAATCCCTCTTTATAAAACAAACAAGTAAACAGGTAAACAAAAACCAACCTCAAAAAAAGCAAAGAAGAAAAAGAAAAACAAGAAACTGACACACACACACACACACACACACACACACACACGACAAAACCCACTAAAGCACAAAAGTAGAAACCATAATACAAGCAAAAGACCAACAAGATTGTTTTTGAAAATGCCCTAACAAAAACAATATGATACAGAAAGTTTACAATAATACCATTTTGTTTTGTTTTAGCTATGTAATTCTGGGATGGGGCCCACCTTGAAGGGTTAACTAGGAACTTTTATTGGCCTTCTGCTCCTTCCATATCTGCTGGCCTGAGACCTTCCCTCCTGACAGAATGACTGCTGCAGACCATTCTCATCCAGAATATTGTCCTAAGAGTTTAAGGAGGGCCATTGCGGTGGTTTGAAGGAGTCGGTGTGGCCTTGTTAAAGGGAGTCTGTCACAAGAGCTGGCATTAAGGTATGAAAGGCCATGCCAGGCCCAGTGTGTTTCTCTGGGGCTGCTGCCTACAGCTCAGAATGTAAAGCTCTCAGCTACTTTTCCAGCACCATGCCTGCCTGTGTGCCATCATACTCCTCATCATGATGATGAACTAACCCTCTGAAGCTGTCAGCAAGCCACAAATTAAATGTTTACTATTAATAACACTTCCCTTGGCCATGGTGTTTCTTCACATCAACAGAACAATAAGTAAGACAGTGATGCTTAAACCCCTGCTGACTTTCTAACTTATCCAAATAAATATCAGGTCTTTTTGAGTGTCCTCCAAGACAGCCACTGCCTTGTCCAACCTCTGGCCTGTCACTTTATGCCCTGATAGTATTTTCTTTGTCACCAACTAAACAGAACTTTTAAAAAGCATCAATTTATTCTTACGGAATACTTCTGGTTTCTGATATTTCCATTTCCTTCATAGCTACTTCTCTCTGTGTCTAACTTCTTTTTCTGCTGAACTTTCTTGTTGCCTCATATCAAGGGTGATATACTGTTTTGCATATATTATTCTTTGTAAAGCAGGAGTAGGACCAAATTCTAGTTAAAAATCACATAACCATATAATCACTAGCAATGGCTTCAGAGCATGAATATGTCCTGGAAAAGATCACCATATACTAAGGTTCTTGAGCACAACAAAGGAAAAGGCCTTGAACCCAGAACACAAACAAGTCATTAGAGTGGCTGGGTTCTTTCGATCTCATTTCTTGTATACAAAAGGCAAGAAATATTTTGCACCTTTAAAGCCATAAGTGTTCGAAACTAATATGTAGCTAAGTCTGATCTTACCCGCTATTGCCTAAGTAGAGCAACTTACAGCCATTAAAGGCAAAACTATGAAACCTGGATTTTCATTCAGGCTGTAGTTGACTTGTTGACTATGTGGTCTTGTGTGAGGTCTTAAATTCAATCTGCCACAGCTCCTTTTCTCTTTATGAGATAATAATAATATATACTTAGTAGAATTGGTGTCAAAACTCAGTGGATTAACTTCTAGAAAACAGTAGGACAATATGTGTCAACTGCTATTACTACCATTATTGCTAGTCTGTGAGCTAGCATCACCTTGTGGTTGTGAGGAGGAACTTTGTAGCTGGTTTTGGTTTGGTTTGTTTATTCCATAAATTACATTAACTCTAGTACCTTGAGAAGTACTCAAAACATGAGGACAAATAAATCACTGTGAGATGATTTGATAAATAAATGAGGGAATGAATAAAATTCAAGAAACAAGATTGTACTCCCAAGGAGGAAACTGCTGTCTGTATCATGATTGGCTCTCTGTGGATGGATGAAAGGCAAGGGCACTCTCCACCAACACCATTGCATCTTCCTTGCTCTCACTAGCATTTGAGGGAGATTCCACACCAGTCTCCCAAAATGGTACCAGCTAACTCAGTTTACCTGAAGCCCCTTTCCAGGCACCTGGTTATACTTTTTCTCCAGCTCTTCCTTCTTTTGAAGATAGAGGTAGTAACCTCCTCGTTTATAAAATGGCCACTGTTTCACTTCTTCTTCCAGAGAACCAAAGATAGCCTGCAGCAAATCTGAGCAACGAGCTGATGACACATCCATGTTTTTCTTAACGACTGCATCTCGCCTGGCATCCAGCAGGTTCTAGACACAGACAAAATCACACAGATGGTTGAGAGGAGGGAGATAACACAATAGACTACTGGGGAATGGCTAAATGGGGCCATTCGCCTCACCTCACTGTAAGATCACATGGTGTCCCTGCAGAAACTGGTCCTTCAGTTTGTGATTTCCTGAAGGCATCTCTTTGTTCTCCTCCTGATGCCCATCTTCCTGATTTAGGATGGAATTATCAAAGCACAGATGCCACTTCATCTTTGAATTTTCAAGTCTTTTCAAGTCTCTACCTTTAGGGATAGTTTAGATCAGGCTCCTGTGGGAATTCCTGAATCCACCACTCTGTTGTTTTCGAGTCTTAAAGTTCATGGACTGATGATCTCTTGTCTCTTAAACAGGATGAGCAACACCAGTTTCAAAGATTTCTAGTCCAATTATGAGGTAAAGCAAAGCACTAAGGCCAGAGGCTTTGCTAGAAGTACTCAGCAAAAAAAATACTTTTTGATATTCTAACATTTTGTATAGTTCTTGTCACTGCAATTCTAAAGAAATGTGAAGATGATAATGATGGGCATCTCAACATTTAGGAAGCATAATGGAGTAAAATATATATATATATATATATATATATATATATATTACTTCCTGAAAGTAATTTAGAAATTAAGATGCCTATTTCCTACTGACATTGACTATCTAGCTTCATTACAACTCTTGATCTCAACTATCATTCTAAATATCAGTAAAGTTTGGGCTTGCTAATAAGGAAGGGATCATCACAGACTAAACACGCATGTGTTTCTATAATAAACAGAATGAAATTTTGTGTAAAATATGGTTAACTATATTACTATCTTTTATATCAAAGTCCAGCAGAATCTAGTCTTTCAGTAACCATTGCATATCTGTGCACTTCATGGGGTGTCAGCATATTAGAGACTAAGGACAATGCTCATCCCAGAAAAGACCCATGTTTTTCTTTCTTCTGATTTTGGGTATCACACATACCTTTAATTCCTTCTGGAATTTTTGGTCTACATTCTTGAAAGAATTCTTCATGAAGACCTCAATGGCCTCACTTTCAATAGGCCTGAGCAAATCCAGCAGCTCCTGGAGGGTTCCCAATTTTGCCTGGCGATCGTGTCTACTTCCAATATCCAGGAGGATTACTATATCTTTTTTTGGGAGTTCACCTTCTTATTATCTTCTCAAGGATCCCAAATTTATAGGCTCAATGTCCTTTAATTATGGCTAGAAACCGATTATGAGTGAGTACATCCCATGTTCATCTTTTTGGGACCTCCTACAGAGGAGCAATGTGATTCTCCATGAAAAATAATGTTATTGCAAATTGTGGTATTTGCAAGGCATTGACCTCCATAGGCTCATATATTTAAATGCTTACTCATCATGGATGGAGTGAGAAAGTTCAAAAGAATTGGAAGGATTAAGAGATGAGACCTTGTTGTATCATTTAGGGTAGGGTTTGAGGTTTCAAAAGCCCATGGCAAGACCAGTCTCTCTGTCGCTCTCTCTCTGTGTCAGTCTCTATGTCTCTACTCTCTCTGTGTCTCTCTGTTTGTCTCTCTTTGTCTTTGTCTCTCTGTCTTTGTCTCTTTTTCTCTCTCTCTGCTGCCTAGGGATCAAGATGTAGCTCTCAGCTACCTCACCTACTGTTGCAGTACCGTGCCTGTCATTACTGCCGCATTGTTCCCTGCCATGGTGATAATGGACTAAGCCTCAGAAATTGTAAGCAAGTCCATAGCTAAATGCCTTTAAAAAACAATAATACTAACATTGTTCATAGTTTCTGTTCACGGAAATAGAGTGCTGCCTAAATTTTGTTTTTCTCTCACTGATAATGCTGTATAGGAATTATAATTCTTAGTATTTCCACGGTCTCACACTTAAGAATTAGATATGCTCAGAATGTATATAGCCAACTTTAAAAACATCATTAAGAGTCTCACCAAGACATTGTAGGATGGTGTAAAACAAAAACAACAAAAAACCATTGTCCATTATTATTATGAAGACTGGCTACTAATCAGTTGACTTTAGTGTCTACTCTTAGATCCTTTCTCAGCTGAGTTGAAGAACAATATTCAAATTAAATTCACCAGGACTGTAAATGAAAGATTTGAGAGTGAAGAACACAAGGTGAGCTACTGACACAACATGAGTAGAATTTGAAAGATTATGTTGTACCTTCCTTACATCTCCCAGGCCCTCAGTATCAAGTAGGACTAGGGTGTTTCCTGGTTTCTGAGGATGAGGCACACACCACATCCAGATCCCCTTGGTGTGAGACTGCACAGTGGAACCCAGAGAGAATCCTGCAAAGTGAGAATGAAATGGGGAGATAAACAGCACATGCTTCATGAATCTCAGTGGAATTAATATATTTACCACTTACAGGCACAAAACAAGGTACAAGTATTGCTTTTAAATACAAGCCTAGAAAAGGGGATGGGAGAACATCCAGTACTGATCAGCCATTCATTCCTACCTTAGACATCGGTGGACACTTGCTTTTCCTAGATAAACACTCTAATAAATATTTTATAATTTGTTATAAAGCACGTTGACTTTCTCTATGAATGTATTATTTCTTCTATTAAAACATTCTTGTACCTTTAAATGAGGAACTAATGGGACTTGGGAGGAACCATTGAGAAGACTAATTCAGAAAGAGCAAGCCCACTGATGGACACAAACCATCCCACATCACCCAGGTCTCTTACTGTTTCTCCTCTCCCCTGCTTGCTGAATGCTGACAGTGGGAGTGGGAGGGGCAGGAGAACTCAGTGGAGCTTTAATGATGTCACTTACCTTTCTGCTTTCCAGCCAGTTTGTTCATCAGGTAGGATTTTCCTGTGCAGTAAGAGCCAATGATTGCTACCACCACCACAGGCTGCTTGATAGCAGACAAGATGTCTAGTGCTTCCTGGTTGGCCACCAACTGCTGATCAGAGTTCTCGATGAGGCACACTGGGCCTGGCATGTTGATTTCTGAGGCCATTTCCACAGTACTCTTACGTTTGTAAGACATGATAAAACAGGAAATAGTTCTGTATCAGTTAGAACTCAACTCAACAACGTGGACCTAAGGGTGTAATAGTGTCATGCAAACCTTTGCTGGGAACCTACCCAAGTACCTAATGCTAATGAAGCCATAGATCATAGAGGAGACTCTACTACTGCCACTTTAGCAACTCAAAAAGGGCAGCATCCTGGGGACAGTGGAATAGAAGCATAGGTATGACAAAGAGTTCAGTGTAGTAAAGATGCCCAGAGCTAAGAGATCTTTAGTACCAAAGTCATGGCAGGACCAACCATGTGGTTCACAGGAAATTTGTGATGGAATTTGCTACAGTAGAATCTTGAGGGTCAGACTAAGCAAAACACTGGGGATGAGCTCTACTGCGACCAGAAGCCTTGATGAGAACCCAGTGCCTTCCATTTTGTTTCTTTACTCATTTGTGCCTGTATCTTTTTAATCTGTGTTCACCACGATTATGGAAAGGAAAAAAGGCCCACAATCCAGAGCAGCAAACAAAATAATGAATAACAGCAAAACCCTTCTTTACTATGACATTATCTGCAAAGGACCTTGGTCTACAAGTTAAAAGATTCAGATTGAATGACTAACCAAACAAAATAAAACAACCAAAACCAAATTCTGGCTGTGGGAAAGCTGGCCCAAGGGTTAAAAATACTTGTTACTCTTCCAGAGATTGGGAGTTCAGTCCCCAGCATTCATGTAGGGCAACTGACATTCATGTGTACTTACAGCTCCAGGAGATCTAAAACCCTCTTCTAGCTTCTTTGGACACATGCACACACACGCACACACACACACACACACACACACACACACACACACACACACACACACACACAAATAACAAACATTGATCTTTAAAATGAGAAATGCTGAGTTTGTTTTTTAAAAAACTCATTGAGGAACCACTCCAGAATAGGCAGGACACTTCTGAATAGAATCCCACTAGCATTGCAAATGAGATTAAACTTAAACACTTAAACAAGACTTAAACACTTCTGCATTCTGATAGAGATTAGTAATAGAGGGAACACACAGCCTACAGAATGGGAGAAACATCTTTGTCATCTACTCTTTAGTATGTATTATCCAAAAAAATAAAGAACTGTAAGAAAATAAACATAAAAAGCACTGTAATTGGGTCAATGAACAGAACAGTCAATTCTCAAAAAAAGAACAAATGACCAAGAATTTTGAAAGTGTTCAACATCCTTAATCATCATAGAAATGCACATTCAACCAACTTTGAAATTCTCTCTCATCTAGTCAGAAGGGCTATTATCAAGAAAGCCAAGAAAAAGAGTGGTTTATATTCGCTAGAGCATTTATTACTTCTGGGAAGAAACCAATAATATTGGCCCAGGAAAAGTGTATGCATAAAAGTTTATAATCTCGCGCATTGCCAATGTGAGCAGGGTCTGTTTTACATGTCCCAAGTTGCCAGGCTTCATTTTTTAAGAGATGTGCTAACTGGCAACAATGAGAATGAGATGTATGAGAATCTTTACGCTGAAAAGATTATTTAAGAAGCATCCAGGTGAAGGACAATGAGCCCTGAAGCCCTGCAATCCTCTCTGGGATCCACTGGCTGGAGCCTATTGAGCAGAGTGGAAATGGGGACACTGTAGGGACACCTTCCCTCCTCCCCACAAACCCTGGATTATAAGTGCACTGCTGACCCACATCCAGAGAGCAGCATCCTCCCATGGAGAGGTTGTTTCACGGGAAAACAGCAGTATCCTGGAAACCTTCCCACACTGGAAAGAGAGCAGTTGAGGGGGAATTAAGAGCACTAGGCTTCCTCAGTCCTGAATCTGGATCCGCTGATTTATCCCTTCTTGCACATGGACTTTACACCTCCAATTTCCTGGGCGGTGCAGAGCTTTAGCAAATACTTTCTGCTAAGGCAGCTGAACTAGAGGTACTTTAGAAAAGACATTTATACAGGAGAAAAGTGAAACTAAAAACACTCATGGGTGACTGGCAGAATTCGGGGAGAGTGTTCGCTGACAGATAAATGTCATCAGGTTTCTCAGAATTTTCCACCTGAAAGAGTGTTAACAACCTGCTGATAGTTGCAGTGGGGTGGTTAGATTTGAAGCAATACCTTGTATCCCATGTTTGGGAGCCAGTTTGAGAAGCGTAAGAATAAGAATGCCTCATATGATAATATTTCGGATTCATTTGCTTTGAACACTAAAGTCACAGAGGATTTAGTTATTATGCCAACTCATCTAAGACTGTAAGAACTCTGAGACAGTGCCCACGTTTGTACAATTCTGAACGCTGTAACCGAACTCCTTTCTTAGAACGTGGAAATGAAGAACAAAAAAATAATAATGAAGATAGCTTCCACGTGGACATTTGTGAGATGCAAAAGCTTTTGAGAATAGATAAAACCATCCAATTCTCACAAATAATATTCTTGCCACAAATGAATTTATAATTTATTAAAATAACAGGATTACTAAACAAAACTTGACTGGAAGATCTCGAGTTCCTAATTATGTACATACATACAAACATACCTACCTACCTACACACAGGCAAACACACATACACACATGATATTAAGATAAAGACAGCACACTGAGTTGTCTTAAGTTGTCCACACTTAAAGTGTCAGCGCCACTCCAAATCAAAGGAAAGACAAAAGTCTTCAAAAATATTTTGAAGCCACTTTAGTATTCTGTCCCTTTATTTGGTTTCCTGAACACCCCAACCATGGTTTGTTTTCTCCTGTTAGTATGCTACTAGTTGTTTTACTTTAAATTTTAAAGGGACTTGTTGTATTTCTCCTTCTTGCAGTTCTGTGTACTAATATTTTCATTACAGAGTCATCACACTTCTGATCTCTTGCTTTTTCCCCTTCATAACATTTTTCTTCTTTTCATCTTCAAAAATTTGAATTTCCATCTAAATTTTCCCTTTCTTTTTCTCCTTCCTTCATTGTGTTCACTTCCTAGTCCTACATTTACTCTAAACAACAATACACTTGAAGAATTCTAAAGAGCATACCACAGAGCACCTTTGCACACCTGTGTTTATTGATGTGCAGTCAAGTTATGGAAGCAGCCAAGATGTTCTCCAACAGCTGAGTGGTAAAGGATTTGTGCACACACATAGCAGGATTTCAGAAAATTGAATGGAACTTTAACTTATTGTGTTACAATAAATAAGACAAATATCTCATGTTTTCCCTCATATATGATATTTTGTATGATATATGAGTATATGATATGCATGGCATAGAAGTAGGGTGGACGAAGGAAGAAGATAGTGGAAGAAGGAAAGAGGATGAAGCTGTGGGAGAGGAAGCAAGATCATAAAACAGAGGGACAGAGATGGATGAATCCAATGCTTCTCTAACCTACACAATTAAAGAAAGAATTAAAACTACATTAAGCGAGTGAGAGCAATGACACATATGTGTGTGTGCTGGGAGTGGGGAGAGGTGACATGGCGAAAGTGAAAGTGGATCTGAAGTTCTTTGAAATGTATCTAAACGCTAGAAACCAGATGTTGTTTTCTCTAGACCAGTAAAACCTGTTAGCAATAGATAACCCAAAGCTGCTTGCATCTTGAATGTTTGAGAATCTTGTAGTATATAAGCGCAAATAAAAATGAGTTTTTCTGTTTCTTAAAAGTTTAAATGTCCTCTTTGTAGCATGTTTCTTGAGAGATGACTATGTCATTATCCTTTCTTTAAACTACTAAGTATCAGTAAAATTTCCCAACAGCTAAGGAAAACCATAGGCATCTTCACATTCACAGTGTTTGAGTGCCCTAGAATAGTGACAGTTAGGGCACATTGTGATTATGAATGCGTTGGCCTTCATGTTGTCCAGCAATTACTGGTTCCTGATAGAAAGGCCAAGAATCCAGAAGGTATTTAAGTCCCTATGGTCTTGACTTGAGTCAGAAATGAGCTCTATAATCAAATGTACTATGCTTGGCATCCCATTTTGCATTTTGGGCTTGTTTTGATGAACTCTTTTTTGGAGAAAACTGTCATTTTCAGAGGTGCAATGACCTTGCTCTGAGTCCAGCCTGAACAGAGACAAAAGCAGCCTTATTTTCAGGCTCAGAAGCGGCAAGCTTCCTAGAATCTTCTTTACAAACTCCATCCGTCAGTATAGAAACTCCACCACAGGCAGAGCTCAGTGCTGCCTGTCACTTAGGAGTCACTCACACATCTGTCACGTCTGCAATCATATGTCCACTCTATCCTTCATCTTACTTTCATATGTACTATTTTTATTTTGAAAATATTAAGATATGTTCATTATATGAGTACAAATGAGTGAGATTCGCTTGTGTGTGACCACCATGTACCTTCTGCTCTCACCACTGCCAGCTTCACTCCCAGTGCCTACTAGTCAGTTTCCTAGGTTCAGGTTAACTACATGCAGTGCAATAGTCCCCAAGGTAAACACATTGTGCTCTGTCTAAAGGAAGGCACAGAGAAGTGGGCCACTTCTTTTCTTATTTCATATACTTTAAAATTTTATTCATTGACAATTTCACACATTTATATTATATGTTCTTATCATATTCCTCTTTCCAACACCCCTTCTTATCTTTCTCTCACCCCAAGCCCTGCTTCTGTCACCCAGCATTCACCCCACTTTTGAAATAAAAATGTCATTTTTCATTTTTGGTTCTGCTTTTTGACCCACTGGGTTTAAACAGGATCACTGTGTGTGTAAGAAGCAGAAGGCAGCCAGTGGAGCATGAATAATTCAGCAGTGGCTGCAGGACCAAAGACTTTCTCTCCAGCAGCTCTCAAAAACCAAAAGGTTTCCTGGGCAAGGCTGGCACCTTAAGCCCCTCCTCTACCTGTGACTGTAGTGGAATTCCAATTGTGTTTTAATAAATAAAGCTTGCCTGAAGATCTGAGAGTAAAACAGCCCCATTGGTCACTCTTAAAAAACCAGGTAATGGTGACATACACCTTTAATTCCATAACCACACTAGTTGTCATAGAAATCAGGTGGTGCATGCCCTTAATCCCAGTGGTACACGCCTTTAATCCCAGAACTAGAGAGGGTTATAAAATGGAAGAAACACCTCTCAGACATAGTGTCATTAGGAGATTCCTGGAGGCAGGTTCACTATTTCAAACTGAGGTCGAGGTAAGAGCCAGTGGCTGGTTGCTTTGCTCTTTAAATCTTCAGGTTATAAAATAAAAAAAAAATCTTCAGGTTAAACCCCAATATCTGTCTCTGAGTTTTTATTAATTGTGCTTCATGTGACTAAATGTCTATGGGTTCAGTCTTGTGTGAACCCTATGCTGGCAACCACGGTTACTTTGAACTTAAAAATGTCATGGCCATGTAATAAGCATAGGACAGTTTTTCATGACCCCCATCCTCAGTGTCTGGCTATCACATTCTTTAAGCACCCTTTGTGGGAAAATAAGGTAGCAGCCAGCCTGGGGCAGTATGCCCCATGCCAACTAGAAATGTTGCTGATGAAAATGGTCCCTTCTGTTTGGATAAATCAGCAGTAGGAAGTGTCATCCCAGCTCTCTAGCCACTGCCTTCCTGCACATACTCAACTCTGCTTCCTAATAATAAAATAATATTCTTGTCTATATTTTTATGCAGTGGACATTTTTGTTGGTAAAATATAAAATTTTCCTTAATTACAAGTTAATTTTATATCATCTTTCCAACCCTGTCCTGAAGAAGAAATTTGTTGCCTCCTATAGAAAATTTATATGTGTTTCTTGAGAATGATTCATTCCAGAGTCTATGTAAAATGGTCCTATTGATTACTATCTTATAAATCAGTAATAAAACATAAAGATGTGGAAGAATGCATGCTGTAAGTTTAATAGTATTTGTACCTTACTCTTGAGACTGGAGATTACTTTTATCAGTATACTTTGCTTACCATAATGAAATGAATAATAATATATTATTAGTTATATAAAAATGCCTGCATTGTTGGAAGTAATTTCCCCTTTGAAAGAGTGAACCACATATTTTAAATTCATTTTCTTTAGATTTTATTTATTTGTGTATGTGCAAATGTGTATGCGTGTGGACATATAAGGACAACAGAGCCTGCATGAAGGTCAGAGGAACTCTTATAAGAGTCAGTGTCTCCTTCCATCATGTGGGTCCTGGTGATCAGGAGTCAGGCTTAGTGTCAAGCACCCCTACTCAGTGAGCCATTTCTCTGGTTCTCAAGAAATATTTCCTGCCAGGTATTGTTACAATCCCTAGATTAGTTGTTAGATACACATTTAATGATTTTGATTGTATGCCAACTGTCATGATATTCATGGTCAGGTGTTTATGGTTCTTACACTAAAGGACAGAGAGCAGAGTGCGCTTAATACTTCAAGACACTTATGTCACATTCTGTGATCTGTAGCTGTTGTTCCATGACCGCCACTCTACAGAGAATGGTACCTCTGGTCTGGTGTTTGCACTGAAGAAGTGAGCACAAAACCTACATATACCTGCCTCTTCTGGTCTTTGCTTAATGGAGGTCTCTTACCATCTGTGCGTAGGGGCTCAAAAGTCCTTTCTGCCTCTTCTAAGCAATGCCTGCCTACATGGAAAATTTTAGTCTGGAGACACGGAGACTGCTGAGACTAAGCTGTGCTGCTGCCTCCTTAGCTTTCCTGCTTCCTCCTTTCTAATGTTCGCTAACAATCTTGCAACCTATTTTGGTTTGCAATAATCCACCTGCCTCCTCTCTCCATACATGGGCTATACCACTGAGATGTAACCATTTATTTGCATTTCTAATGATTTCCCCCTTCAAATTTCAAAACACAGAAAAGGTTTTTAATGAATCAGTTCTGCTGGGGTACTGAAATTCTCCCTAGTAGGTGAGAAGGTAGCATATGGAAGACACACTACAGATAAAGTCTGAGAAAATAACCCAGGTAATACATGCAAGGATACTAAGTTTGACATCCTACAAAATTACTGAGAAAGTGATTAAAATTGATCTGCCATATCACCGAAACTATAATTCTTCATGAATTTTCAAATGTGTGAGAAGCCTTTTGCCTGGCAACTTCACTTAACAGATGACAAGGGACGACTGAGCTTCCGACAGGATGGAGACTGATTTGACCCTGCTTTTGTTGTTTTGTTCTAGTTTTCTCTCACTGTCATCTCTTCCTGGTACAGAAACAACTGTAATTTCAAGCCAATAATCCCTTATGTTTGGCTTCATATTCCTATTGTTAGACATGTATGTTTGGGAAGCAGCAACAGGGTGTTTTCCACATCCTTGTGGTGCTCATTTTTCCTGTTGTGAAAAAAAGTCTGATCAAAGTAATCCAAGAAAGATTTCCTTTTAGGTCATAATCTGAGGAGATGTTTATCATGACAGGGAAGCACGAGATTCAGGCTATATTGAGTGCCAATCTGAAAGCAGAGAGCAATTATTACTGCTTCTCAGTTTGCTTTTCCTTCTTCATTCAGTCCAAGACACCAGAACATGGGATGATGCTTTCCACAGTTAAGGTGAGCCTTTCCACTCTACTAATCTGATTGAGATAGTCTCTCACAGACATTCCTAGAGGTTTTTTGTTTGAGCAATTCTAGAACCTGCTAAGCTGGCAATTAATATAAACATACAATGTCCACCCCTTGACAACTTGTTGCACACGCATCATTTTAATTGATTATCTCCACTCTTTATCCCCATATACTCACAGCATCGTAGAATGCAAAAATGAGTTCAGTTTATACTCAAAGGTCTTTAACAGTTTCAACACTGCTCATAGTGCAAGTCTTACCTGAGATTCTATTGTAGTCACTTAAATTTGATATATTACAACATAAAAAAACTGTGTAATTCCAAGATACAGTAGCATAGAATAGACATTTTTATTCCCAAATGGAAGAATGGGAACATAGCAAGTAGTGACCATGTCAAAACAAGGTGAATACCCCACATAGAAAACTCTAAATTTTGCAGCTCCACATAAGGGTGGAATTTGTGATGCAATGCCGTGGGTTCTAAAAATCCCCAGTCGTCCTGTACCACCAGCTCTGAGACTGTAGAACACCTAGTCTTTCCCTTGTGCTGGATTCATTCCATGGGTGTATCTTTTCTCAATGGATGTCCCACCTCCCTGGAATCTCCAACATCCCCACTGAAACCTAGGTATAATCTTTTCAGTCTCATGTGGTGGCTTCTGGGGGATTTCCTTTCAAAGACTGATCCTGTCACACATTGACTGCCCTCAACAGTTCTCTAAAACTATGCAGCAAGACTGTATGACACCCTTAAACTTTCATGCCTGCAAAACCAGTGCCATATTGCTGCTGCTGCTGCTGCCAAGATCTGTTGCTAACTTGAGATGTAGCCAGGTTCCATTGGACCACAGTGGGAAAAACTTCTCTATGCTTTGGTATATGTAGCTACAAAAATAATTTCTAAGATAGTTTGTTGATATCGTTGTTTTGGTTTTGGTTGCTGTTCTTAAAGTAGGAAACCCTTTCTGAAATATACTCTTAAGACAGGATTCATCTCACAGATTAATTTCTATTTTGTATTTTTATAAGTTGGTGCCTTTGATGGGATTGGTTGTACTTTCTAGACTAACCTCTTATCCTAATGAAGAGACTGGGATGTCTCTTTCACAAGGGCAGATATATCCACTTTTCTTTCCTTGCCTGAATATTTAAAGTTGCTTACACAACTTTTCCTCCCTAAACTTCATGTTTTCTTTATTTTAAAAACCTCCTTCAGATCTTAATAAAAAGACTCAGCAGCAGTTATGGCAAAGTCTAATTGTTGTAGTATGTTCTCATTTTCTCCACCGAGTACTTTTAAATTCTCATCACAAACACTTGCGGTACACGGGGAGAACACAGCCGACTGTGGCAAGACTGGAGCAAGAATGACCTAGAGTTCCCAGTGGAGTCCTTGTTTCCCTCTGAAATCCAAAGGGCCTAGCCTCCACTGTACATGTTTCTCTCAGCTTCTGGTCTCCCAAACTAAATGTGCATTAAGTTCTGCTTACACCATTCCAGGGTTTTCCTATCCCAAGTTTCCAAGTTCATCCATATCACTAATCCAAACTAGTTCCAAAGGCTCAATGTCAGGATTCTTGGTCTCTCTGGGAAATAGTAGTCACTCTCCATTTCAAAGACCCCTTATGGATTAGGTACCTGTCACATAACAAAGGTGACACAAAAGATCCACAAATTTTAATCTGCACAGCTTTTATTACCAAACAGCCTAACGTTTTTTTCATACTTTGTCCTAAAAAAAAAATCTACCTGTTTACAAGAATTCTTCACAATGAATTATTTATATAACTGGGGTATAATTGGACCATTTTTCTTTTTTACTTAC
Source organism: Arvicola amphibius (assembly GCF_903992535.2). Taxonomy (NCBI): domain Eukaryota; kingdom Metazoa; phylum Chordata; class Mammalia; order Rodentia; family Cricetidae; genus Arvicola; species Arvicola amphibius. Next base: position 48,375,349 of record NC_052060.1, on the reverse strand, counting down.
TCACATTCTTTCTAGAAATAATTTCACTATATTCTGACTGGTTTTCCACTTTACTATATAGATTATGTCAATGAAATTTGATGGGATATATAGATGCCATTCTCTTGTATTTTTGAGCCAATGATTTGTATTTTTAATCTTGATTGTAACTGCTAATGAACTGACACTGACTCTCAACTCCGATAAGGTGGTGTCTCTTTGATTATTTAGCAATAGTGGGAGTTCAGACCTCATATATAGCACTGCTTATTAAAGTAGCACATGCAGTTTTAAAACAAGGCATATAGTTGTGGTATCAAAATAATAGAATCATAGCTTTATAAATCCCTTCCCAGGAACTCCCAGGCTATTTCATAAATGAGCTGAGAACTTTCATCCCTGCACCCAATAATTTACCCGCTCCTGGTAAAACAATAAGGAACGCATTGCCAACTGTGTCGAGAATTTGTGCAAACAGTGAGGGTTTCTTTCTAGTTCTCTCAATCTCTTCTCTCAGATGACTTATTTCATCCATTAACATTTCAGACTTCTTTCTAAATCCTTCAACAAGAAGTTCTTCTTGGATCTGTAAAAAGAAAAATCCTCCATTACTCACATGCAGAATTTTGCATTTAACTTTAATTTGCATACACTATCTATTTCACTACCACCTAAGGGTCTTTGATATTTTAAGACATTTATATGTAAAAAGAGGAATATCCATGGTTTACACATAACTAGGGAGAATTTCTCAGGATCTTCCCATGGAGACTGAAGAGTTTTATCCCAATACACACACACACACACACACACACACACACACACACACACACAAAATTCCCTTTTGAAGAGATTGCAGAAGGCAGGTGAGCTGAAACTTACTCTCAATTCTAAGGAGCTGTCTCTCTGATTATTTCATGAATTATGGTTATGTTGATCTTGTATAGAACACTGGTTATTAACTCTAAGATAGGACTTATAGTTTATCTTATACCAGCTTGCATGATGAATCAAACAGGCATAAATAGTGCAATTTATGAGACTGTGTCATGTTCTATTTATTCTATCATTTTATGATATCTCATTTTTCAATTTAATTAATTCATCTCTCTTTTTTAATGCATTTGTGAGCACAAGTGTAAATGCATACAAACGTATATGTTTATCCATATCTATGGAGGCCAGAGGTTGATGTCATGTATGTTCTTCAAATGCTTCCTCCTTATTTTTTATTAAATGTATTTTTTTGCATTACATGTTTGACTATTTTGCTTACATGTGTATGTACCATGTATGTGCCTGCTGTCCATGGATATCAAAACAGCATATCAGATCCCCTGGAATTCTAATTCTGGACAATATAAGGTGCCATGTTATTGATGGAAACTAAACCTGGGTCCTCGGCAGGAACAATAAATGCTCTGAGCCAACTCTACAGCCCCATTTTAAAGATAAAGTTTCTCCTTAATTCCATAGCTAATTGATTCTACTGGGCTGGCTAACTAGAAAGCTCCAGGGGTCCTCCTATCTTTTTCCTGAAGGTCACTGGTAAATGTCACTTCTTCCAGACTTTTTCTACCTATACTTCCTGCCTTGATACTGGCCAATCAACAATGATTTAAAATATAATTGACAGAATATAGATATTGTCCCGCACCACAGCTGATATATCCACACTAGATGGATCCACCTCATTTTCTTTGAAGAATAAGCCTAGAATCCTAAAGACTATTGGAAAGGGTCAACTGCAGCAAAGAAGACCATCCTAGAAATTCAACAAACAGCCACTCAGAACCCTGGGGACATTATTTATACACTTGAAGTCTAACCCTACACAGATACTGGCATTTTATGTGCTCAGAGCTTCAGGAAGGCCCATGTGAACTTTGATGCAGCATTCACAGTTGAAGTTACAGTTTGAGACTGACAGTTCCCTGTTGGGAAGGCACAGCACCATCTGTCTGACACTGACAAACCCCATCTGCACCCACCTTCAGCTTGTGCTCCAGCATCTTCTCCTGCTCACTCAGAAGAGTCTCCCTTTCCTTCTCCATCTTCTCCTGAAGTTTAGCAATGTTTTCTCGGAAGCTTCTCTCTTGAGCTTCCATCACTTGCTTTTGCTCCTCCTCTTTCTGTCTCAGCAGCTCTCGTTCCTTCTCAGCCACCTCCTTCTTTGTCCGCTCAGCTGTTCCACAGATGGTCGAGAGAGGAAAGAAATCACAGTCAGAACGTAGCTATACTATCCAGGGCTCAGAGGGAAACCTGTGAGTACTCCCATTAGCCAGGCCAGCAGCAGTATGGCTCCTAACATGATGGAAAGGCACCAATTAACTGGACACAAAATACAACACCAACACCCTATGTGTTTGCACATCTAGGAGAGGTCGAACGCCCAGCAGGTGGAAGCTCCTTGTTCCAGAAGGATCTACCAGTGCACCAGTCAGAGGACTTTGCAATATGCACCCACCCCTCTAACAGCTGGGCACTCTACCCTACCTGCTATGGCCTTCTGTCCGTCTGTAAGGGCTTTGTCTGACTGCAGGATGGAGTTCTCTACAGTACCCTGTGACTGTAGGAAGCTCTTGAGAACCTCATTTGCCTGGGGACCCAAGAAGAGAAAATATAATTTAGGCAGTAAAGATTAAGTCTTCTGATGAGGTATTTATTGATAAATAAAACTACTAATTTGTTGAGTCCTGTCCCACAAGGTCCATTTAATTCCATGGCCATAATGAAAGTACATGATTTTTCAGATTCAAAAAACCCTCTGCCTCAGCCTCCTTGCTAGCTTCACTGCCTCTCTTCCCAGAAATGCTTGCTACCAGCTCCCCTAGGTTACAGTTCCAACCACAGTTACAAAGCAGTTCCATGCAGTTCCACAGACACACAGTTTCCATTGGTTACCATGTCTGAAATATTTTGTCTGCTACCTTCATGGGTAGTCCAGACTTTACAGCTAAGACAACATATACAGAAATGTCACTTTCTATCTTAGAAAGCTTAGCCTTGTATTTCTGGAAGATCCTTAGTTTTCTTTTTATGCAGGTTTATTATGGTATTATTAACAAATGAAAAAATCTAACTGTTTAAGACACACAAAGTTTTAATGCATTATATGTATTAAGGAGGCTGCTTGTTGGTTCCAGCCACCAAGAACTGAAATAACCACACAGAAACTATATTAATTAAGTCACTGCTTGGCCTATTATCTCTAACTTCCTATTGGCTAGCTTTTACATCTTAATTTAACTCATTTCCATTATATTATATTTTACTATGAGGCTCACGGCCTACCGGCAAGGTTTCAGCATGTCTGTCTCTGGCAGAGGCTCCATGGCTTCTCTCTAACTCTGCCTTCCTTCTTTCTCCCAGCATTCAGTTTAGTTTTCTCCACCAAGCTCTACTCTACCCTATCAGGCCAAGCCAGTTTCCTTATTAACCAATGGTATTCAGCATACAGAAGGGAATCCCACATCAATTATATATTAAGTAATTATTATAGTTGAAAAAAATTATATACCAATTGCCTTAAATAGTTACCTTTGTGTTGTAATAACACTTGAAATCAACATTTTTAGCTTTCAGATATATATCAGATTATTCTATGCATATGCACTATTTGTCTTTCTAAACAATAGGTCTTATAGCTATATGTTCATATCTCTTGATTGATATCACTATTCCCTCTATTTTCCGTCACAGTAATCACCATTTTACTCTATGTTAATGTGGCAGTTTAAACAAGAATGGGTCCTATAGGCTCATATATTTAAATGAATGGTCCCCAGTTGGTACTACTACTTGGGAAGGATTAGGAAGTGTGGCCTTGTTGAATAAAGTGTGTCATTGGGAGTGGGCTTTGAGATTACAAAAGTCCACACCAGTCCCAATCTCTTTCTCCGCCTGTTCCCTGTGCACAGAATGTGAAGTTCTCAGCTCCAGTGCCATGCCTGTCTGCTTCCCACCATGATGACTGTGTATTACTCCTCCAAACTGTCTTAAGTACACGTTGGGCTACCATAAGTCATGAACCATCTTTTTGGGGTAACTTTTGCCACAATCCTAGGTGCAGCAGGTTCGTATGTTCCAGGGTAGGGGCATGAGAATTAGAAATGTTAGGTAAGAGGAACAGAGAAGAAAGAAACAGAGAGATGCAGGACAGTAATAGAAAGGCAACGCAGCAAATACTGAATGATGAATTTTTGAGTACTGAGTTTGTCCGCATTTATTTTTCATACACTTTTATGCCCTGATACAAAAGGGGGAAGAAAGCAAAAGACGGCTTTAACATGACACAAAGGGAAACAAGTACTGTTACTTGTTTCAGTACTGTAGACACCGAGCCATTATTTCCTGTGGATAGTATGGGATGTTTGGGGAAATATACACACCATAGACCAAGTGTCCTGTAGGCAGCCACTCCCTAATCAAACCTCCTATTTCAAAAGAAGGAGAAGAAGTATGCTTGAATTCTATGACCTTAGGTTAGGGTGGAGCAGATCTACTTCTCTGGGCCATCTTAATGCCCAAAACCTTCAGACAAGGTGGAATAGGCTCAAATTTTTGGGTCTCCACACAAAACTATAAGCAAGTCCCAGTAAATAATTTCCTTTATAAGACTGGCATTGGTCATAGTGCCTCTTCAAAGCCATAGATCAGTAATAACACAGTTAATATTAGTTTATCCTTGTTTGTTGTTCTCTCTCTCTGCCTCTCTCTCTCTCTCTCTCTCTCTCTCTCTCTCTGTCTCAATTTCTCTCTCCATGATGCCACTGAAAGTGAGCCACAACATGCATTGTTTGTCTTCCTGTGCCTGGCTTATTAATATACTGTCTTCTAGATCCATTCATATTTCACAATTGGCAGCATTTTTAAGGCTGAATAGTGATTCATTATATGGATATGAATACATAGCATATAGATTATAGACAGATGATAGATAGATAGATAGATAGATGATAGATGATAGACATGCTAAGTAGACAAAATAATATAATGCACTTTTATTAGTAGGTAGTAAAAACAACATGGTCCTTGCATAAAACAGACATATAAATCAATATAAGACAACTGAGACAGACAAGACATAATGAAATTACATCTTTGAATTATATTTTCCACCTAAAAGAACTAAAAATGGATTAAACCTAAGACCTGGTAGTTTAAAATTCTTAAAACAGGGGATAGATGAAAAATATTTGAACAAAAGTTGGGGGGAAGCCATATAGCATTGGATTCATGATTGTGTTTTGGAGTTAGTACCAAAATCATAGACAAATAGATAAGTGAGACTATAGCCAACCATAAACTTCTTGTACAGTAAGAGAGGCACTTGATCAGATCAAAGGGGGCATATCAAATGAGAGAAAATGTTTGCAAGCCAAATACTGATAAGGAGTTAAAATATGAAGACAATGAAGAACTCACACAATACAATAGGGAAAACTAGCATGCTTAGAATAATATGCAATTGCCCTGAATTATAATTTTCAAAATAAGAAATTCAAGGCCAGTAAGCATTTGCACTCAGTTTTACTAATCCTTCATGATATAACAAACTAAAACCACAATGAGGTGTCATCTCACTCTTGTGGCCATGCTTAGTATAATATGCTCAGACGTTTTGACTGAGTTGCCAAAAAACTTTGTAGATTTCTTAGTGAAATGAAAACTAATTACAGTCATTATACATAACAAAATAAAGGTTCGTCAAAAAACAGAATTCTGAGATTCTGATAGCTGACCTGCCAAATCTATCAATGAGTGGTAGTGTGCACGTAGGCAATGTGTTACGGCACCGGAACATTACACTTGTCCAGTACGGGAGAGAGGGAAGCACAGCTACTTAGTTTATATATCCTGAAAAGTAAACTGGTAATCTAGCCAAGTCACCCTGAAATGATTCTTGTGCCAGAACTGAATGCTCAGGGTCTGCTAACCGTGAACTTGTCTTCACCTTGATTAGTTATACCAGTACCTAGTAGTTACCACTCTAGCTGAACTCTGTAAGCCATTCTTTCTGTCATTTCTTACCTTTACTCCCTTCCTGGGCACTCGCTCATAGTTCTGCTCAACCTTCTTCCTGGCCTCTGTGTAGAGACTGTGTCCGCCTGGAACAGAGAAAGCTCCACTTGAAACACTCTTCCTCAGGGACTCTGAAAGCTTGTCCAGCTCAGCCTGGCAGTAACTGACAGATGCTGCTTCATTCTGTTGCATGAAAGCTTCCTTCTTTTCTTCTATGACAGCCTGCAGGGTAAGAGGGGAAGGAAGAACAAAGCTGTTACAAGTAAGGTGTGGTGGTTTGAAAAAAATGGCCATAGGGAGTGGCACTAATAGGAGGTGTGACTTGTTGAAATAGACATGGCATTGTTAGAGGAAGTATATCACTGTGGAAGTGGGCTTTGAGGTCTCTGATGCTCAAGCCACACCCAATATCACAGTTCACTTCCTGTTTTCTGTAGAACAAGATGTAGAACCCTCTGCTATTTTTCCAGGACCATGTCTTCCTGTATGCTACCATGCTTCTCACCATGATAATAATGAACTAAACCTCTGAAACTGTAGGAAACCCTCAATTAAATGCTTTCCTTTATAAGAGTTGCTGTGATCATGGACTCTCTTCACAGCAATACAAACCCTAAGAGAGAAAGTACTACTCTGATTATTCTGAATGAACCAATTAGACAGCCCCAGAGTAGACTGGGAAAGGAGGAGGGTCAGGAATCCCAACCTAGTTAATTCTGTGTGTTAATTTCTAGAAAGTCTGTCAGCTTCCTTGGGTTCATACATAACAGCTGTTAAATATCGTCGGAAGACATAAGACTATTTCCTCTGAAAATGGAGGTTGGTGTAGCTGAAAAACCAATTCTTCAGAGCTGAGATAAGTGTACTCTTAGAGTTTTGAACCCTCATGAATTCTTTCAGAGATAACTTGAGTGTCGGTATGCTAGAACATGTGTGTTTTGTTTCTTTATGTGTTTGTTTATGCTCATAAGTGATAATCCTAATAAATTTCCTCAATATGAACTAAAAGATTTTTGTCCTTCAAGGTTCAATTTCAGATAAATGGAAGACAAGAAACTCTCAGGGAAGCTGCTTTTGGTCTGATAGGTCATAGTAATCCCCTGAGAGTTGTTTTTTGGTGCCAATGCTTCTATCACCCTGGGCTGGTGACTGTGGTGGATAGTAATCCTATGGTGACATTATATTACATAACACAAGGAGCTCTAGCCACCTGGGCTGGTGACTGTGGTGGACAGTAATCCTATGGTGACATTATATTACATAACACAAGGAGATCTAGCCACCCAAGCCCTTCAGAATGTAAGTTTTGGCTGTTTGTTGCTGGAAAAGAAATCAGAACAACTAGAAAAATAGGATGCAGTGATTCCTTGTGTTTTGCTAAGGGGAGAAAGTTTTGGCCCAGACCTATAGATCAGTGTTAAATCAATCAGACAGCACATTTTCTGTTTTTAGTGCATCAAGCAGAGACCCACATACTCTTGCTTCACCTCTCTTTTGAACTTTGAGATAATAAAATGCATGCTGTTTCAAGGTACTAAGTACATGATATCTTGTTTTATAGCAATAAAAATAATATAATGTTATTGCTTCAAGAAAGGAAAAAGTCTAACACAAAGAGTTAAGTTTTCCATAAAAATTTCAATTAAAAAGATTAAGACCTTGAGATTTAAAAAAGTGGAGTCTAAGGGTTGTATCAGAAGGGCAAGGACCAGGCAAGCTAAGTGCTAAGATGTGTTACCACCAGTCTCCTCTGGAACTCTTGCTCATCGTCCTTGAAGGAGTGCTCCATGTAAACAGCGATGGCTTCCTTTTCACAGGCTGTGTGCACATCCAGCAGCTCCTGGAGAGTGTCTGTAGGGAGCCTTAGTTGCTGGGCCATCTGCTCACTGTAATGGTCAGCTGCCTTCTGCACAGCTGCTGAGTTCTCACACTGAGCCAGGGTCATCACCGCATTCTCCAAGCAAGGCACAGTCCCACTATTGATGGCATCCAAGTAGGTCTTCACCAGAGTCCCCAGTCCTAAGAAAAATATCGTTAAGAATTGGAACATTCTCACTAACTGTTATTTATAAGTTTTAGGCCTAATGTTATCAAAAGCAACAAAATTCTATCCAATATGAATTTCTCTTCTCTTCTAACCTCTTCTGTATCTTCTGCTCTCTTTTCATGTCCTCTCAGAATCAATAGCTATTTAATAAAACTGACTTCTTTCCTTTGCAGTTTCCAAATTCAATACACTAAAACTAATCACTGATTCTAAGAGGTTTCAAGACTTTTTTGGAGGGAAATATATGCTACCATATAATTAAAAGAAAAATATCTTAGAGTAAGAAAGCAAATTTCATCTTTTGTGAGATCAAGTTCCAAATGAAAATTCAAGTCCCTTCAGAAAAAAAAAGTCAAAAGTTTGAAGACAGAATACAGTACATGAAACCAAGTATGAGCCCATTTGAGCAGAGACAAAACCTGCTAACACAGGCAGAATGTTTATGGTGCTTGGAATGTTTAAACATGTTTCTCTAATTGAATGGGGCCCTTGACCTGCTGTGTTCCAACCAGTGTCAGCCCAAAAGTAATCTGTACAGTCAAACTGAGTCACTCTTCCAGGGGGACTCCAAGTCATCTTGCAGATTTCTGTCCACTCATCTGGACATCTTTATGGTATCACCTGTGTGACACATCCTAGACTTCAATAAACACTCATATACAGAAAGTTCAAGTATGAAACTCGTATGTGTGATCTGAACATTTGCTTCCTCCATATTCCTTTATATAAGCAAATGAAAAGTTTCAAGACTCCAAAAGAATCATCACTTCATTACATATTCTAAGCCACAGGGACGCGCCTGCTACAAGAGAAACTCACGGTTTCCTGTGACAGTTATCCCCCCTCTCAGCGTCTTGGTCTTTGCATTGGTGAAGATGTAGGAACAGAAATTTTTTGATTCAACCTGGAAATTACATTCCAGTTCATTTTCTGGAACTTTTTCAATCTGAGAGAGTAAACTTTTGTCCCTTGTAGGCCGGTCAAAGACAAAGCACCTCCGTACTGGAAAGAAATATCTGATGCATTCTCTAGTCATGTTGGACTTTTGGACTTTGGGATTGTTTCCTGTAAGAGAGGGAGGGCACTCAGTGATGGGGCAGCTGGAAGATAAGATGATTAAAAACTTTTCAAGAATGTTTTCCAGCCTGTAGCTCCAGGCCATCTGAATGACTGTGCCAACAGCTTCAAAGTAGCGAGTGCTTTGGAGCCTTCACTACTTTGTCATTGCACTGGATTTGACATTATTTTGCAGAGAATCTTGATGACATAAATTAGCTATTTAACATCAATATTTGTCTAAATAATAGATAAATGAATAACAATATTGATTTTAGGTACTTATCTGTCCCACTAAACGTAATCCATGTAATGAATTTGTAATGTTAACATGCCACCATATTGCATAAGGTAAGAAGGTAAATTTCAGTGAATAATGAAGTATTTCACATTAGTGGAGACATACATCTTCTTCCCCCACCCCCATGCACTAAAAGATATACACAGAAATCCACTACAAGGTATAACTATTTGAGCTAGTAAAACATTCAAGTGAGAAAGATTTTTTAAAATATTGTCAGTAGATTTCCCTGTAATTTTAAGGGTTTTTTCCACTTGTTTATTTGATGAATAGTTTTCCTCAAAATAGGCTATGAAAAACAATTATATTAACAGATAAATAAGGCTCAGGAAGTAGTCACCTTGATTGTAATCCTTATCTATTTTTGTTTCTGTTTTCCATTGTAATACTAAAAGTATTTGATATGACATATCCTAAGATAAAGTAAGTTTAAATCTTAACTCTGAATATTTTCAAGTAATAATGATTGCCAAAATTATGGCTACGTGCCAATTGTCATGACCATTAACAAGGGCTTCAGTGCAGTCTAAAGTAGAGATGTCAAGTTCTGAGCAGCATTTAGTGAATTCTGCGTCCCTGATGAAACGTCCCTTATGCAGTGATACCTGGAATCAGCTTCAGGGCATTCTCCAGGTACTCGTCCGATGTGATGACACGTCCATCTAACTTCAGCTCCAGAGTGAAATCCCGAACAGTCCAGACAAAGTCCGGAAAGAAGCTCACAAACTCACTGGAGTCCTTTACTTCATCCTGTCTGGGACTGGCCTTTGCCCGGATTAGCTGTGTTAATTCAGTCACATAACTGGAATTGTAGCTAAGGATATGAAACAAAATACCTTCTAGATAGCATGTCGAGTCAATTATTAAAACTATTCCTCTTTGTCCTGTGTCCACTCAAACTCAACCAAGACTTTCTGACTTGGACAAGAGAACAAGAAGTAAGATGCCTTCATCCTAAACTTAAGGGAACATGTCACTTTGGCCCCTGGAAGGATACTGCAGCTGCTCCAGGGCCTGGTGGTTGATGGTGCTCATGCTGTTGTAGACAAAGGTGCTGCTTAGAAGCACAGCCAGGGCGAAGATCCAGGAGTCATTCTTAGAGTCACCCTAGAGGACACATGAGGACATGGGTAATTAAGAGTATAATATTCATTCAAGCATCCAAATGGTCCTTCATTCTTTCAGATATATTATTAGTGGATCTGAGAGAAATAACAAAACCTGAAGACAATTCTACGTCCAATCCTCATTGCTCACACTTACACTGACCCCTCTCAGTGTATAGCTTGTTTAGCTAAGTTACCTGACAGAGATAGGATATAAGTCAGTGGTAGGAAGCTGAACAGTCATGCACAAGGTCCTGGATTTGGTTCCCAGAACAGACTGATAAAATGACAAAACATTCAATGCATATAAAACATTTCCTAAGTGCCTGGAACACAGTAGGTAACGATAAGAAGGCAGTTACGCCTTGATAAGCTTTGTCACAATTATAGAAACAAATCCTATTCAGGTAAGTACAATTCTTCACTGTGCTTCTGATAAAATGCAGAGATACATTTGGTGGCTATCAGTTTCCATATAGTTGTCTTCTAGAAGATGAATTACTACAATAGCAAAAAATATGCCAACATATACATACAACCACAGTAACACTGTCTGCCAGAAAGAGAGTCAAAATTATTAATAACAAAACACAGCATAGAAAAGCACATAGAGAGGATGAGTTAATCTGAGAATTTAGAGCGAGAAATCATTACATCCAGTAAGATTCTTCCTTACCTTTTCTATATCACCAAGACCCTCTGTGTCCAGAAGGACCAGGGTATGGGCTGGCTTGGTGGGGTGAGGCACACACCACATCCAGATTCCCTTGGTTTCAGACTGCACGGTGGAACCCAAGGAAAAGCCTGAAAGGAAGAGGAACAAACAGAAAAGGTCAGAGCAGGAAGACCAAGGTAGTTGAGTGCTGAGAATATTTAGCAAGCAGCAAGGAAAAGACTTGTTTTTATTTCAGCAAAGACCATGAATTCGGTCCATAAATAATACTCTCCCAAGAAATACTTGTGGCTTCTACTTACCTCATTCTTCCAACTCCTCAAAATGGATTATGTTAAAGGATTAGTTTAGACTCTATTAATTTATATTTATATATGAGTCCAAAAAATCTTGTGTCCTCTTACTTCTGGTAGAGTCTAACCACTGAAACGCAGGAGTCAATGGCCACCTAGCAGGCATTGCCCTCCCTCACTTGTACTCTCATGAGGTACAGTGCACCCGAGACTTATTTCTCACATTGGTCACAGTTCCCTTCATGGAGTTCCATCCAATGTTTCTCATGCCACATGTTGACACTCATTTTTACCTGCTTCTTTGGAGTGAGGAGCAATTAATTCCTACCTGGTCATTCATATTGCGACTTGTCAAGTGCTTGCTCACACCTGTTAGCTCCCTTTGTCCTCCCTGCATCACTGTGAATAGTACCACCATTCCATATCCTTCAATTATCTCGTGAATGCATGGCATAGTTTAGATGTGGAATATCAACCAAAAGCCCATGTGTTCAAGGCTTGCTCCACAGAATGCTGAAATGACTACTTGTGTAAAAACGTTAAGAGATGAGGCCAAGTAGGAGGTCTTTGAGTTATTAGGGGTGGGCCTTTAAAGGAGAGTGTAGAACACTGTCTCTTAAGTATTGCTGTTGTTTTGTTATTGTTGTTTTCTTCACGCCAAGCTTGAAACCAATAGAGCAGCACGGCTCTGTCACATGCTTCCTGCTAAAGATCACTGCCTTCCCCCACCAAACCCAAAAGCATTGTGGCCAATTATCCAGAAAGTGAATCCTCCAGCAATGCCAGCCGAAGCAAACCTTTGTCTTTTTCATTGATTTTTCCCATACTTGGTTCATCATGGTGGACAACTGACCGGCATCGTAGGCTATCATGCCAGGCCCCTGATGGAAATAATAGCTTTTGGCTTTGGTTTGGTTTGGTTTGGTTTGGATGCCCCTTCCTCATTTAGTTTATTCATGTGTTGAGCTCTGTGGCTATTGCCTCATCAATGTGGAATAATCTAAGGGAAAGAGGGAGCCAAGGGACACCTGTTCTTTATTTTCAAAAGTTTAAACCCACAGTTTAAACTTCTCAAAACCAGTGGACAGCGAGCTGTGTCTGTTGCTTCCAGACATTGCCCATCTGCCATTCACAACACTTTCTTCCCCCAACCAAGAAGAGAAACAGATGGCATATAATTCCTAGTACGCCATGGTTCAACACAGCCACACTCTGTGATCTCTACAGGAGAAACGGTAAAGTCTGCCTTTCTGCAGACTTCTGGACCTGACTTCTGTTGAATCACATGGGGAGAGACTGTTGCCTGGGCAACTGTTGTAAACATGGTAAATGTGATAGGAGACCATTTTTTCAGTCATGTGGGTAAAGTATTTCAAAGTGTGTCACCCACAGAGACAAAGAGTGACATGAACCTGTTTCTGGACCTTGGTTGGGAGCTAATCTCCTTCTTTACTACTGTAACGTTGGAAAGTACAAATATAATTCAGAGCTTTAATGGCAAATTATCTGAGCTACCAACGTTATCTTGAGTAGAAAATGAGAGCAATGCTGTTGAAACTTCCCAGTCTAAAACCCGTGACTTGGGGCTCTCTAATACAAATCACTCAAAAGTTTACAAAGTTATTCAATCCAGGAAAAGAAAAATACCTCCCCCAATTGATGGTCAAGAGTTCCTCTAACAGAAAGATAAAGACAAATGGGTTGTGGGGGAGGCAGAAGGACAGAAAGCAGAAAGGGTTGAAAGGGTAGGAAAGTTGAAGGACAGGAGGAGAAGGGGAAGCAAGTAACCAGAGGGAGGATAGGAGAAAAGAAAGAAGGAAGGAAGGAAAGGGGATGAGAGAGGAGGAACCCTGGAGAGATGCATCCAGATGGAAAAGTTTTGCAGTCAAGTTTAATCAGGAAAGGTACTGAATCACTGATGCATAAACTAAGTAACATATTAGGAAGAATGCTTCCTGTAGGCTTTTTAAAAATGAGAACATCAGACAGAATCATGAGAAGAAAGAAGAGACAACTTAGTAGGGAAAACAGCATCCTTTACAAACTAGGAAATAAAGGTCAAGATGCTCAACATAATTTTAGTAGGTTAAGTAGCATACAACTGTGCAGTACATAGGTCAGAAAAATTAAAGATGTATCTTATGTTCCCAACATTAGGGGACATTATTCCTAATGCTAGGAATAGCACCAGTGTTCATCAACAACAAATGGATAAATGGTACGATATCCTCAGACAACCACATGCTATAAAGTGGTAGAAATAAACTGTGGCTATGTATGACAACTACAGGACACTCAGTGTCTTCCTCTGACCTGTGGATATGCACATGCTACACATACCTGTAAACACACAAGCTCATATACTCCCCAACACACAAAGAAAGAATGAATGAACATATTCTCTATAAATGAAAGTATCAAGGAGCTTCAGAGAACATAATTTGGTTAGTAGAGTTTTATTTCCAATATCTAATATTTGATCTGGGTATTGATCTGGATGCTCACTTCATATTCATTAACTCCATTGTCAATAATTCATAAAAAGTTTTGCTACAATAATGAAGCCAGTCTCAGAAAGACAATCGTGTTTCCTCTGATTTCAGCAGATACCTCAAGTCATATGTGTAAAGAGGACAGGAAAGTGGGAGGGAAACTGTATTAGGAATGAAGGAGACTGGTGGGCAGGAGAGAGAGGAAGGAAAAAAGGAAAGATCACTGGGAGAGATCTGTTGAAACATACATCCATGCATGAAATGTCTGTATGTAGCACATTACAGCAAAATAACAAAACAAAATTTGAAAAAGTTTGTCTTGAAATAAAAAAGAAAAGAAAGAAAAGAGGAAAAACAGAAAAGCCAAACCCCAAAGATTGGATATAGCCCAGTTAGGATTTTGGATATATAAGGACCCTACTACACATCCTTCTTCATTCCATCTCATTTGTTCGCTTGTTTGTTTGTTTTTATAGAACAGGTGAAACAATATTCACACTTGAAAGTTTTTATAGCTTGAGCAAAGACATAGGAGGAAGAATGGGGGCTCTTGACAGAGTTCAGCTGTTGATCAGGTCAGAGTAGAGGGGGTCAAGAGGAATTTTGAGGTGGATCTTTTGATAAAGTTGGGGAACAATCACTATACAGAAGAATGTGATCTTTTCCCATAGTTTATAAATTATAAATTTAATGATAAGAATGGGGAAATTTCATCCATGAGAGGGACTGGACTCTTTTTTTGAGATGAGCTTAGAAAAGTGTGCTCTACCACCCTACCGCTGGTCCAAGGAAATGGTCTCCATGAATCAGAAGGACACTCACCATGGTTCTGCCCTGCAAGACGGTTCATGAGGTAGGACTTCCCTGTACGGTATAAGCCAACAATGGCCACCACCACCAGAGGCTGAGATATCTTCTCAAGAATCCTTATAGCCTCCGGGTTTACCGTCAGCTGTTCTTTCCAGTTTTGTACCAGACAAATGGGTGCCTCCATGGTCCACTGAGATGCCCCGGCACCCTGTAACTGAGAGCAATCACTCCTTGAGATTCATGGTCTAAAGGTCATCGTCATTATTCACGGCAGATGCATCAACTTTTGTTTGTGCACCACATCTATCAACTTCTGTGTGTTTCGATAGGGGAAAAATGAGCTTAGCATTTCAAAGCCTGTGACAGTACTTAAAATACAGCATCTTATGATTCTTACTTGAACTAGGCAAAGGATTGCTGTGTTTTTTAAAGAATAAAATGAGGAAAACAAAACACTGATGTGTGAGCCCCGAATGCATTCAGGTTTTGTAGAAAGTGGAGCCAAATGCACATAATAAACTTGCAAAGTGGGTAGGAAGATTTCCTGGCATTCTAAAAGAATTTGAAGTCTCAGTGTATGAAAATTACTGAGTACTAGCCATGTGTTGGACACTGTCTTGGGTGGCTAATACCAAGGAGTAAACAAAATGCAAAATGCGAGCAAATTCCTGCCTTGGTGACTCTCTACTCAAATGTAGAGTATAATCGCAGATAATGCTCGCTCTCTCTCTCTCTCTCTCTCTCTCTCTCTCTCTCTCTCTCACACACACACACACACACACACACACACACACACACACACACACACACCTTAGAAGAAAATGAGTAGAGAATGAGGCAAGGACTTTGGAAGCTGGCTTCAGATGTATGTAAACTGGGACCACCAAATTAAAATGAAGCCTCTTGGTGACATCTTTGATAGACGTCTACCTTCAGGAAAGCATTAAGGGCACAAGGAAGGAACTTGGAAGAAGCTACCCCACCAAAGAGCTACTGCAGGACTGTCGGGTTTGACTCCTGGATCCCAGACAGTGCAGTGTTTCCTTTCCAAGTTCCCTCCAACAAGAATATATTCTCAGCCTCCCAAACCAAGAGTTCTGAGAAAAGCAGAGCATGCACCTTTGGGACGCCAGGAGGCGCTCTGCACCGGGCGACACACCGCGGAGTTGCTTGGGTAGTCTACCCTGGAGTAGAGTGCGCCCTTGGAATTTCTCCCAGGGGTTGAGTGAAAGGCTCATGAAGACTCACCAGCTCTGGCGCGACAGCAGGAACCAGTCCTCAACTGACTAGGCTCCTTAGCTGGGTTTCCTCTGCTTCAGGCTCCTTGGCACAGCCACTCTTAGAAGCTGCAAAATAACAGCCACCCAAACGGAAGCTGAAACAAAGAGAAGTGAAATCGAAACCATGCTCCTTTCCTGGTGAATCAGTAGCTGAGGGACTGAAGAGTTTGCAGCCTGAGCTGAGCTCGTTTGCAGCCTGAGCTGAGCTGAGCAGAGCTAGAAGAATTTCCCAGATTCCTCTGGACTTTCTGAAGTTACCACGGTCTCACAGGCTGAGCATTGCTCTGTCCACTCCACAGCGCTTAAATCAGATAAAATTAACTCAGAAGTCATGGTTCACACCTGCAAGCCTGGCAGGCAGGAGGCTGTGTCTGGAGCCTGGGCAGGAGAGTGAGTTCCAGACCCTGTCTCAAAGAAATAAAGCAAAACCAAAATCAGATAAAATTATGTATGTGCCACATTGCTGACGCACGTAACCCTTGGCACGACTCGGGTTACACCCTGAGTGCTTAAGAACTAAATAATCTTCATATGAACCTAGTAGAAACCCCATGCATTGTCTCACAAATGTGTGTGTGGACCAGCTAGCACACAAGAAAGACTCAGTGATTCAGTGGGTGGGGCTCCCAGATACTTTGGTGGAGAGAAAAACAGTTTAAGTTAGTGCTATACTTGAAAAATGGCAGTGAGGTAGGGTGGGGTGGGGTGGGGTGTGAGGTGGGAGTGGGAATGAGTTCCCTTTTATTTATTTGTTAAAATATTTATTTATTTATTATGTATACAATATTCTGTCTATGTAGATGCCTACAGGCCAGAAGAGGGTACTAGACCTCATTACAGATGGCTGTGAGCCACCATGTGGTTGCTGGGAATTGAACTCAGGACTTTTGGAAGAGCAGGCAATGCTCTTAACTGCTGAGCATCTCTCCAGCCCTGAGTTCCCTTTTATTTATTTGCTCTATCTGTCAAGGGAAGATTGGTTTCTTTTTTTTATTATCATGATAGGTATTTTGTTGTTTGGGGGCTGTTTGTTTGGTTTGGTTTTTGTTTTCTGTTCTTATAAGAAACAGGGTCTTATAAAACCTAAGCTGTCTTCCAACCTGGCAGAGATTCAATGAATGACTTTGAACTCCTGATTCTCTGGCCTCCACTTTCCAAGTGTTGAGATTTCAGGCATAAGCCATCCAGGTGGTTGCATGAGGTGCTCAGAATTAAAGCCAAGTTTCTATGCCTGGTAGGCAAGGACACCAACAACAGAGCTACCTCCTTGACCCCTTCGAACTATTTCTTTTTAATTTGTGACTTGATGAGAGAATTTCATTTGTCGTTGGGAACTTCCTACTCCAAACCCTCTTTAGTCCGATTTAGAAAGGGAAGAAGTTATACAGGAAGACTGCTGGTTTTCCCCAGGGAACTCGTTCCATCACCACTGCCCAACAGAAGAAAGCACAATGCCACAGCATGCACATATGTCTGTGGTGCCGCCCAAAGAGCACTACCAATCAGCCATTGCCAGTCAGTGTTCTGGGTCCCTTGGCCTCTTGGATCTAGACAACTGCATCCACAGTATGGCCTCCTCCTTCCCCTCCACACATCGCAGAACACTGGGGAAATGATTCCTCTCAGATGGAGCAGGAGAGAGCTGCACCAACATAAAACAGTCCAAACCCAGGCTGTGTATCCTTGCCAATGCAAATGGTTGGATTTCCCCCCATCCAAAGCAGCCCTTCCTTCCCCTTTTCCTGCATTTACCAGTGGGCAAGGGAAATAGAAACTGAAGCTATGTCCTAACATGAACCTGCTTCATTTAGGGAGTCAAAGATGAATGTTCAAGCTCAAGTCCTTGGTATTTTAACCTTCTTCTTATTAAAAAAAAAAGTCTTCAATTTCTTTAAAATGATTGCTGTCAGCTCCACGTTCAGTTCTTTAACCAAGGCTTCCATCGTAGAAAATGGTGAGACTGTGAAGACAGCCTATATTCCCAGTGCAGTTTGCTTGGGAAGAACACATGACTCAGTCAAGTCTGTCCATAGAGTTGACGCTGGGTTGTTCCTTCTCTGCCCCAATTGACAAGAAAAGTTCCCTGTGTGCTTCTCCCCAACTCACACTGAAGGATTCCCACCAACAACGCACACTGAAGGATTCCCACCAACAATGCACATTGACGGATTCCCACCAACAGCTCACACTGAAGGATTCCCACAAACAGCTCACACGGAAGGGTTTCTAATGAACATTTCTTATTGCGGCTTTCACCATTGAGATACTGGCACATGAAATACATAGAAACAATATATTTGAACGGCTTATTTCTTAGGTGTTATTACTTCTGCACACTTTAGCTGAAAAAGATGCACCTACTTGTCAAATTTTACTTTTCTTTTGTGTTCTATGTAATATGTATGATTCAAAGAGAGAGAGAGAGAGAGAGAAAGGATGCACATGAGTAAAGAAAGCAAATGCTCCCTTTAAAACAGGGCTGTCTGTCCATCAGGAGACCGTCCCACACAGCAGTTCACGCACTTCGATCACTCTTTCTCCCCTACTGCACACATACTTATGTTTCTTTGCACAGGGGTGGATGCAATCATGTCCTGTTGTCATCCCTAGATTCCCAGGGAACAGACTGTGCACACTGAAAATGCAACAGTTAAAATCGGTGTGCATTCTGTGAACAGAGGGAAAGATAGCGCTGAGTGGGTGGGAACTAAAGAGTGAAATAATTCTAAGGAAAGCCTACGCACTATCAAAGTACAATTGTAAATATACTCTAGTTATTAAACACTCAGGGGATGGTGACTTTGCCCCTTAGCCATCCTCATTTGAGTACCAATTGATACATGTCACACTATTGCTGATAACCATGGGAGCAGCCCGCTTAGACTCAGTCCTGTGTTTATGTCATTGTCCATTGTCCTGGTAAGAGATTTATGGTAAACAGTTGAACAGAATGTCTCTAAGTTCCAAGACCTACTGGAAAAAGTTAAATAGAAATGGTTTGGCCTCCCCTGATTTTCTGTAATATCTGATTTATGAATATGTTATTAATCTTCAAGCCAAAAAAAAAAAAAACTGTACCTGTATCTCTAAAACTTGTCAAAGGTAATTCACTACAGGCTAAGAAGTTTTTTGAATTTTTGACTTCAGCAACAGACCAATTAAAATTTGCTGGTTTACTTTTTGCATATTTACTTTTGTGGGGGTTGTTTGTTTTTTGAGACAGGGTTTCTCTACATAGCACCGGCTATCCTGAAACTCAGTCGACCACACTGGGCTTGAACTCAGAAATCCATCTGCCTCTCCCTCCCAAGAACTGGAATTAAAGGCATGGGCCACCACCACCTGACTTCATTTAAAATTTTTATATATGTTATTATAACTCCACTGTCTTCAGAACCACAGCTTATTTTGATTCTAAAATGAAAGAGGGGGGAAGGAGAGAGGGAAAAGGGGAATGAGGGAGGGAGGGAGGGAGGGAGGAAGGGAGGGAGGAAGGAAGATGAGACTTCAAAGATAGCTTAGCTGGTAAAGTTCTTGTTATGCTAGCATCAAAACTTGAACTCAACTTTGAACACTTACAAAGACATCTGGACAGCATGGCATGTGCTAGGAATCCCACTGCTGGAGATACGGATACAGATGATGGCTCCCTGGAGCTTCCTGACCAGACAACCTAACCTAATCAGTAAGGTCCCAATGAGAGTCCTTGTTTCAAAAACAAGAGATGTTCTTGAGAAATGACACCCAAGACTGACCTCTCTATTTTTGTAATTTTAAAAATTATTTTTGTTTTTATGCTTATGTGTGCATTTGAGTATGTGTCGGCACATGTCCAGTTGTGAATTCCCATGTTCCACAGAATGCATGTGGAAATCAGAGGACAACATGCAGAAGCAAATTCTCTCCTCCCACCATGTGGACCATGGATGAACATTGATATCATGTCATGTGACTTAGGGGCAGGCATCTTAATCCGCTGAGCTGTCTCTATGGCTCTAATTACTCTTTTTCTTTTTTTTCTTTACTATGGATTTACCTTCAGTGAATATGAATTGTTTTTATAACTATAGAAACACATATTCCTAACAGTTGTGTGGTTAAACGTAATTAATCCATTGCAGGAGACAATCTCTGGGTATATATTTAGTATTGCTTTTTAACTTGTTCACCTGGTAGAGAGATATTTAATAAATAGAAATTATGTACAAAACTGTTGTATTGGGGTTCAGTTGGGCACAAGTGAACTAGATCAGCAGTTTATATAGAAGAGGCTACTCAGAATAAGGGATTGTGCTAACCATGCAGACATAAGCAAGAAAGAGTTACTGAACAAATTTATGAGAGAGTTACTTATATGAGAGAATTACTGAACAAAATTAAAAGGGGGTGTGCTTCTTCTTACAAATAAATCAGAAAACTGTGATGTCAATAGCAGGTTGATTCTCAGGATTTTTAATCCTTATTCATATAGTAATTTGCTTCAAATATGCTATAAGCACTGTGTAGTGCATTCCAATATGGCAGATATGGGTTCCTTTAGTGAGCTTGTCCTTTACCCTAATTTGAGAGATCTGCTGTATTAATTGGTAACTTAGCAGAGCAAGCCCCAATTTCTGAATCAATAAAAAGGGTGTCACCTCATAAAAGTGATTAAGATGATGGTCAGTGGGGATTGGGGTAAGAGGTGGGTTAGGAGAAGAAATGGCTTCATATTCTTAAATGAACAGGGCACAAGGAATAACAGGCATCATCACTCAGGACAGCTGTGCCCTGTTTCAGGGCCAGAACCTGCTGCCTTCTTTCTCCCCACTGCAGAAGGGACCTGAACCAAATAGCACTTTTCGACTAGAGTTCATTTCTATAGAACTTCATTGTCCTATTCCCCATGCTTCACATGGAGGGTCCTCCTGAGACTTCAGAGAGCTTCCTTACGTTCTTGCTGTGGTGGAATCACATGTAGGTGACTCAATGTGACATGGGATTTTTCTCTAACCAAAAACTTGGCATCAAATTATTGACCCCTGATATCTACCGTGGGGAGCAGAAAGGTTACCCAAGGACCCCTGACATCTGCTTCCTCAGCACAAGTGGATATGAAGAAACAAGGTTGGAGTGCTAGGAAGTCACAATGGTGTATTTCAGGGACAGGATGAAAGAAAATTTACAGCGGTTCAAAGAGACTCGGAGAACCTGCTCGATTAGTCTGGGGTAAGAAACAGTAAGCAACAACAAAAAAAGAAACCCTGTCTTAAACAAGGTGGAAGATGATGCCAGACATCAGAAGTGTCCTGCATGCCCACAGTCACACACACACACACACACACACACACACACACACACACACCATATAAAAAATCTTTCCAGAATTGTATTTTTATTTCACATGAATAGAACCTATGAAAAACATGACTTTTTTTCCATATTATAACAGAAGAATTTAATGGGATGTGTCTTATTCCAAGTAAAACTTGACTATGGTATAACGAAAGTAAATTTATGTACTTCAAAGTAAAGCAAAATAGCAAATTATTGTTTGAAATTGTTTTAAATATAGACATAAGCATATTGCCTCATTACCCACATCCTATATCTAGTCCATACCAAATCATTTCCATATCAGCTAGCACTCATTAATAAAGATGTTTCTTAGTGTGATCTGGTTAGTTGGAAAATAGCAGGAAAAGCAACAGTCAGAAATAACCATAATTTTTAAAACATATTCAACTGTGTGGTAGCCAAACTACATATATATATATATATATATATATACATATACATATATGTATATATATATATAGTTCTGCACTATATACGTAGTTCAATCATTATCACTCCATAAATTAATTTAAATAGTTTTCACCAATATTCTGGACATGCTGATGGTTTAAAATCAAATGGTTGCTATTTTAATGTTTGCACAGGAGACCGTTTCTCAAAATACTCCTTTACCTAAAGTGAAAGTGTCAAATTAGTTTGTTACCAGCTTTTGGATTCAAGCATAATGCATGGACAGAAAATGTACATTTAAACTCTACGATAAGATACAGCTGATCTAGAAATTGAACTTCAAGTCTGGTCTTAAGTATTTATTTCTGAACATGCCAAGACATTCTTTACCCTTTCAGTTTTTCACCAAATGTAAAACCACGCAATTATTACCAGGACTAAAAATTCTGGTAACTCTACACTCTAAAGTTGGAATAAGATGCAGTTATTTGAAACACATGAACTTAAGTAATGTGTGGTTTCTTTTTCACATTACCTAGATTTGAAATACCTTTTGCCTGTGTTTCAGAATATGAAATTATAGTATAAATTGACAGATTTTTACAATGGCAGATAGGCAATATTAGTCTTCTAAGGAAAATCAAGAAAGAAAAAAACCTATTTTTTTTTCTTTCTTGGGAGTAGAAAAATTAAATAGAGGAAAAACAACAGCCTGATCCCCTAAAAAAAGGCCATAACTGAGGAAAGCAGTATTACTTTTTAGACACTTAAAATCATTATCCCTAGCATCATGAATAATGTAATACCACCTAATTCTTATGCATAACAGTCACATATGTGTGTATATAAACATATATATATACATATATATACATATATATACATGTATATGTATATATATATATACACACACACACATAAAAAATACAAACACTGCGTGGCAACTGAACACCTGCAGAGCAAAACCCGAGTCTGACTCACAAGTCACTTACATTGTAACAACTTGTTTAGGCCTGCGTGCAGACTAGCAGTTTTTAAATGATGTAATAAAACTCTGGTTGTGGCACTTTATTTTGGTAGCTGCTCCACTTCATCTACTTTAATACTACTATGTTCTGGATTGTATATTGCAAACACACGTATAGAAACTTGAAAGGATCTTCCATTTTCCATGAGGGAGGCATCATTTAGTCTGTATCATTGGTAAATATTTGTAAAACATTTTGACACTAATGTAAACATTAGAAGTTTTATGATCAGGAATGGAAGGTGTATGCTCTACTAGAGTGATGCTGGCAGATGTCTACACAAGGCATCAATCATTCAGAGGTAGGACTTTGTCGGTGAAGGACTGCTGTCATGAACTGTGCATCAAGCCTTCATAGTTTTTCAAAGTTGTTTGCCTTAGAATTACCAATGCTTTTAGTTTGTCAGCAGTAAGAGAATCGAGCACCAGGGGAACTAAAGGGTCACATCTCCATGGCACTGGCGAATACAAATATATTTTTCCGAGCTATGGATAGGACCCTGCGGAAACAAATCCCAAAGTGGAAGCCAGCGTCTGAGATCAGTGACACCAACCAGTTTCTGCCATGTGAAAAAAAAAAAAGGAGTGGATAAAGATAATGTGCCTCCCTGGGAAATGTCCCTAAATAATTCTGTTAGAAGGAATGCCACGATTCAACTCTCGATCTATCAAAGCTTTTACATTTTCTGCTGCCTGTTTAGTTCCAGATTCATCCTCCTGGGAATCTGGTAATAGTTGGGTAAGACCAAACCAAGAAGGTATAGCCATATTCAAATTCAATGTAATAGGCATAACAGGCACATGGACAGATGCATTTCATGTGAGAATTTCTGATACCTGCAAAGGCTTCTGCCCATCTGTGCCTAGTTTGTCCTTGCAATCTAGAAGGAAAATTACCAGGGTGGTGACCTTCTGAGCAGTGGGCAGTGGGGCAACCATGTTGTTGCCATACATCCACTGACTGGCACACAATGTACACTAAATTTTTTTAAATAGATTGCTTTTTTTACCTTAATTGAAAATAGTTTAATTGAATATACATTTTATATTTAAATTTATAATTTGTATATTTATAGTTTAATTGATATATAAACCAGGATTCATATCAATGCAAATCTTTATAGCATATCCCCCTTTAAATGTAAACAAACAATTATAAACAATATTTGGGAATATGGTCGTAGTTCTGTCCATACTGCTTCCTGCTGTTTGGGGGCGCTGTTAATCAGATCTTTCAAGGTGTATCCTGTGTGCTAGGTTCATCTCAGTCAGCAGTTGGGCGAAGTAATTTTTTGAGGGATGTTCAAGGCAATCTTTCAGGGGGTCTTATTCCATGAAACCACACCAGTCTGGAAGCAATCCACAGGTTCTCATCCTCTGTGGAAACAAGAGAAAAACCTCTTTTCCAAAGCAACACATCCTTAGACCTAAATTTGGAAGTCATGATACCTTTATAATATATATGCTGGTTTAGCTTAGCATCCCATACAATAAAATGTCTCTGTGTACTTAGCTCCTTCACAGTCAAAAACTTCAAAGAAAACATAATGATATACATAATCCAGACTCTCTGTGTATATTTCATCTTTACATGGCTTATTTTTCTTTACTCCTTTTAACCTATGACTGTCTACTTTGTCTCTTTAGAGTCTTTTTTTAAAAAAAGTTTTACTTTTTTCCCAACTCTCTATACTCTTTTTCTTCTCTCTTCCAAGCCTACATATATTTTTCCAAAACTGTGACCCATTTAGAGTTCTTTTATGTATGAATCTGTCATTATTGCATTATCTGTAATTCTTTACTGTCTTGAAGAGCTTTTAAAATGATAAGCAGCTTGGTCACAGCTGCTCTGGATGCAGGCTCCACCTCCCTCCCATTTTAAAATGGTGGAGGCTCTGGGGCTCAGGACTTTAACCCTGAGAATGAGCGTGCAGCACGCAAACCCTTTTTATCTGACCAATAGCTAAAACTGCTATGCAGAGCACTAAGCAACCTAGAAATAGCTCTGTGTATGGAAGCAGGAGTCTGCCATGCTCTCCTGCTTGTGCACACCTAGTAGACCTGATCTTGCTGCCTGCCCAGGCAAGGAGTGCTATGTTGTGGGCAAGGTCTCAGCTACTTTCCTCCCAACCCCAAGTGGGCACACAAATACCCAAGCCCACAAATGCCATTCAAATGCTCCATAGCCAGAGTTTGCCCTGGCACCATGGTCCAGGAAGCCATGTTTTAAAACCGCACAGCTTTTTTTCTACTATGGCTGAATCAGGAAAATCTCTATTAAAGGAGCCATGCCTCTGCCCACCTCTAGCTAACAGAGCTCACTCAAGAAAATGCCTCTACCAAACTACACTTAACTCTGTTCTTTTGTCCGTTTTAAGCTTTTTAGGTTTTACATGGATTTAGCCCCACCACTTTGGAACACCAATTGTTGCAAGGAACCACTTATTTGTTCCCAGCTGCCCGGCTAGCTTAGCCCCAAAATAATCACACAGAAACTGTGTTCATTAAATCACTACTTGGCCCATTAGCTCTAGCTTCTTACTGGCTAACTCTTACATTTTAATTTAACCCATTTCTATTAATCTGTGTGTCGCCATGTGGCTGTGGCTTACCAGCTAAAGTTTCAGCATGTAGTAGTCTGGCAGCTCCATGGCATCTCTCTATCCTCCTTCCTTCTCCCAGCATTCAGTTCAGTTTTCCCTGCCTACCTAAGTTCTCCCTTGCTATAAGTCCAAAGCAGTTTCTTTATTCATTAATGGTAATCACAGCACACAGAGGGGACTCCCACATCACATGGGTCTTTATACTTGTTTCTATATGCTGCAGGAGGAAGCTTTTCTAGTGATGGCTGAGCAAGGCCCTGATTTATAAGTATAGCAGAATGATATTAGGTGTCATTTTATTGCTTCTTTTGGGGTGAAATGTATAGGAAAGTAGTATTTGGTTTAACTCTAAGCTCTCTGGGCTATTTAGTCTCTGGTTCTTGGTCACACTAGCAGTTATGGGATTCATTCTGTGGAGTGGACCTTAAGTCAGATCAGGGATTGGCTGGTTACTCCCAAGTTTTGTGTCACCACTGTACTAGCATACTTTACAGGCAGGACAGTCTTGTAGATCAAAGGGCTTGTGGCTGATTGATGTTTATTTTTCTTTGGTAGCATGCAGAGTGTATCCCTGTGCCAAAGATGTTAGCATGTGGGGTGAAGGTTCTATGCGCACCAGCTTGACTTTGACTTCTCCATGTCCAATGAGTTGAGTTATGTAGGTATTGTCATCAGCAATGAGGACTTAACATCAATTTGTGGACAGTGACTTATGTACATTCTTGGTTTTTGAAACTTAATAAATAAAGTTAACATGACACAGAGTTCAAAAATAATTCTCAGGAATAAAGACGCCATACCTACAGTTTTCTAAGAAGAACTCTTTGACTTTTTCAATTGACTGCTTAGAATTTTCAGCCCTATACCAAATAACTTACCAGCACCAGGCAATACTGAAATTAGCACATTTCCAAACCCATCGAAGACTTGAGCAGCTAATGAGCTACTCGGATTCCTATTTTTTTCAATCACATTTTGTAGTAGGCTTATCTCATCACCCAGTGCCTCATATTTTCTTTTAAATCCCTCTTTAAGCATGTCTTCTTGGACCTGTAAAAAGGAAAATACACTTGGAAAACCACGGATTTTTTTTTAAGGTTAGGGGTTTGCACTTACAACTCAAGTAATTAAGGACGCATATCTATCACTCTACTAAAATGCACTCACTAATGAATCTCCCTAATAAATGAGTATGAGAAATGGTCAAAACAAACTGTATCCTGTATTTTCCTCAGCACCATTTGCAAGAGTGGAGATGTCAGACAAGGCCAAACCTGAACACTGTTCCTCTGATAATTTCTAGGGCTCACACGAGCTTACCTTCAACTTGTGTGCTAGCATTTCCTCTTGTTCTCTCAAAAGATTCTTCCTTTCAGTCTCCATCTTCTCATGTAGTTGGACCATATTTTCCTGGTAGCTTCTCTCTTGAGATTCCATCATTTGCTGCAGTTCCTTCTGTTTCTGTCTTAGTAGCTCCTGCTCTTGTTCCGCTGCCTCCTTCTGAGCCCGCTCAGCTGTCCCACAAGGGTTTGAAAGAGACAAAACCCAAGAGTCAGGACAGAGCTCTTATTTCTTGGGCTGAGAGACATAGGTGATTTTGAAAACCTCAAGGAAGAACTCTGAATTCTAGGGCCCATACCTCCAGGGCACATTTCAGAATGAGGCTAAAAGACACCTGCTACACTAGCTGAGTGAGACCATACCTACCCTTCTTTTTTTAAAATATTTATTTATTTATTATGTATACAATATTCTGTCTGTGTGTACAGCTGCAGGCCAGAAGAAGGCACCAGACCCCATTACAGATGGCTGTGAGCCACCATGTGGTGGCTGGGAATTGAACTCAGGACCTGTGGAAGAGCAGGCAATGTTCTTAACCTCTGAGCCATCTCTCCAGCCCCCCTTCTTAATCTCATAGTAGCAGAGTATGCAATCTATGTAGAAAGACCTTCCTGACCATACATCAGCAGGCTTAACAGAAGCCTTCCCATCCCTGTGAGAGGCAATCCTCCTAGGTACCTTCCATGGCCTTCTGCCCATCAGTAAGGGCTTTGTCTGATTGCAGGATGGAGTCCTCTATGGTAATCTGTGACTGTAGGAAGTTCTGAAGGACATGATTTGCCTAAGGAAACAGAAAAGTGAAATTGCCAGGCCACAAAAACACAATGCTGCCCTCTAAGTCCTATATATATTTCTCACCCTTCTTAAGATCCCCCCTTCTGTTTCCTTTGCTTTAACAGTAGTAATTCAAATCTCTTCTGCAATTCTTGAAAATCTTAGGTGGTAGCCATCTCCCAAGTCTCTCCTTCCAAATAGTCTTTCACTTCTCAGACCATAGAGCCCTAGGCAGAGCCTCAAAATTGTCCTCTCCATTGTTTAATGTACCCACACACTTCTTGCCTGCTAGAATCCTTGTGTTTTTATTAGACGGGTAAACACCCATTGATAATCTATCTTTTCTCTGTATCTTCTTTTAGGGGAAGCTTTGCTAAGCTGTCTTCTGAGATCTGCATGGTTGCTAAATGTATTGAGATAACTCTTTTTCTGTGGCCTGACAATGCATTAGTGTCTCAGTCACTCCATCACACACCTCTTAAATTCACACAACAGTAGTCCATAATCACACCCTTATTCTGAGGATTGAATACTATTGCAACCACCATGATATTAATTGCATCATTATTTCTGCTCTCTGTTTGTGCCAGGATAGTTCTTATTCTGAAGAATCCAACTGACTATAGTGAGGCAAGAGCATCAGTATCTCATGGACAAGGGTGCCTTTTATCTTCAAACCCCACTATTTAGTTCAGAAAATAATTGCCTGGGTTAATCAATGGAACAAGTATTCTGCTCCAGTTAGTGTTATCCATTCTAAAGTTCTTTCAGGGAAAGACTAATTTTATGACTTTATTGAAAGAGAAGGATAGAGCGATATGGGGAATATTCTCACCATACCATATACATGAATGTGTGCATGTGTGTATGAAAATTTCTTAATGTAACACAGTACCATGCACAGTATATACTATGAAATGTATAAACAATAAAACTTTTAAATAAATACATAAGAATTATTAACTTTAAAATCTGGAAGTGCATAGGTAGACATACTCAGCCTTCTCTTCATGAGCAGTTCAGATCTAAGGAAAAAGGATAATTCCTAGCAACCCTGAGCCCCATCTCCCTGTTGCTTATTCCTCATTCCTTACCTTCACTCCCTTCCTGGGCACTCGCTCATAGTCCTGCTCCACCTTCTTTCTGGCTTCTAAGTAGAGTCTATGCCCTCCAGGAACAGAGAAAGCTCCACGTGAGATGCTCTCCCTCAGGGACTCTGCAAGTTTCTTCAGCTCAGCCTGGCAGCAACTGAGAGATGCTGCTTCATTCTGTCGAAGGAAATCTTCCTTATGTTCCTCTATGGCAACCTGCCAGGAGATAACAGAGACACCAGAAAAGGAAGCTGTTGGAAAACGGATCCAACGTTGGTCTTGGGTGAAGTAATAAACTTAGATGTGGAAATTTCAACGTGAATCAGGAAACACTCTTCACTGCCATGTCTGAGTCACCATGGACATCCCATGCCTTTCCAGTGGCCAGGCTCATCGCCTGTGAAACAATAAGGTCTAAGCGCAGGACCTTTGGCTCTTTCAGCAGCACTGAGATTGACAGTGAACCACTCACCCGGTGAACGGTGGGGCACGACTGGCAGGTGTATCTCCTCCAAGAATTAATATGGAGGAAAATACAATGAAAAAAAAATTCACACAGGGACAGGAACTTTACATAGGTTCATGAGCCCTTCATTAATTCCTCCATGAAGAACTTGAGTGTGTACAGACAGAATAATAAAACTTTGTATTATACTTAGAAATTGCAGTCCAAGGGATTCCCTTACTTACGAGGCTTCCCAGAGCTTTCAGGTGAGGGCTGAACTCAGTTTACAACATGCTTCAGTCTCCTGATGCCCTGAGCAGAGCACACAAGCCTCCCTGCACTGTGCTAATAGTCTACAAAACTGAGTGGATGTATATGTGCTTTCTCATCCTGATATGTTTATTGAAAATTCTTTTGTGGCAATGAAAAAATTATCAAGTCCCTGAATTTGATCTTGTGGAAACCTGTCACTCACAAGAATCCAGATGAATGATGAGGTCAAAGTGGCAGCCATTTTTCAACACTCCTAAAGGTGGGTATCAGGAAGGAAAAAGAAAAAGCACAGGTACAGTACCACCAAGTTCTTCTGGAACTGCTGATTTTCATCTTTGAAGGAGTGCTCCATGAAGACAGCAATGGCTTCCTTCTCACAGGCTGTGTGCACATCCAGCAGCTCCTGGAGAGTGTCTGTAGGGAGCCTCACTCGCTGGGCCATACGTTCAGTGTAGTGGTCAGTTGCCTTCTGCACAGCTATGGAGTTCTCACGCTGGGCCAGAGTGGTCACTGCATTCTCCAAGCAAGGGACTGCTCCACTATTGATGGCATCCACATAGGTCGTCACCAGAGTTGCCAGTCCTGACCAAGGCAAGAAATTGAAGGTTAAATATCAAGCTAACTATTGTTAATTTTGCATGATTCACACAACAGCAATGAAATACTAAATTACTTATGCAATGGATATTTAATGCATGAGCGTAAAGCCTACTTTGTTGGACTCAAACACAAATAAAAGTGATAATGTTTATCGAAAATTTTGAATTTTAGGACAATAAGAGAGCATTATGGGAAAGGAGCAGCTCTTCTGCGTATTGGCATCATGTGACTATACAGAGATATTTCATTAAAGGACATGTGTATATTGTGTTGGGGGGTTATGTGTCTGCATGGTTGCTTGTATTTGTGTGTGTGTGTGTGTGTGTGTGTGTGTGTGTGTGTGTGTGTGTGTGTGTAGGCAAATGGCAAGCCTTGCTAATCTGCCTGTCTCTGTTTCCCCAGTTCTAGGTGTGCACAGACACTCTCAACGCTTTCAGGTGGACTCTGAGAATTGAACTCATGATTGTAAGCTAAACATTTTACTGACTGAACCATCACCTGAGTTCAAAAATAGTGAATTTTTACCTCAAATTCACAATGAACTTTTAGGAACCTTGGTCTCTTACTTCCTTTAGAACTCTTTTCTAACCAGACAAGCAGCTGTGTCCTTCTTTGATCATTAGCCATTTCATAAGCTTTATTAGGTTTCAATAAGACTCCATATAGAGAGATACTATGTCAGAAAGACGAAATTTTCTGAATAGCATAAACAACTCTTTCTCTGTATGAGACACTGACCTTTAATCAAAAATTTTTGGCACACTATTTCAAAGTAGAGAGATATTCCTTCGCCCAAAGGTAACTCACTGTTTCCATTGACAATGATTCCCTCTTTCAAGGTCTTGGCCTTGGAATTGGAGAAGACGTAAGAACAGAATTCTTTCGATTGCATTTGGAAATTGGGATCCAACTCGTCTTCTGGTATTTCCTCAACATGGACTAAGAGTTCTGTTTCTTTTGTAGGTCGATCAAAGACAAAACATTTCCGTTGTGGAAAGAAATGCCTGATGCATTCCCTAGGCATGTTAGCATTTTGGGCTTTGAGACCCCTGCCTGTAAAAAAAATATGTAAAAGAAATTAGTTCTTTAACAAAATGGTCCTCAGGCTCAGGGCCTGGCATTTTCATTTCCAGAGAACCTGGGGTCACAGTTGTTCTCTACTTCATCTCCTATAATACACCCACATGCTCTTCATTTGAGCATCTTAGACAATGACAAATCCATTTCTGCTTAAAAAATAAAGGGCAATAAAGCAATTATGATGATAAAGAGTACCAGCTATCCATGGGATAAAGGCAACTAATTTTTGGTCTTCCTAGTGTTTGGTACAGACCCCAGTGGATTAAGAATTTAGCAAACATTTACTGGACAATTAACTAATGAAACCAAAGTGTTAGAAGAAGTTTTCTGACTTTCCAATATCCTTGTCAGAAATGAAATTTGGACCTTAACACAAAGTGATGTAGAAAACAATAAGATGCTACCAGAAAAAATGAAAGATGGCATATGATATCAGGTCAGGAGAGAAAAACACAAATATCAGCTTCCTGTAGACACACACCATAAATACTTCAGAAGATTCTGTGCCTTGACGATTATGATGACTAATACTAACTTGCATGTAATGTAAAGGCCTCTTTTCTTTGCTAAATAAGAGTCTATTAGTGTTGACTGAGAATTACAGTAATCTTGTGCCATACAACTATTCAATGAATGTTTGTTGAGAGAAGAAAATAAATGAATGAATAAAAATGCAGAGAGACCTCTCTCAATATCTAAATATTATATATTCAAAAACAGATATAATATTAAATATGTTAACTGTGAGGCTGTCAAAAGAAAAGAAGAAGCTTATGAGAAATGAAAAATAAAGATTTAAGTTCTCTGTAAAAAAATATTGATTTTTTTCTGAACTATTCATAATACATCTTTATCTGAAAAATATTAAGTAGTCAAGTAGTAATAAATATACTGTACAAAAGAATTACAATTGGAATAGATCACTTCATTTCATGTGATTTTATATGATTTGTGTATTCTCTCTCTGTATATATGTGTGTATGCATAAAGTTAAATATAATATATATATATGGTTGGAATATATGTATGTTAAGGTTAAGTTATAATATATATCATATATATGATCTATATTGTGTGGTTGTGTGTGTGTGTGTGTGTGTGTGTGTGTGTGTGTGTGTGTGTGTGAGAAGAGAGAGAGAGGAGAGAGAGAGAACACAGAAGTCCTTTATAAGGAACATAATATGTGGGGTATGAACATTATAGAAAGTATTACTATCCAAAAAACATTTTTCACAATTGATTTAAGATCATTTGGTCCAATATTTATGTCTCATTGTTTCCACTGTATTTAAACTCCAGCAGCTGGAGATTGTCCAGGATAATAACCATGGAAAATGCTCACTAATTGCTTTTAAGTTATCAGTTTATTACTGGCTAAGAGTTCAAATTAGGGTAAAAGCAACATTTATGTCAAGTAATGAATGAGACAGTTAGCGCCTTCCGTCCCAAGCCAGGCTCTGATACCTGGAATCAGCTTCAGGGCATTCTCCAGGTACTCGTCCGCTGTGATGACACGTCCATCTAACTTCAGCTCCAGAGTGAAATCCCGAACAGTCCAGACAAAGTCCGGAAAGAAGCTCACAAACTCATCAGAGTCATCTGCTTCTTCAGATCGTGAAGAGGATTTTGTTCTGATCAGCTCAGTCAGTTCAGTCACATAGCTGGGACCTTTGCTAAGGAACAAAAGGCAACATTCTACCCTCCTAGATGTCTTCTACAAGCCCATTTCCTCATTCTGAAGTACTGAGTAACATAAGCCATATTCCCAGCTGTCACTCTTTTACATTAATGAAACACGGTTCGGTCCCTGGAAGGATACTGCAGCTGCTCCAGGGCCTGGTGGTTGATGGTGCTCATGCTGTTGTAGACAAAGGTGCTGCTTAGAAGCACAGCCAGGGCGAAGATCCAGGAGTCATTCTTAGAGTCACCCTAGAGGACACATGAAGACGAGGGACTTCAGAATCTAACCTCCACTCTTTCACTTATTTATTGGCTGCTTAAGCAGAAATACATCAGACTGATAGAATGAAGAATAATGATTTGAAGAATAAAAATTCTTATTTCCTTTTCAGCATTGAAACTGACCTTACCAGTTTCCATAACCAGAATCAATGACACTGTCCAAGTATGCAAAATATTTGCTATAGTGCTTAGTACAGTATATGTGCAACAACCCCACCATACCATTTAATTAACAGGTTATCAATTATGTCATATTAGAGGCAGTAATATTTACTCAGATTCAACAACTATTCATGAAACATCTACAAAATATGAAGTACTACATTCATCTGTAAGAATGCAAATTTTCAAGTAACAATAGGAAGAGGCAGACCTGTTAAGGACAGAAATACAAGCATGATGACTATCTGTGCCAACAGCAAAATGCAATGCTAGTACACGGAGAAACATGATTAACTTTAGTAAGTGAAAGGAGGGCTGTGTCATTTTAGTGTGACTGTGTACCTGGGCTGTCATGGCTATGGTAGAAAAACAGCTTCTTTTTTAAATACTTGCTGGTAGATGAAATTATAGATTCAAATAAATCACACATGTGGCAAGCTTAAAACTCAGTAAATAAAAAATATTATATCGCACTGGTCATATAAATGCCTCGCATATCTATTTGGTTTGACCAAAGCAGAGGCTCCGTGTGAGGATTTGGAAGTTCAGGTTGGAAGCAATATTTGAGGTAAGATGTGCTACTCTGAAAGCCAGGCAAATAGATTAGATGCTACCCAATCCCACAAACTCCAGAGCCAGTGGGTTGTACTCTATCATGTTTGCGATTCTTGCAACCAGCACGGAAGGTGAACGAAAGCTGCAATCAAATAGTACACAGACTCAAGGCTAGCCCCCATAACTCTCTGACTTACCTTTTCCACATCACCTAGACCCTCTGTGTCTAGAAGCACAAGAGTGTACTTTGACTTGCTGGGGTGAGGCACACACCACATCCAGATGCCCTTAGTTTCAGACCTCACTGTGGTGCCCAGATTGAAGCCTGCAAGAGAGAATAATAAAGCCATGTTCATTCATATTAATCCTTAGAATATAGGAGGCAGAAGTTCTACCCACAGTGGCACTGAGCTGATCTAGGTACAAAATATTAGGAGGAAATAAGCCCTTTCATGTTCCTTATAGGAAGAGGAAAGTAGTGGGAAAGGGCAGATTGAATGACCTAATTTTTGAAAGACTTGAGTGTATATTTTACAAAATAAGGCATGAGAATTGCTAGATATGAAGAGATGCCCCACCTTATCTATAAGTTGGTGGCACAGAGCCAAACTAGCCACATTAGCAAAAAATAAAATCAGATGGAGTTTTTATTTTTAAAAAAAATGCAGAATTCTCTATTGTTGTTAATATACATGTGAACTGCATATAAATTTTAAAAAGCAATTTGATGTCATTTGGAAACACTGAACATGCAAACGTCCTGAAATCTAGATTCACTTCTGGTTATGTTACACTAAGAGAAGTCTGTGCAGAAGTGCCCCAACATAAAGACAAGCTTGTGTGTGAAAACCTTAACCTTCAAAATAAGCTCTGCAAAGAAATTCATGCTCACTACAACAAATGATATTTTCACATATTGACATATTAAAAAATTTTAAAGTAATTTAATAATACTTACAACAAGCAGGATGAAGTTTATAAACTTGTGATCAAAGGAAGCCAGAGACATCAGACAACATGTGTTGGTTGTAGTCTGATGCGTTAAAATAGACACATATGCTTTATACAAATATGTATGAGTATACTTGCTAAGAAGTTTAAATGGAGGTCAAAGTGAACTGATTTTTGTAGACGCACAGTTAGATTTTGTAACTGATTTTGTGAACTAGTGGGAGAAGTTTCATGAAAAAAAGAATATTGATGAGCCTTTGGAGAGTAGAAGATGATATGCATAAAGTATTTGAATGCTAACAAAGCTTTATATTTTGACCTGGCCAGTAAAGAAATAAGAATTATCTTTATTAATTATGCCATATACTGTATGTTATTTATGTAATTATGTATTACTACATATACATTTTTGAAAAGACTTCATAGAGAAATGTATATAGTTATTAAAATGCTGTGATGAAGTAGAGCAGAAAAATAAAAAGGTAACTCAAAAAGAATATGACACAGAGCGATGCTTTCAAAACCTAATTGCCCGCCCTTCCTTCCTTCCCTCCCTCCCTCCCTTCTCTCTTCCTTCCACCATCCCATCTTTATTATTTTAATAAACAAAACACAGTGAATTGCATTTGCATTGACTCCATAGTAAAACTAAGATGAGAGAAAAGGGAAGGTGATAGGAATTGATCTGATGATTGATCAATCTGATGATCAGGACAGAATGACCAATTTGCATTGCCAATGATTCCAAACAAATGGTCTCTGTCCTTCTGTCTGAGGACAGCACTCACCGTGGTTCTGTCCTGCTAAGCGGTTCATCAGGTAGGATTTCCCTGTACGGTACAGTCCTACAATGGCCACCACCACCACAGGCTGAGTAATTCTCTCAAGAATGTTTAGTGCTTCGGGATTCACTCTCAGCTCTTGATTCTCATTTTCCACTAGGCAGATGGGAGCCTCCATGCTGGCACTAGATGTTATGGTAACCTGCAAACCCAAAAAAAATCATTCTCAGGAGAGTATGAGATCTCCAAGCCACCTCTAGTGGCATGTCAATTTGCATGTATTTACATAATGAGTGCATCCGATTAAGTTTTTGGTATGGGGTTATTTTATTTTTGTTGGGGTTGAATGGTAATTTTTCAGGAATCTCTCTAAAGCAACCACTCCAAAACCAATGAGAGTGGAAGAGAAGAGATGTATTCACCAGTAGACCAAAGTCAGGATGGTTCCTGAAGGTTTCTATCTGGAGTCTACTTTGCATTCACATTTATACTGGCAAGCAGGAAAGCAAGGGCAACTTTTTTTTCAGAAGCACACATGGCAGATAGCTTTTTTACTTTACAAAGACGTATGTTACATTTGTCAGGCATAGGCTTTTGGGGTCAGGTTAAGGGCAACAGCCTGTTGGGTTTTATTCCTTTCTCCAGGTTGTTCTATTCCAGCGAGCAAATGAAGTCATGCTTGGTAACAAGCAATATAAACATGGAGCTTTAAGTCAATCTAGTAACTGGTCTTTTTTGCCTTATTCTACTGCAACAAAGTCTTATGTAACCCATGCAAGGGCCAAACTTTCTATATAACATAAACTGGCCTTGAACATCTAATCCTGCCACCACACACTTTCTTTTCTATTGAGATTACATACATGCATCATCTTACTTGGCATTCTAATTGTGATTTTTCTTGTGGGGGTGGGCAGAAGTTTTGCTATGTTTTCAATTTTTTTTCAGGTAGTATCTCACCAAGCCCAGGATGGCTTCTAATTTTTTTAATTTTTATTTTATTTATCTTTTTTTTTCAGCAGCAAAAACTGATCTTGAACAATTGATTCTGGTGCTTCCACTTCCTGAAAGGCAGGAGCATGGATGAATAACACCATGCTGAATTTATATGCTGCTGAGGAGTGAAGGCTCATCAACACTAGGCAA
The DNA here is from genome assembly GCF_903992535.2 of Arvicola amphibius. NCBI lineage: Eukaryota > Metazoa > Chordata > Mammalia > Rodentia > Cricetidae > Arvicola > Arvicola amphibius. Next base: position 48,338,769 of record NC_052060.1, on the reverse strand, counting down.
GCAATCAACCAACCGAGAGCAGCCCCAGGACCTTCAGCTTCCTTCCTGCACAATGATAAGTGACAAGTGTGTGGTCTTACACTGACAACTCATCATCCCACATCTGCTTCGTGCCCGTGGTGTGGAAGATGACACATGAATATTATTTCTCTCCAGTGGCTAATTTCTCTGAAAATGCATCCTAATCAATAAATACTTCTGTGGGCAAAGGTTTGAAGGTGGTGTCAGATTTATATTATCTCATAAAAGTATCCTGTACTTTAAAGACTATTTATTGCCTTTCCTTTTCCCGTGTGCTGGAGGCCATACAGGCATGCAGAAAAATGCTTTGGGAGCCTAAGATACTCCGTGGAATAGGGAGTCAAGGCCACTCTTCCTATCTCCCTTTTACAGACCTTACCTCCAAAATTTCCCTGTCAGAATCAACTTCCCAATTCAGACTCCTAAACTGATAAGCTTCTTAATTGAGAAGTACCAAATGGTCTCTGCTAATTGGTGACGTGTTATGATAAGGCTGCATAGCACGATTAATAAAAACCCAGAGACAGATATTGGAGTTCAACTTGAATGTCAGAAAAGCAAAACAGCGAGCCACTGGGTCTTACCTCTACCTCAGTCTAAAGTGGCGATTCTGCCTCCAGGAATCCTCAAAATGAGCCTGTCTGCGAGCTGTTCCCACTGTAATGTCGGGAATAAAGATGTGCACCATTACTGCCTGGTTTCTATGGCAAACTAGTGTAGCTACTGGGATTAAAGGTGTGTGTTACCACTCCCTGGTCTGTAAGACTGACCAGGGTGGCTGTTTTACTCTCTGATCATCAGGCAAGCTTTATTTATTAAAATGCAAATGAATTATCACTACAGGGTGCTATTTGTCTTGTGATGTCAACTTAAAACCTTTGGGTTTTTTGTTTGTTTGTTTTTACTTAACATCAATTTAGAATAGGTATCAAATGGGAAAGTTCAGCTCACCTTAAATTCTGTGAAAGACATTACCTTAATGATCAGTTCCCTCTCTCTTAGGATAATATTGATGAGCATGTCATTTTTTACTCCCTGCTCTCAAGCAGATGCTAATAAGAAGCTTCAAATCCACATTAAATAAGTAGGATTACATAGCTCCAACTGTATCATGTAAATCATCCTTGGTTTTCAAAGGTATCTCGAGTCACACAGAAGACAGTTAAAACTGCCTCAGCCCTAGATTTTTCACAAGTTGCCAAAGCTGTCTTAAAACTGTTCTTGGATGAATGATACCCTTTGAAACAATACATGAAGGTACTCAGGCTTAAGTGCTGTTTTTAACCTTTGACTAAAAAGAGTGACTGACCTCACCCCCCAGGGCACGGGAGTGCAGCTGGTACCACAGAGATGCTTCAAACCCCCATAGCGGATTTAGTCTGTCTGACATAACATGACATGGCTCTATTTTCTGTTTCTTCAACTTCAGGAGGCACACAGGGAGAGAGCAACTAAGGAGCCTGGGGTTAGGTCCCTCTGTAGTAGAAAGAACTTCGCCCCCTTATGGTGGAGATGTGTACAGGATTGCACAGACCAAAGCGCGTGTTCCTATTGGAACCTTGCTCGCATCCCCCATCCCTGACTATGGCTGAGGCAGCAGAGCCACTGCGCCCCCATCCCGTGCGAAGCAGCGCGGGTTCACAAGCCCTGGGGCAACGGAGCCGCTTCCTGTCACCTTCATCCATCCACCAGTGTAACCTTGAACCAGGGTAGAGTTTGCACCCTGGGACCTCAGGACCTTGCTGAAGCTCTTTAGAAATGTGTGCATTGGGTACCGATTCGCAGGGCACTCACCTGACTGCAAGGGACGAGTCTCTGCTACCCTGGCTCGGCACTCTAAAGCTTGCTGCTGCGTCTGGCCTTCTCTAAAGTTCTATTCTTAAGAAAGAGGAGTCAAACAGGATATCGCACCCACCCAGTTGTAGAAAACCGAAACTGAAACTGCCTTAGCCTGTTTATGCTTGCTTTCTGAGTTTTGCACTGTTTCCCGGAAAGAAAACGGAATCTGTGGGAGACCAGAGGAAAGTCCATAGTTCTGTGCCAGATGACCAGGCGAAAACAAAAAATAATTTGCTGAGTCTCCAAATATGGACTTTTATTGGAGAATAACAGAGTGTGGCAACAGGGATATGCCAGCTCCTACCACAGTGAGCTATTAGCTTATTTGAAGATGTTGATGCAAATGGATATTTTTAACTTGAAAGTTTTCAGCCCATGCACATTAATGCTGTACATATTAACAGGGTAATGGATGTTTACACATGTTTACACACATGGTGTGTGGTGTAGATTGGGTTAACAGAGTTAACATTTCTTTTTGAGGCGTGTACCCCCACTGTAACCGGTACTCGCCTCAATGGGCAGCTGTACAAGAGAACACTGGCTTCTCTCTTTTCTACAGTTGCCACTGTAAATCCGCTTCCTATGTCTCCTACCATGGGAGTTTTTTAAAGGCAAAAGCAAAGTGATTGCAAGAGATGTTTTGAAAAACTTAAGTAAGCTTTGCTTTAAGTGCCTTTGCCCAGATGCCTGCTAACACACAACAGTCTGAGCTGTCATCTTTGTCTGGTTAAGTGTTTGGTGCATTTCATTTTAGGATGGTTTTTATGATTGGAATGTAACCTCATGTTGGATTGAGGAGCGTATATATTTAGAGAAGAATAGTAAAGTGTCTGTGCTCGATGCCTCCCCGGGGTTCCCTAGGCATCATCTTACTGAGCTAGGGGCTAGGGCAGGCCTGAGAACTATCCCTCCGTATGTCTTCAGTTGGGAATGTAGGTTTGATGCCCATCTGTCAGTTAACTGAAGTAAACTTAGCCCACGAAGCAATGGAAAATGTGAACTCTGTAAAATACTAGTTGTCAGACTCAAGGCTAGGACATGAATGCAATTTATTGCAGTTAGTCAGGGTGATTTGGGCAAATTGCAGGAAAAAATACAAGCTTGATAACTTTCATGAAAAAAAGCATTTTTATGATGCTTTTTTCAAGACCAAATGGACCCGTTTCAGATTGACTTGTTCCCTGTAGCAAGATTGTAAAAACTATGGGAATGTAGAACTAAGACCCTGTTCAATGGAGCACAATGAGATCTTCCTGAAATTCCCAGAAAATAATGATCCAACATGTGGGAGAACTGTAATAAGGTGAGTTCAAGGACTTCAGCAGAATCTAGACGGATTTGAGACTTTAATGAGGCATATGTCTGGGCTCCAGCATCCTCTCCTCCTCTTGGGCAGTTTTCTTTTCTCCTCTCTATTTCTTCCATCATTTGATTAATACTTAACTTGAAGCTTCCCTCTTTATTATCCACAGCTGGCTTCTTGCTTCTCTGTTGTTCTTTACAATTTTTTTAGTGTCTCCTTCATGGCTCACTTAGTGCTATGCAGAGGCCATGGAAGACAAAAGACTGCCTGGGCTAATTTCTCCCTGAGCCATTAAGAGCTGAATTTGCAATGTAGTGGGAAAGGCCATGCTCAGCTGATGTGAAACCACAGCTAACCACTTGTTAGTTTTCAGATTCAGCACAGTGTGCATGCCACGAAAAGAGAGAAATACCTTCTTCCTGTTCAGCCTCCAAAGAGATGAGCTCTGCTCATTAACTTGTATAGCTTGTATTCATCAGTGGAACTGCTAACTAAAGGATTAATTTTCCCATTGCTGCCTACTGTCCAGGAATTTCAAGAGTAACACCACTGCCCAAGGAAGCACAAAGAGCAACAGACAGGACTTCAGCCTCTTTCTGAATACATCATTGTTCTATGCAATCAGATACTGGACCCAGTAGACTTCACATCCTTTCTTGAAATACCTTGTGTTTTCTTTCTAGCCATGGATAAACTAAAGTCTAGACTCTCATGAGACATGAATACTCCCCCACAGTAGCTCTTCTCTCAGTCTCTTAGACTCTTCCCGACCCAACTCACACCAGGTATCAGACAACCAGATTGCCATGCACTTCCCTAAGCACCCAGCTGATCATTTTTATATACTTGCACATTATTTTTCTTCTGCCTGGCAGCTGTTTAACTTTTAACCCTTAGTTTATGTATTGTTCCTTCATCTCAATACCCGTCTTCCTACCTAGAAACCTCCCCTGACCTTTCCCTGCGGCCCTACAGTATACTTTGAATTGTACTTTGGACTCCGCCAATTTTTACTATCGATTTTACTCAGTCACTGTGTGGTGTCTGACCCTGAGTGTTTCTTAAATATTTGTTGAATAGTTGATGGATAAAATATTTTAAAATCTCAGAATTACTTCTGATTGTTATCATAGCACCAGGATTGAAAAGGAGACTTTAAATAAAGTAATATGAGAAATAAGGACAGCATTTTGAAAGCAAAAAAAAAAATGTCAGGATGAAAACAAGTTATTGAAGTCAATATAGAAGTAGATTGCAAACATAAGCAAAAATTGCCGTAAGCATCTCCACCCACTTCCTTTAAATTAACCCAGAAACTTGAGGGTTTTTTTTTTCAGATCTCCACAGCACATTTATCATACATGTCCAAATCCAAATATGTGTCTCTGTGATATATATCCTATGCTCAAATACACATTTATTCACATAATAGGTAATGAATAAATGAAATAAATATCTCCCCTAGATGCCACCAATTATCTATGCTGGTAAATAGCACATGTTAGTCTTATAATGTTAAAATAACTCTTTACATTAGGCTAGAGAATGAAGATGATCATATGAAGAAATAAAAAGAGGAATTTAATGATTTTACTGAAAAGTAATATCTATCATTTTTCTGCATCATTTGCTGTCTGAATTTTATTTGCTTGACATATGAGATAGTTCATCCAGTAATAAAATATATTGCATGAAACAATTTAGGTATTTGAATTCATTGTGATTTTCCATTTATAGCAACTTCCAGTCTGATGAGCTATGCTTAACATTAAAAACAGGTCAAAACACACAACAAAGAGGATGAATTTGTAAGCGTTAGAAAATTATGGCATTGAAAGCTCTCTACACACTTTTATTCCATACTAATTCTATTAACATGACTTAGACCAGTGCTGAGTCATAAATTTCCTAGATGATTTTAAACTCCAACCACTAGAATCTTTCAAGTAATAACAATCCCCAGGAACCAACCACCAGTCACCAATATCAGAGCAAAACTTGATGTCATTGGAAAATGATAGGGCTTAGAAGTTTCTGCCTTCTGAGCCCTTCCCTTCCCAGACCTTGCTCTGATAACTGGGATCAGTTCAAACTCTCCTCTAGGTTGACATCTTTACAGATGGACTCTTTCTCTGTTTCCAGATACAGAATAGAATCCTGATTACATCAGACGAGATCTGGAAAGAAACATGTAGATACATCTGAGTCCCCAACTCCACCTCTGATTTTATTTCAGATCAAAGAGGATTTGGCCTCTGTTAGCTCTGGCCCAATTACATAAATGGGTCACAGAAAATGCTTATATTATATATTTACAAACCAAAATTTAAAGTACATTGGTGATATTAGCTTTTGTCTACTGTCTTTTTATTGTAACTAAGTTTCAATAAAGAAGAAAGTCGTAGTTTCCCTTACTGGAAGTTCAGTGAAATATGGAAGGATACTGCAGCTGCTACAGGGCCTGGAGGTTGGTGGTGTTCACACTCATGTAGACAAGTATTGCCTAGAAGCACAGCAAGGCCAAAGGTCCATGAGTCATTCTTTGGGTCACTCTAGAAGGCACATGAAGGCATGGGACTAAGGGGCACATTCTTCATTTCTTCTACACGTATTAAATATTTGAGCTGGACTTTATGCCGTTCAATAGTAAACAAATCACATAAGTTTGAAGACAACCAAAAATGTCAAATCTAATTCTGTATATTAGTACCAATCCTTTAAGAACCTCATTTACACTATTTTGTATGTAGAGAAGAAAATGACATTTTTTTTCAGTGTCAGTGAAATGCTTACTATAGTCCATTAGAATATGATAGGTCCAGAATTAAAAATTGTTTTTGTAGAAAACTTGTGTTAACCATGGTTATATCAGGGGCATGCATGCTACTCAACTAAATTCAGAAAACTGTCAGTACCCATTTATAAAAAGCTAGACACTGTCTTCATGATACAGATAAATATTTCCTTAGGACAACAATATGATTATTTTCAGAGACAAACATGCAAACATAAATATAAATACTATAATTATCTCCAGTAGGATTAGAAGAGTATAGGATTATATAAAATAAAACGAGTAATTTAGATGAGGGAACCAGTGTTTTAAAACCTGAGACCTGGAGGACTGCTGGCAGACAGGAGGGAGGCTGCAGAACAAATCTCGGTTCTCTGTGCTTGGAATATAGCAGTGAACACACACATGTACACACACACACCTTCTACTGAGTCCTGATGGAGGAGAGTTATCTGTCTATGTTTCTTTCATTGGTTAATTAATAAAGAAAACTGCCTTGGCCCTTTAAGAGACAGAAAATTAGGTAGGTGGAGTAGACAGAACAGAATTGTGGGAACAAGGAAGTAGAGTTGGAGAGACGCTTCAGGCAGTCTCCATAGGGAGTCTCCATGCTGCTCCTCTCCGAGATGGACGCAGGTTAAGATCTCTCCTGGTAAGCCACACCTCGTGGTGCTACCCAGATTACTAAATATGGGTTAAAGAAAGATGTAAAAATTAACCAATAAGAGGCTGAAACTATGGGCCAGGCAGTATTTAAAAGAATACAGTTTCCGTGTAATTATTTTGGGTAAAGCTAGCCGGGTGGCGGGACGCAGCCCCGCCGCTTCACACTACAGAGTCCATAGGAACATTATTAGCATTGCTCATATGAACATGTGTCCAGAACTGATCACTTGGAATTTGACGATTTATGTGGGAGCTCTTTCTGGAAGAACTGATTCTCCCTCAAAGCAGCCATTGCCTTCCTGCAGCTCCTCATTTGGAGTGCAGTTATGTGGAATTTCCCATCCATGTTAGCACCGCATCTGGTGCTGCCATTATGCTGATCTTCTCTAGAAAACAATAATGTTGTGGGTTTTGGGGGTGTGTTTTCCCTGTTCTGTCTAGAGGACACTATCTGGAGGCAAGGGTCTTGATGCCTTCTGCATTATTACAATCTTCCTGCCCTTCTTCCGCAGTTCTTTCTGAGCCCTTCGAGTAGGTGTTGCATTGCAGGTGTATATTACTGAATTCTAAGGGGGAGAATATATGAAATATATACAAAGTTATAAGGTGTAAGGGTTTTGTTGTTTATTTGTTTGCATGGGGATTTTTGTTCTTACTGCAAAGGAGAACTAAGATAATAAAACCTAAGAAGAGATTTTTAACTCCAAATTTAACTAGAACGAGATTAATTCTAGTATATTATGTTGATGCATGCATGGGTCATACATGTTTTAAAAGTATAGGATAAAGAAACAAGAGCAAACCTGAGAGTTATTTTTACAGTTACTTAATTCAAAGGGATATGAATATTCCATATTATTGTGGAATATGGCTATATTTTTAAAAACATACAAAGTACAAATTCCAGCAACTAAGTCATCTGGAAGATGAGCATCTTTTCTATTTTTGTAAGGCCTGACAGAATATGTCAAGAAGGATCTGAGGTTGAAGTTAACAGTCAAGAAGAAACCACTGTACTGCAATATCTCTGCAGAGAGCCTAGGGCTTAGTCTCTCATTCTATAGGCCCACTTTAGGAAGAAGATAATGGGGTGCACATTCCTGCTCTTTTGCTGCAGCCCTTGGTGAATGCCCAAAGAGGTACAGTGTGTCCTGAGATTCAAGTATATGGGAACCAAATTCAAAGGCTAAATCATGGGCATAACACACAGCTGTAGGACCCACCCATGACAAGCTCAAAAGAGTCTCAGTAGTTTACCCTGGTTCCAAGAAAGACCACAAACTGAGACTGCCCAGGCACCACCCAGGAACAGACCACCCAAAGGAAATTCCTAACGTTCCAATCGTTGTAGATGGGATCACCTGTCAGTAAACACCCAGTGCTTTTCACCAGAACACTCCAAGACAAATGTCAGCCAATCAGGTGTCCCGAACCTTAGAAATCCCTCACCCTTACCTTTGCTACTATAAAAACCCAATCCTAAATGAGCATGGAGTTCTCCAATCACTCCAATACATTAGGCACAGAGAGAGTCCAAGTTTACAAACTTGTGTAAGAATAAAGACTTTTGCTCTTACACGCAGAATTCAGTCCTTTAGTTGGTTATTTTGAAGGGGGGAACTCCATGATCTGGGCATAACAGCAACATCTAACTGCATGCCATCATTCGGTCACCTAAGTTGGTTCCTTCTGTTTTTATGCAACAGTCAGTGTGGAATTAATAATTTATGTTCATTTCTTCTCTTTTATTTTCACCCTCACTATTCCTTAAAAACTACTGGTGTTGTTAACATAATTTAATCCTTTCATCAAAATGGGATAGATAGATAGATAGATAGATAGATAGATAGATAGATAGATGATAGATAGATAGATAGATGATAGATAGATAGATAGATAGATAGATAGATAGATAGATAGATAGATAGATTGATAGATAGATAGATAATAGGAGAGAGAAAGAAACAGAGACAGAGAAGTCGATATATAAAAAATTCCTAATGCTCTCATCCAGAAGTAATCACTCATTTTGTTGAATATTCTTGCAGATTGTTTTCTCTACTTACTCTGAGCTGTCTATCTGGACTATAACGTCTTGGAACTAGTTTAACTTAAGTTCCTATTCTAAACGAAATAGTCACAATTCAAGCTCAAAGGTAAACATTTAATTAAAGTGAAAAAAAACCCTCACCATCATATTTGTAAACGGTGAAAATGCTTCATTATATTTCAGTTTCATTTCTTGCTCCTGCTAGGATGTTTCTGTCTTTTCTGTCTTATTATATGTGAATTTCAGTATGAGCAAGAATTGTAGTATATTAAGTTGAGGCATACAGAAGGATCAACTTAACACATTTTACATTTACATTCAATTTTATTGAGCAACAGAATGAGACTTACATAAGCAATTTTTTTTCTTTCTCTCTCTGTTGGCTTCTTGGTGGATGCAGGCAAGAACTATTCTACTAGAACAAACTAAAGTCTATTTACATCTGAATAACTACAATGAGCCAATGGTCAGAAGCATCTTAACAGAAAAGGGAAATGCACATTCCAAGCATAAATCTGTAAGTCTTAGCTATGCGACCAACAAAGCACAGCATTTAATTAAAAGAATTGTGAGACACACAGAAAAAAAACAAGTACAGTTATATATTTTAAGGAGATCAAGCAAATAGATGTGTGAATAGAAGACAGACTTAGAATGATTAGAAATCATTTAAAATTTCAAAAGTTTCAATTGCTAAAATGATTTTAAAAATCAGTATAATTGCTATGTAAGAATCCGGTGAAAAGTGGGCAATATGCATGGGCAGGTGTAGACTGTAAGGAAGAATTATTGAAATGGACAGAGCCAAATGGCAATTCTGTGTATCAGAAACACTGTATTGTGAAGAAGAATTTCTTTAATGAACATAACAAAAGATAAAATGTGCAGCCGGGCGGTGGTGGCGCACGCCTTTAATCCCAGCACTCGGGAGGCAGAGGCAGGCAGATCTCTGAGTTCGAGGCCAGCCTGGTCTACAAGAGCTAGTTCCAGGACAGGCTCTAGAAACTACAGGGAAACCCTGTCTCGAAAAACCAAAAAAAAAAAAGTGCAGCCGGCAGAGAAGACAATCAGTAGAAACAAATCTTATCTGTAAGTCAATGGCATGGTAGCTGGGCCTGTGACAAGGTTGACTATGTTATTCGGCTCCCAAAGAAGAAATACAGAGGAAAGAGAACATGCAAATGACCAACTTCCAGTACTGAGGAATCACACTGCCCAAAGACTACTACTCTATCCAGGTGAGAAATATGCATTGTTTCTGATTTCTCACTGGTACTTTCTTTCTGTCCACCAGCAGGAGAGATACACATGTGAGTCCAAGATATTGATCAAGTTAACACTGTGTAGGCAACGTAAAATGCCTTAAGACGAATATGACAGTTAGACAGGAGCATTGGGGTTTTATAACTACTGGGTTGTCTCAAGTCCTTTAGTCTCTTGCTCCTTTGTGTCTTCAATGAGAAGCAGTAAGGAAAGGAAGTCCTTCCTTTGGTGGTTAGCTTAAGATACATTGGTTATGTGATCGTGAGTGATAGACCATTTCTCTTGCGATTTGAAGCTGTTGATTGAGTTTTCTGAGTTGAGCTTCTTGTTCTGCCTTGATCCTCTCAGTCTCTTTCTAAGAGGAAATAAACAGAATTGATGGAGTTCAACAAAAATAAATGACACCCAACTCTTTTCTCATTCATTAATCATTGGTTCATCCATACTTATACTACTGTACGGTAGCAATAGACAATCCCTGAACAACTCTTCATCAGTATCTGTGCAACTACTTCTATCACTTTCCAACCCTTTTCTCTAGTTCCAGACCCAGTCTCTGAAACGTTAGTGTCCCTAGAATTCCACCCCAACATGACCTTCTTCCTTAGACCAAAACATTACCTTGGCAATCTCACTTACATAGTCTCTTCAATTCTCACACACTGAATATTGTCAGATAAGTTTCTACAAAAAGAGTCTGTACACAGAGCGACAAGGTACCATCCAGAGTGTCAAACACAACCATCTGAGTCCTATCTAAAAGGTAGAATACTTGTCACCACACTTTGACTGACAGGAGTGATGGCCCTCTCTGCCTTTCATGAAAGCAAGGGAATATGAAAAATAAATAGTAGTAGCTCCTGATAAAGCTAATACCTGTAGATATACTTGTAAGTCAGGGGACGGGTAGGGACAGTTTTATGAGTGGTGACTAGGAGTGTCATACTATCTCTGCAGAACCAACTATGTTTGAGATCCCATTTGTAAGCCTGTGTGATGCCAGCATTTGGGTTATTCTTGTGGAAATTCACTTAATTCACTTGAGAGCTGGGGACACAGTAGTTCTGCTTCATGGTGACTAGAGATTGCTTCATGGCAATCTAAAGGCTGTGTATGTGTTAAACAATGACTACTGCTTCTTGAGTGCTGGTAAAACTGAAGAGACAGGGGGCTGGAGAGATGGCTCAGTGGTTAAGAGCATTGCCTGCTCTTCCAAAGGTCCTGAGTTCAATTCCCAGCAACCACATGGTGGCTCACAACCATCTGTAATGAGGTCTGGCTCCCTCTCTGGCCTTCAGGCATACACACAGACAAAATATTGTATACATAATAAATAAATAAATATTTTTTAAAAAACTGAAGAGACAAACTACAAGTTAAAGAACAACGGAACCAGAAGTGACCAAGGGAAGACAGGAATAAAGACACAGAACATGAACCTCATGTAAAAATAATAACATGATCAAGACACATGATTGCCCAAAGCAAGTAACAAACAGAAGAGGTAGCTAATTAAGAAATGCCTCCGTTCTTATTTAATATTTTTTATACTCTATGCCAAACATCATTCTAAACACAAATACTAAAGCATTGATTATAACCTTGTAAAATACATATTCCTGCCTCTATGCTGCACTAAAGTATAGAAAGAAGAGGCAAATTGCATAAACACACATTTAGTAAAAGGTGAGACTTGGGATTGACATCCAGCAGTCTGACTTCAGAGTCTCTGCCCTGAGCTGTCCCCATAAGACTACCTTTCCCCTTGGGCCATCATGCTGTCACCTTGACAGATGGGAGACTGAGTAGCTGAGTAACATCCAAGAGGAAACAGTTCAACAAGTACCTTGATCTTCTCTGCCCTGATCCTCTCTTGCTCTGCCTGGAAGTTTGCTTTGTCAATCTCCATTTGCCTCAGTTTCTCTTGATGCAGTCTCTCCTGCTCTGCTCTCCTTTGTTTTTCCTGGATTCGAATTGCCTCCAACCTCTGTGCTTCAGCCCTGGCAGCTGCTGCTCTTTCTTGTTCAGCTGAGGAGAAAAGAAAGTCAGTCACAGTCTTTGGTGTGAGAACAGCGGCCTCTCCTTGCAAATGTTAGGAGACATTAAAAGACTGCGTTAACTTTCAACTTCCTGTGCACCATGCATTGCTTCCATTTCCTTCTCACCTTTCCTCGCAATCTCCTTGGCTGTGAGAGCCTGGTCTGTTTGTAGAATTGTATTGCTCAGTTGTTCTTTGGTCTTCAAATACTTCTGAAGCTCTTCCTCAGCCTGGGAACCCCAAAACATGCTGTTAGAACTAGGAAATGCTAATTTGCAAACCAGAAAATGTCTTTCTTTCTTTTCCCACTATCTTTCTTTCCTAGGGGATGCTCAGTCTGTACACGATGGGTGTGTCCATTAGTCTTCAGTCACGGAAATGATGTTGCCTTTGCCAATCAGAGCACCCAGGAATGCTACACCTAACAAACTTACCTATAGGTGGCTAAACTCTGAAACGTGGGTGTTTTAAAAACTAACGTGGGTGCTGCAAGATATGCTTGCCCTCCTCTGAGATGTAAGTCTCTAAAGGCAAGCTAAACTAGGGCTATGTCAGAGACTTCTGGATTTTTTGTTTTGTTTTGTTTTTGTTTTGATTGTTTGGTTGGTTGGTTGAATTTTTTTGGCAGGGGCGAGGGAGATTGCTTGAAAATGAAGTTAACAGTCAGGAAAATGAAGCAGGGGTTGGAAAGAAATAAATAGAAGGAAAATGGATGACGTCATTTGAACTCTGGCATGTATCTATACTTGAAATAAAAACCTTTTCAGCCAGTCAATTATTGGCTTTCCCTAAATTGGCTTCACTTATTGAGATTCTGACTTGTGTAATCCTAACCAGCCCCACTGATGTTCATAAACGCTGATGACTACAGCTGAAGTCTAGTGACGACAGTGATGGGTTTGCTTTCTTCTACAGCTGCCATTGAGTAGACGTTCTCTGCTAGAACACCGAAGCCAAGTACATTTCACCCAAAAGCAGAGTAACTCATGGACAGAGACAGAGAGTACATCACTGCACCTGTACTGGGAATGAAGGATACCTGTGTTCCCTTCCCTGGCTTCTGACGATACTGTGCCTTCAGCTGTTCCATCTTCTGAAGGAAAAGACTGTGGCCTCCTGGTTTAGCATAGATCCCCTGTGCCACTTCTTGCTCCAGAGGCTTAAAAATACTCTGAAGTAGGGTTGAGCAGTGGTCTGTAGAGGCTTCCTTGTTCTTCTTACAGATCTCATTCTGCTTTCCACTTAGTAGGGTCTTTAAAAGGGGGAAAAACATGAAAATGTTAGGTATACTTCAGTGCTCCTGGGAATTGTTTTTCAAAAGAATCTGCATTTAATTTCCTTAGAAACTTAGACAAACATGTGTAAGATTATATCCTTATCAAAGCTGGAAAATTTGCTAGAAAATATTTTATGAGAAGTTATGTTTACTTGGCAGTTTTCCTTTCTAACAGCAGATTTATTAAGTTGTTTCTTAAGGAACAGTGAGAAAGAACTCTTATTTTTGTTTTTTTTTGTTTCATTTGGTTTTGTTTGGTTTGGGTTTTTTTTTTTTTTTTTTTTTTTTTTTTTTTTTGGTAACAGGATTTCTGTGTGAAGCCCTGGCTATCCTAGAACTAGCTCTATAGACTAGGTTAGCCTTGAACTCACAGAGATAGTCCTACCTCTGCCTCCTTAGTGCTGTGATTAAAGGCACATACCACCACTGCCCAGCATGTTTGTATCTTTAATCTATTCATCTTGATATTTTCCTACATTTATGTAGTGAGGTTTACTCTTATTTACCCCACAATCTTTTCTCATTTTTTCTTCTCCATCTACTGCCTGCAACCCTTCTTATTCTCAGGAAGTCTCTCTCTCTCTCTCTCTCTCTCTCTCTCTCTCTCTCTCTCTCTCTCTGTGTGTGTGTGTGTGTGTGTTTGTGTGTGTGTGTTTGTGTGCACGCGCATGCACGCGTGTGCGCGTGTGTGTGTGTTTTACAGAATTTAATTGAGGTTACTTGAAACTCTTTTCTCAAGATGCTATTTCTATTTTAGATGTGATTTTATGGTTTCAGAGCTCTCACTTGCACCATAATTTTAAATGTAACCAACTGTTTAATTATGTTTCTTTCAGAGTTTTCGACTTCTAGGTGTATAAAATTGAGTCACTAGCTGCACTATCTGCTTATTCTATTAACCCTACTTTCACTGTATCTTAGTAAATGCCAAAGCAATTCTATCTACTTGACCAATTAAAAAGTAAATGCATTGTTAATGATTATTTTCATTGAGGGAAAAGAAATTCAAGGTTTTTTTATGGAGTGTGTGTGTGTGTGTGTGTGTATTTGTGTATTTGTGTGTGTGTGTGTGTGTTTTGAAAATGTCAGGATCCTTGGGGCCATATTCTTTTAGACTTTCCTATTTTGCAAATTAACTCACATCAAAGCCACACAAGTGACTGTCATTTCTTTCCCATCTAGTGGAAACTGATTTTTTTTCTAATTAATCCTATTTTCCAGTTGTAGAGTATTCTTGCCTTCTGTTGACTCTGATATCTACAAACAAATACAGAAAGTAATGACCTCCAACTCCTGCTGGAAACATTGGCCCTCATCCTTGAGAGAATGCTTCCTGAAGATGTCCATGGCTTCGTCCCCGCAGGTCCTGTGCAGGTCCAGCAGCTCCTGGAGGGTCTCCGTTGGCAGCTTCACCCTCTGGCTCATCTGCTGGTCATAGTGGGTGACAGCCTTTTGCACTGCAGCTGAGTTCTCTCTCCGGGCCAAGGCTACCACTGCATTCTCTATGCAGGGCAGAGCACCACTATTGATGGCATCGACGTAGGTCAGCACCAAGCTTTCTAGACCTTCAGAGAAGGAAGGGATGTTTGTATCATTTGCAGAAAAGGTCTAAGATTAATATGGAATCATTCTGAGAATGCTAATTATGTATTGCTTGCAGTTCTTCAGCATTCTACATAGAAATTCAAGTGGCCCAGAGAAGTTCTTTTGAAGAATTATAAGATGAAGATGACAAGTAGTTATTTCTTTGAGGAAAAGCATATAAAAATAACAAAAACCTAGTCAAATCTTTGTTGAAAGAAGAAAACAGAGGAATTCTTAAGACATATGTGATGATCTGTATTTTACCCTTCTCCACAGAGAAATAAGATGATCATATAAAAGTCATGAACACTCATCTCATTAACATGCTTTAGATTTTTGATACTTTAAACTTCCTATGCTTTTTTCTCTTTTTTTCTCAGTTTTCTATTCTATTTATTTTTTTCCTTTTTTGCTTTATTTTTATAACGGTTAGGGTGGTATGAGTTACTTTCCTCTGTAAATAGGATTCAGCAATCTTAAACCTTATTCTTCATCAAAACTCCTGTGTTTTTCTTCCTTGTCAGCTTCTGCATGAAAGTATTTCCTTTCACAATATTTGAAGTATTTGCCAAGTTCTAAAACATGGGGTTCTTAATATCAACTACATTAAATAGTGTGTATAGACACCTTTCAAGATTATAAACAATATGGGATTACGTTCAACATCTGTAGAATTTTTGCAACAGAAAAATTCTGTTTCTACAGGGAACATGTATGTATTTATCTTACCTTATTTTATCTTATCTCATGCGTATCAAATGCTATGTCACATAATAAAAATATAATTAATATATTATAGAAATTTTGTCAACACACATGAGTTAATCTGTTTCAAGATAAATAGGTAAAACTTCTATAATTGATGTCATCATTCTTAGGATTTTATATGATGCAACTTTGAGCTTTTACTAAAACAACACTAGAGGTAAGCTTGGTATCTGTGGTACATTGGATTTCCTTCCCAGCAATGACTGGCCCATTTGTCAATCATCAACAAAAAAAAAACTCTATGTGTCCTCCATTCTTTATGAGTTGACATAAAGTCCTTTTAAAAAGTACTCACAAGGTCCATTGACTTGGATGCCTCCTGGGAGAGACTTGGTCTTCGAATGTATGAAGATGTGAGAACAGAATTCTGACAACTCCTGCACAAATTCAGGACTCAGCTCATCACTTTTGAGTGTTTGAAGCCGGGAAAGCTTATTTCTCTTAGTGGGGGAATCAAAAACAAAGCATTTCTTCACTGGGAAGAACTTCTGTATGCATAGTCGCGGCAGATTGAATATTTCAGTTCTTTCATCACTACCTGAAGAAGGAAATAAAGGATTTAACATAGAATATAATTTATAACTTTAATCTATTCAATTTAAATAAATATCCTTTCTCCTGATGCTGCATTAAACATAAAGAATAAAGACTAACTAGGAAAGGAAAGCAAAACAATTAGAGAAATTTGTTCAATAACTGGAGACTAATAGAGTTTTGTGAAAGGGTTAGGTGGGTAAATATGGGAAATTATATACTTAGTTGACCATTTAAAACAAGTTCCTGGGTACTTTTCTTTCTTTTTCCCAGACTGAAGCTCTGTTACCTTGCTTCAGCTTCAGCGACTTCTCCAGATACTCATCTGATGTGATGGCATGCCCATCTGTTTCCAGACTCAGGTAGAAATCTCTCAGAGTCCACACCAAGTCTGGAAAGAAGCTCATGCCAGCCGGTTCTTCACTTTCATTAAGGTCAGAGGAGTTTCTTGTCCGGAGAAGATCTGTCATTTCTGTCACATTGCTGAGAACGATTGAGGAAATTGGCAAAAGTGGGACTGTATCTAATGCTTCCTTAAACTTCTTTTGCTCCCTTCTGCACTTAACTGAATTAACACTGCATTAGTAACATACTCGAGGGCTCTTTTCCTTGTGTTTCTACTCTGTATGATATTTTTATGTGTGTGTGTGTGTGTGTGTGTGTGATAGAATATTATTTTAACTATGTAAAGGTGTGTTACATTTGTTTGTGATGTAGACTATTGCTTTAATTGTGTGGAGCTGTTCTACTTTTGTTTATGTTGCATTTGTTTAATTACGTACAGAAGTGTTGCTTCTGTTTCATCTTGTCTGTCTAAGGTACCCTATTGGCTCGATAAGAAACCTAATGGCCAATAGCTAGGCAGGAAAGGGATAGGTGGGGCTTTCTGGCAGAGAGGAAAAATTAGGAGGAGAAATCCAGACGGAAGAAAGGAAAAATAAGAGAGAAGAAGGAAGAGAGAATGAAGGACACACCTGGGACAAGAAGCCAAGCAGATGCCAGGCAGCAGACGTGAGAACCACTGAAAGTACACTATACAGAAGTAAGAAAGGTAAAAAGCCCCAAGGCAAAAGGTAGATAAAGAGAAACAGGTTCATTCAGGTTAAAAGAGCTAGCCAGAAACATGTTTGAGCTATCCTGAGAATCCAAAACTAATAAGAAATCTCCTGTCATGATTTGCGAGCTTGTGGGTGACCTAAAAAAACTGGTGTGTGTGTGTGTGTGTACACATGCAGTTCTGTGTGTGCAGATGTGCATATCTATTGAGGCCAGACGTTGGTACTGGATATCTTCTTCTAGTTCTCTCCACCTTGTGTTTTGAGACAGTCTCTTACTGAATGTGAGACTACCTGATTGGCTCTACAGCTGACTAGGAAGCCCCAGGAGCCCTCCTGTCTTAGACTCCCCGCACCTATTCCCGGCCTTGGAGTGACAGGTACACACTGCCACGCCTGGCTCTTTTATTATTTATTTGTTTGCTTGTTTGTTTATTTATTTGTTTGTTTATTTATTTATTTATTGTTTATTTATTTGAGATACGGTGTCTCTGTAGTTTGGAACTAGCTCTTGTAGACCAGGCTGACCTCGAATTTACAGAGAACCGCCTGCCTCTGTCTCCCAAGTGTGGGGATTAAAGGAGTGCAGCACCACTACCTGACTCCATGCCTGGATTTTTACATAGATGTTATGGATCCAAACTCCTGTCCTCATTCTCGCGTGACAAACATTTCTCTGACTGAGGCATCACCATTGCCCCTTTGTTTTAACTGCTATGAGTCCAAAAAGTCTCATAGGTAAATAGATGGTGTGTTTTCTCCACTGTAGGACTGCCCTGGACCACAAAGGATACTGCAGTAGGTCGATAGCCCCCTGATCAATTTTGTTCATGGTGTTGTATACAATGGTGCTACTGAGAAGGATTGCCAGTGCGAAGATCTGAGTATCATTGTTTTCATTAATCTAGAACAGAAGAAATTGGAGTCATACATCGGGACATTCTTGGGTGAATATCACTAAAAATAAAATGTTAATATAAAGATATTAAACAAAGAAAAATAATTTGCATGCTTTCCCATTGGTAATTTTATACTACTGATTTATCATTCTTTGCTAACTCACTAGTCTTTCCTCTAATGACGCTTAGATGGTTGCAAAATGAGCAAGTTAGTAGGGCAACCAGAGTACTTAAAAGTAAAGTTTTACAGGGGCAAAACAGAACTGCCTTATATGCATGATACATATATCTGCATTACTTATTACTACCCATAAGGTGGTCTCATTAACAATCTTATCTCACTCCAAGACCATGTTGAAGAATGGGTTTATAATAACTTTTCCTATGCTGCAGATTGAGTAAATCAAGTTCAAATTATGGCTTATCATCTGTGAATCTTGACAAAACAGAAATTTTAAAATGAAGAAAAAGCAAAAACAAAAACTTTTTCACAGTGGACATTTAAGAGAAAGGTCTAGTAATACCCAAGAACCAGCTCATACTGGTTAAAAGGCATATCTCCCCAGGTCCAAATTCAACTCTGCATTGGAAACTTGAAGTCAATAAGAATGGCAACATTTAGGAAAAAGTGCTGTGCTTTAGACTGAAGTGTTTTATTTATGGTGAGTGGTGTATTAAATGCTTACCAGTGTACAACTAGAAAATGCCAGGGTGTCCACTGTTCACATAATTAGTTGGGAAAGACAAACAGAAAAACATTTGGAGAAACATCTTTTTTGTCAAAACCATGGAACTACAGGTACAGTCATGGTTTAGCAACTTGATCTAACCAGTAGTCAACTATTAGTCCACATTCTCTGTAGGACTGGGTTTGAAGCCGTGATTTAAATTCCACTATGCTTCAGTACTTAGGAAGTACTTAGTTTATCATCACGATAGTACTCTCAGTATGGACTCTGCCTTAGGAAGGTATTTTCTCACTCAATGCATCCAGGCTCTGCCTATTAAAAATAAAGGGCAAAAGTGCACTCAGGTCAACTGGAAATGCCCATTTTATGGGTAGTGAGAAGAGAAATTCCTGTACTAAGAGTATTTAGAGACCTGGGAAGATAAACCTAATCCAAACAGAATCCTCTCTCCTTACCTTCTCAACATCTCCCAGGCCCTCAGTGTCAAGCAGAACTAGGGTGTGGTCTGGCTTCTGGGGGTGAGGCACACACCACATCCAGATTCCCTTGGTGTGAGACTGCACAGTGGATCCAACAGAAAAGCCTGAGAGGCAAAGGGAGTGGAATTGATGTAAGAGGGCATCTGGGAGTCAGGTGGTGGTGGTGCATACCTTCAATTCCAGCACTCAGGAAACAGAGGCAGGCTGATCTCTGTGAGTTCGAGGCCAGCCTGGTCTACAAAAGCTAGTTCCAGTACAGGCTCCAAAACTACAGAGAAACCCTGTCTCAAAAAACAAAAAGATAACAAAGAGGGCATCTGGAATTCAGGAATTCCCTTGAAAATTTAAGCTAGGATGCAAGAGAAGCAAATCGGCAAGACAGAAGAACAGACAAATGATGATATAATTAGAAGTAAAGGAATGGGCAAAGAGTATTAATCACTTAAAGTTGACATCTGATGCTATTTTAAAAATATAATCTTATGCTTCTAAAAACTTAAGAGTTTGATTTTATTTCATTTGATTTATTTTGTTGAATTTATTTCATTGATGTCTTAGTTCTTATAAAGGTAATATATTTTACTTTTTCTGGGAAGATGTTGAGGAATAAACACATGCTAAGTCACAGACAGGGAGCTTCCCTTTAGCTACCAAAAGATGCTAACAGTGGCTGTGGCACAAACACAGAATCTAGACGGGTCCCCAAGGTTCTCTCCTCACACCCTAGGCTGGATGCTCAAAGTATGGGTGGATAGAGGGGACTCAGCAAGCATTGTTGGTGTTGCTCACCTTTCTCCTTCCCAGCCAGCTTGTTCATCAGGTAGGATTTGCCTGTACGGTAAAGGCCCACGATGGCCACCACTACCACCGGCTGTGTGATGGCAGACAGAATCTTTAGAGCTTCCTGGTTGGCCACTAGCTGTTCCTCATTGTTCTCAATGAGGCACATGGGTTCTGGCATGTGGATCTCTGGAGCCATGTCTAAAATCTTTCTTTGTCTGCTGGAGAAGAAACAGGATGACCTGAAATTCCTAGTATTTAAAGAAAGGCATTTTACCCACTGAATCCTGGAATAAATGATCTGAAAGCATTGCCTGAGTTTCTGAGATATTGAAAACTAAAAACTAAGAACTAAAAATAAGTAGCAAAGTACAATAGCTCCTGCCTGTTCACAGATCTATAATAGCATATACTACAGACTCTTAAGTTCTTGTTAGACTCGGGAAACCCATATTGTTAGCCTACCTACTAACAGTTTGGGTCTAGCACATTCCATTGGCTGCCAGCTTGCTAATGTTTCCTGGCGTGTACCTACTGGTATCCTTAGATTGTTTGACTGTGACATGTCGTGCACTCTCTTACTGAGCTATATGACCAAACTGCGCCACTTCCTTGCCACCAAGCCATAATTCTAACATATATCATTTTCAAAGACATTATACATGTTTACTTATTAAAGTGGTACTTTCAAAAACATTTTTACATAGATATGAATGTCCTTTATTAATCCTAAACTTCAAAGCATGATCATTTTGTAATCAGCAAAATGATTGAAAAGACCTTACTGGTATGCTGACAACTGTCTAATAAAATAGTTTAAGCTGAATTATAAAGGTAACACATGCTTTTTGGTCGCATTTATCAGAGAGACAGCTATCTTCCATTTTAGTATTGACTATTTAATAGAGAAGCTAAAAAGCCATGATCTTCATTGAATTCATTTTTCATTACAAAACAGTAACAAGAAAACCTCTGAATTAGTTGCACCCGCAGGCCATAAACAAGGATGGGTTATTTTGCGATTGTATTTAATGGTCATAAAGACACATTTTCTCCTCATGCTCAGAGCCAGGGCAGGGTATATCATGCCTGTGGCTATGAAACTGAAACAGAAACTGTTTTGCTACGAGCAGACAGTGGCAGATTCACCACAGATGGCAAATGTCAAGCCATGAGCATTAGGAAGTACCTAGTGCAAGCCCATGCCAGAAAACAGCCTTATCTTAGTGAACTGAGAATCTAATGCCAAGTGCTTGCCCATTCTAACCCATCTCTAGTGTGATATTGCTACCCTCTATCAGTAGTTGCCTTATCTATACACAGCAGGAATTAAAATAATTTTTTTGCAGACTATATAGATGTAGCTTTCAGTGATGATCTACAATTAGCCAAGACAAGAAAGATCACATCTGCACGTGATATGGAGGTTTAGAGGCCCTTGTAATTTTGGATGATGTCAGTAATGGAGGAAGAAACTAACTTAATTGAATGTTCAGCCTTTATAAAGAGCATTAGTACTGTGTGTTTCTAGTAATAGTATTTTACGTGTTAGCACCAAACAGTGTCTGAATAGAATCCTTAATGGTTTTACTGCAGTATGCTTCCTACAAGTCAGAAGCAAACAAATCTATATGCATTTGTATCAGTAGAGAGCTGGCTGGAGTGGTGGATCAGTGGTTAAACGCACCCGAAGTAGAACACCTGGGTTTGGTTGAACCCACATCAAGTGACTCAACTACCTATAACACCGGTGCCAGGGGACCTGATGCTCTTCTTAGCTCTATGGACAGCTGCACAGTGGGGAGTGTGTGTGTGTGTGTGTGTGTGTGTGTGAGAGAGAGAGAGAGAGAGAGAGAGAGAGAGAGAGAGAGAGAGTTTGTGTGTGTGAGAGTGTGTGGGGGGGGGGTGACTACAGAGAAGAAAACTACTATGAAATCTGAGAGAAAATGCTGAGGAGTTCTGGGGACAAACCTCTGGAAGAAAACAGGTCCTTGTAGTTTTAGCTCAGGTTCGCAGGACAAAACTGAGCGCAAAAGAGGTTAAAAAGCGAGTGACTGCCAAGGAAAAAAGCGCCTGGAAACTTCAAGAGACCACAGCAAAGCTGAAAGCCAACTGCAGTGTCAGGGAGTGTCTCCTGCTGTGCCTTGGAGTTTCACCTTTTCTTTGTCTTGCATTTTTGTTTTGTCTTCAGCATCTTAGATATTGACATTGCAACTCAACCTTTGTTCTTCCTCGTGCCAAGAAACAGTTGCCTGCTGTTCTAAGAATCCCCCAGGTCACAGACTGAAGGGGCTGCTGCATCAGGGGTTTTTTTTGGGGGGGGGATGCTTTGATCCCATTTTTATTTTTTAGCTATGTTAATTTTCTAGCCCTTTCAACTTTCATTAATTTTTTAAAATTTATTTTTGATTTTTACATACCAACCCCACCCAGTTCCTCGCACTTCCTCTTCTCTGTCATGTGACTTGATCTTTTGGGGAGGGGGCCCTGATAGTGGCACCAGAACCTATCCCAGGGGCATGAACTACCTTTTTAGAGCCCATTCCCTGTGCTGGGACACCTTGCTAAGCCTTGATACAGCAGGAGGGGCTTGGTCCTGCAGCAGGTCTTAAAGGCAGAGGAATTTAAGCAGTGGTTGTGGATGCCAAGAAGTTATAACGAAGCGATGAAAGAAAAACAGCTGGAAGGCATTTCTAGGCTTCAGTTTAGTCCCTACCCAGGCTGCCTCTCATCATCAGGAAGCAAATGTGACACTGAGTAAACCCTCTGACTGACAGGTGAACAATTGTTTGTCTGATAACACTGTGACTTAGTCTTCCTTAGGGCTGATCCAGCATCCCAGGCTAAGATGCATTCCATCCTGGAGAGAATATTTTAAAAACTAAACCATAACAGTCTCTGCCCTCTCATGCATGTCCAATCTTACCTTAACAAAAACTGAGGAGCCAAGTCAGAGCAAGAGCTGGGAAGAAAGCAGCTTCAAAGAGGACTTTGCCAGAGTGCAAACCTGTTGTCTGTTTTTAGCTGTGCTTTTTTCTCTTAAATACTGGCCAGTTCTGGGAATTCCCTTTCTTCCCCCAGCTCTCTAGCAGAGAACTTATGAAATATAAAGAAAAAACTAACATGGTTAGTTCACAATCCTGAAAGGAAACTGAAACTACCCAAGCTCAGACCATTCAGTTAAAGACGATTTCCTTTAACTGCATTGTCCCGTGAAAGGTGTGGATACATTGAACTGATTTCCCAGATGTTGCCCATTGTTGCTGAAGCAGAAATTTCTCTTTCAGAATTGACATCTTTCTTAAATATTGGGAGCATGGTTCATTTTGTTCCTTTTAAATTAGAGTGATGTTATACCTGGTTTCGAGGCCGGTACTTTTTGAGCGCAAATCGCACTTACTACTTGAGGACTAATTTCTTGCAATTGTATCTGCATGCACTTAGGATAAAATTTGTATTGTTGGTAGTAGGTTGACCCAGAGTCACAGGGTCTCTTTTGTGAGTTCTAAAATACCATATACAAAAGAAATAAAACCAGGCTTAAAAGGAAAGTTCAAGACCATTTTATTGGAGTTCAAAGAAAAAAGCAAAGGGGAAAGGGAGGTGGGGGGGGGGGGGGAGACAGCAGTTCTCAGCAGGGAACCAGAAGCGGGAGGTGGGGTAGAACAAGAGCAAGTCATGCTTTCCAGGTTAGAGACCAAGCTGTCTGTCAAGCAGGCGCAGCAGTGAAAGTCCCTAAATATCTGCATGGGGTGTGGACCTTCCTCCCAGCAACAGACAGAGATGTTAAATCCCAAAGTTGGCTTGATCCAGGAGATGATGACAGCCCCAAGCTGGAATCTTGAATCTAGCCTGTGAGAGACACTGGATCAGAGGACACACTAAGCCAGACCTAGATTCTGATGAGCTTAAGAAACTGTGATATCAAAAGTGCCATTGGTTCAAGCCTGGATGCTTTGGAAAGGGGGTTGGGAAATAACAGATGACTAATCAAGAACCATCTGACATCTAACACTGTGGGTGGCTATAGTCTGGGTTTTGTAGTTTTATAACTTACTTTACATACGATGTTCCATTTAATGGTTGGCTTAGTCTGTTCAACCTTTTATTTTAGAATCCTTCAAGTTTGAAGGTGCAGTAAAATATTCTGCATATATACCCAGGAATAGAATAAAATGGTCAGATAGTGTGAATTTGTCCACATTATGGAAGATGTTATAAATCATTCTGCAATGTGATTTCCCAAGTCTGGGTTCCTGCAGCAATGAATGGGAATTCACGGTGCATCAAATATCACCATTGAAATGCCAGAATTCTACATTGTTATCACTCGGAGGAATTCATGGTTTTAATTGTAGGGTTTGTTTTGGTTTTTTGAGAATGAATTATAGTTAGAGAAATGAAAACCCCTTTCCTTGTCATTGCTTTTTAGGATATGTGCAATCAAGACACTTGATGTTTTTATGTTATAAAGTTTTAAACTTCACTTACAGATTAATTCAACTCATGTCCTTAATATGAGATGTGTGTACACTAAAAACTGCAGTGTGCCTTTTCATTCTCTCGTTGTGTCTTAGGATGAATAGGAGGTTTTAGTGCTAATCTGACTAAACCAATGGGTTCTTTGTTGATATCTAGTGCTTTTCTCTCCTATTTTCCATTATGAAAGACCTGAAACTAATGTCAACCATTTCTGAAAATACTTTCTCATTCACAGTTTTAAAAATCTACAGTCCTCTTAATCGATTTCTCTGAATGCCAGTAGTAGTAAGCTAAATTTTGTCACTCTTGAATGCAAATGCAAATGACCCAACTTCCTTACTGACAAGAGCATCCTTCCCTTTTAGCTGCAATGCCTTGAATCACCACGTACGTTGAGTCTGCACGTGTGTATTTATCCCATTATGCTCACAACCACATTATCCTGTATTAGTTCCTCTAGTCTTGGTTCCGGTTTGAAATCACTAATAGAATTTGTGATGTTTTGTTTTCCCCTGTTGTTGGGGTTAGGGTTTCTATTGCTGTGATGAAATACCATGAACAAACTGCAAGTTGAGGAAGAAAAGATTTATGTGACTTTCATATCCAAAGGCACAGTTCATTGAGGAAGTCAAGGTAGGAACTCAAAAAGGACAGGACCCCGGAGGCAGGTTTCTGATGTAGAGGCCATGGAGGGGTGTTACCTACCAGCTTTTCCTAAAGGCTTGTTTAGCCTGCTTTCTTTTAGAACCCAGGACCACCCCCCCAGGGATGGCCCCACCCATAATGGGCTGGGAGAAAATACGCTACAGGCTTACCTACAGCCCCATCTTTTGGAAACATTTTCTCATTTGAGAGTCTCGCCTTTCAGATGATTTTAGCTTATATCAAGTTGATGCCTGTGGATTTTATAAGCTGATTAATTTTCTCTGAAATAGTCGTCGGAGTTTTGTTTGCTATTGCATTAAAAGTGAAGATGAATGTGCATAGAAATGTCATATTAAAAATAAATAAATTTTATAAGCAATTTTTCTAGATAGGCCTGTCTATTTCTTGACTCTTTTTAAGTCATCTAGAATTCTTGCATAATTGTCTAGATACAGTTCTGGAAATTTTATAACATTTATTATGGAGTAAGTATTGAGTAAAGTTGTCAAATACAACTATATCCAATGTACACATTTTACAAGTGTACAACTTCATGAATTTTCTTAACACACTATCAGAAATAAAATAAAAAGACAGCATGCCAGGGGATCCCCCTCATGTCCGTGTTCAGTATCTACTGCCTCTGCTTTGCCCCTTCAATGAAAACAAATAAGCCCACTGCAAGCATCATACACTGAGTTCCATCTAGTGACTAGACCAGCATTATTCAGTGTGATTATGTGAGACTTGTCTGCCTCCTTTTCATTTAGCAGACGTGTAGTGAAGATATAGTTGGGGAATAAAGCAAACTTCATATCTTGGCTATTTTGTGTCTTTTTTCTTGTTATGACAAAATGACAATCTATGTCATATACATATATGTTATCAATATTCTATCTGCACTTGGTTATATGTTTCACATAGGTTATGTGTGTGTTTATTATTTTCTTGCAGCTATTAAAATAATTATATTTGCTTATTAGTACTAATGTCAGTCGTTTTTGGTTTTGGTTTTTTTTATTTCTCATCTTGTTTTTTCCTTATTTATAGAACACTCACAACATTCCATAGGGTGTCAGCATCAGCTCATCCTCCTATACCGGTGCTCACCACAGTCCTGGGACGCCAGGAGCTGAGTCTCTAGGGATTTCCAGTGGAACACAAAGACTCTGGTAAGAAACTTATTTTTTTCAGCTGTCAGTTTTACCCTGTGCTTATCTATAAGGTCAATGCAGCTACAAACAGAGTCCAGAATTTCTGAGATAGATGTCCACTCACCTTCCAAAGATTCCATTCTATGGGATTCCTTTAATAGACTCCTTTCCCGTGGAATCATTCACTTCCCAAGAGAGAGTAATCTCTAACTCGAATGTGTAGTCTCAGAGTACATGACCTCAAAATGAAAAGTCAGATTGATGACACATTTTGTTTTCCTATGGTGCTTGAGTGAACTCAGAGGTAGAATCAGATACAGTCCAACCGCAGATTGAGTTGTGCAATGTCAGCGGAATTGTTGCTGTCTTCATGAGTGTGGTAGCCCCTTGGCTTGGGGACACTAACTTAACCTGAGAAAGAGTCGGACTAAGCACTTTATGGAAGCCCCACTCCCAAATGGAAAACTCCAAAACTCACAGGCAAGTACAGGAATTCAGCTGAAGGTCTAGAATGGTGGCTGTTGTTAAGACCTTCACTATCACATTTTGAGGGGACCTGTGGACTCTCACTCCTCTGCCCTTCCCCTTCCACCTGGCTCCTTTCTCTCCATTGCCTTATTCTCTCACCCTTCTCTATCTTATTGTGCTTTGAAGAGCAAGAATATATTATCTGATGGGATTTTGGTTTAGGTTTCACCAGTATATATAATCATCTGTCACCCCCTGCCCCTGTCCCATGATTATATGTATGCAAGAGATTCTATAAACACAAGCACAAACCCTCTTTATCAAGAATTGTCAGATCATGTTTTAAAATATCAAGCTTCTGGTTTTGCTTTTGTTATCCTGTTTTACCAATAGCTATTCTGTGATAGGCAATGGGAATGCTATGTTAGGACATCAACAACTAAAAAGAGCGGCCACCCTGACTTTGGAAGCCCTATGGAGGACAGGGGCACAGTTGACAGTGAGCAGACGTAGTGATGGCTCCAAGCATTTGGCCAAGTTCCCAGCCAGTGACGCTGTCCACACCATGGAGATTTTCTAGACTAGGAACTACAGATTGTCCCTGTAGAAGAAAGTGTAGAACAATAGTCTTCGAAAGTACCCTGGCATCTAGAGATATGACTTAGCAGGTAAAGTGTTTGCCATGTAAGCATGAGGACCTGAGTTCATATCCCCAGAACCCATGTAAAAGTCACATGCTCTACTGTGCATCTATCATCCCAGCACTCCTAACATCAAAACGGGAAGCACATAGGATCCTCTCAGAAACTTGTGGGGCCACGAGCATAGCTTAGGAAACAGAATGCAACTGAAGAGGGACCCTGCCTTAAACAAGGTGAAATGCACTCCCACATGAGTGTGTCGCACACGTGGCTACACTTACACACATTAACATGCATACATACACAGCAGCACACTTACACACACATACATAAGCAGAGAGAGAGAGAGAGAGAGAGAGAGAGAGAGAGATCGCACACACACGATAGAAATATAACACAGGGTTACGTGGTTTAATTGCCTGTGGACTTTAATTTTGTAGTTGGCTCTTTAAATTCTTTAAAAGAAAACAATCACATTTTCACTTTGCAATCGGAGAAAAGCAGCCGAATTCCTAGAAATGGCCAAGTTAGAGCAGAAGTTCAGTTGCTTTCAGTTTCCATGAGAATTATATTTCAGGAAATGCCTTCACAAAGAGCTTTGCTTTGGCGCAAGAGTTCATTTTCCTGCTGAGAGAACAATCCTGCCAAGCTGCTTGAGAATGCAACTCCTGGAAGTGTGTTCAGTTTGGAGGGAGAAACCTCAAGGGTGGGGTCCCAGAACCCCCCTGCCTCACTACTCCTTATGAGCTGGTGTACGGCACTGTCTGTCCAGCATCTTCCTTGAATTAGACTATGTGTAAACCAGACTATGTATAGAATGTAGATAGGCCTGTTGCTAGGGCTTGTCACGAGCACTATTCAGCATTTTGGGTTGTTATCAATTCGTTCTCTGTAAAAGACACCGTGACTTAAAACACACACACACACACACACACACACACACACACACACACTTAATAATCACATCACTTGCTGAATAGTCCCAAACTCTTTCTATAGCTTGGGATAAAAGCTGGGCGTGGTGGTGTACAGTTATAACCCCAGCACTAGTTATGTGACTCTCTGGGTTACTCTACAGAGTAAGGAGTGAGGTCCAGGATAGCAGCCAGGGCTACACAGAGAAACAGAGAAACCCCCATCTTGAAAAAAAACTAAAGAAAAAAAAAAAAAAAAAGCCTGCAAAAGCTTGCGCAGTCTGCCCCCTGCTGGCACTTTCTAAACCTAGCCTATCTCCAATTCACAATCTGCATAACCAAACTCTTCCCCAACTGGGAGTTTTGCACAAAATCCTTCTGCCTCGAACTAATTTTTACTTCATGTTATCTAAGTAAATTGTGCTTCTCAAAAGTTTGGTTCAATTCTACATTTCTTGGGGAAACATTTCTATCCAAATAGTCTCTCCTTTCTATACTTACTCCATGCATTATCTCCTGTTTGCTTACAGTGCTTAGCAGAAGTTGAAATATTTAGTTTGTTCACATGACCATTTAGCGTCTTATTTCTAAAAAGCAAAAGAAAGAGCACTAGAATCATGACTGTTCTGGTTGAGAGTGTATTATCCTGGCTACCTTCCCTCACATCAGCCCATGTCAGTGGCCAATACCTGTCGTCATTGAATGAACAGATGCAATCATTTTGAAAAGTGCTGCTTTATTTTTCCTTTTCACACAAGAATTTTGCTCTGTGCACATGAACCTTCAACAGAAATTCTCTCCCACAATTTTGGAAGCAGGACTTTCTGAAAGGGAGATCTTGTTGCCACAAGAAATTTTGCCCTTGTTATGGTCATCAACAGGGTCCAACATCTTCCCATTATGTTCAGTTGTGGTCTGGGAATTCTGCAACACAAAAGAAACCCAAGACTCAAAAAGAAAGAAAGAAAGAAAGAAAGAAAGAAAGAAAGAAAGAAAGAAAGAAAGAAAGAAAGAGGAAAACCAGTCAGTTTAGGGCTTTCCTACTTGCTTTATAATTTTAATGGTCGAGCTGCATTTAAATCTAATACTAATTATATTATCTGTTGAACAGAAAAAGAAAATAATTGTGAGGCTTCTGATCTGGTGACTTTTTGAGCTGGATGATGAGAAAATTTACTAAGCAGTTTATAACAAAAATAACTCAGGTGAACATTCTTACCCCAGTGCATCAGCTTCCTACGGGTACCATAATTGAAGACTACACTCCTGTCTTTGGTTTCCCAAAGGTCATGTTCTTTTGTAGGCAGAGCTTTTCTGTGTCCCGGCAGTCACTCTCAAATAACCACAAGAGACCTAATATTAATTATAAATGCTTAACTGATAGCTCAGACTTGTTACTAGCTAACTCTTACATTTTAAATTAATTCACTTCTATCAAGTGAAAGCCATGAGGCTCATGGCTTTTACTTCTCCTGCATGTCCTGTTTCCTTTCCATCTGACTGGAGACTCTTCTGACTCTGCCCTCTTTCTTCTCAGCATTCTCTCTGTCCCCCCAAATCCTGCCTAGCCATGAGCCAGTTAGCTTTTTATTAATATAGTTACAGAGTAGAAAGATTGTTCCACAGCACCTTTTCTTATACAAAGTACATTCACCTCGTGCCCAAATGCCCAATGGTGCCCCTCATCCTAGCACCAAACTTTTTTTTTAGAGAAAACAAAACATTTAATAAAATGTCCAAGGAAGAAAGTTAGGAATGGAAAAAAATTGAATCTAACAAAAACAAACAAAAAACCAAAATGATTCTAGATAGCCCCGGTTATTATATTTATAAAAGTATGACTCTAAGACCTATGAAGTATATGGATTCACAAGGAAGAAATCTCAAAAGCCAGCAGAGTAAAAGACTCAGGTTTTCCACAGTGGCAACTAGACATTGTGGAACTTTTCGTAGAAGCAGAGATAAGCAACAAATTCATTACTTAGAAGTTTCAAGAGTTTTCACACAGTTTCCTCAACAGTAATGAGCTAAACCACAGATGAGAATATGGTCAAAGAAAGGTTCTCAGGGGTTGTCAAACCAGTAAAAAAAAAAATAGAGAAATGTTAAAAAGAATATTTAGGAGTGGACTTAACCCCAGAACAATGATTTGAGGGAAAAGAATGACTGTTGAGTCAAACACACACACACACACACACACACACACACACACACAAGTAAATTTTTAAAATTATTTGTTTATTTTAAAAAGAAAACAATCCTTTTTTTTTCATTTTACATACCAATCCCAGTTCCCACTCCCTCCCCTCCTCCCCTTCCCTCCACCTAACTCTCCCACCCCACCCCCATCCACTCCTCAGAGAGGATAAGGCACATTGACACAAGCATAGTCTTACAAAATAAATGCACAGAGTTCATCTGGACTGCCTCTGGTTTTATTACAATAGTGCTCAGTAGGAACTTTAGTTAAACGTCAAGAAGAAACTAAAGGAGCAACAACAGTAGCTTGCCCCATGGCTGAGACAGAACAAATGGAAACTTTATTAGACGGTTTAAAGGAGAAAATGAGTCACAGTCTACAGTGAGATTTACAGATTCTGGCCTATAGACCAAACTCCTCTGTTGTCTGCTTGGTAAATAAGGTTTTTAAAACACAACTATTTCCATTCTTGTACATGTTGTCCGCGGTTGACTTTATGACATAAGAACACTACTGATTAGAACAAAAACTGCATGTACCACAAAACCTAAACTGTTTCCTTCAGGACTTTTTATAGAAGCTTAGAGACACATAGTTTAAGTAAGAGAATAGGGTAGAGAGTAACTTAGCAATAAAGGTGAAGAATTCTCTAGGGAAAAATGACAAAGAATGACCCTGAAAGTCACAAAAGAGCTGCTGCATCATCTATATATATAGTTGTCCCTTGTCTCCTAATGTATTTGCAAATTTAATGTGTTCTATAGATAAAAAAAAAATGTTTTCATGAAGGTAGGAAAATGGCCATCATAGATGTGACTAGGTGCAAAAGCAAAACCTGAGGACTATGGGCGGGGCTCTCTGAGAACATCTGAGAAACCTTCGCCCTTACATTGAAGGTACACACATTGACACTCTGACCTTTGCCAGAACTGGGACACAAGACGTTTCACGCAGGCCCCACGTGACTGTGAGCTGTCCTGTGACTGGGAGGAAACGCAGTTTCCTGGAACACTATTTTCCACCAATTGCTGTCTCCTCATTCTGAACACCAGAGGACAAGGTCTTCTGACCCCTTTCTTAACAAACAGCTTGGATTAGTCCACACCCAGCTTAATCCTTGACTAACAAATGATGTGACTACCAAGTGCTTTAAGGATTTAACTTACAAATGTACCCTCATTTCAAAGCTCTATGAACAGCTGATTCTTATTGAAATGTTAATTGTCTATAAATAAATGTGATTTTCTTGCTAGAAGACAAAGTTAAAGTGGAAGGGACAGGACTCCTCCATGTGGCAACCCCAGAGGGAAGGAACAGACTCCTAGCTTTAGTACTGCCCTCTGCCTTCATCTTCGCCTTCTCCCTCTTTCTCTGCCACTGCCATCAAATCCAATTTAAAAAAATCTTAACTTAATATCAAGCTGAATATCTTTAGAAATTGTGTGTGTGTACAAAACTATTTAATTTTTTTACAACTTTATCTCTGTAGACATTCAGCACAGAATCAACTACTACCTCCAGGTATCTGGAACTCAGCCCCTGATCTTTTCTTTTCTAGTTGATTTTCCCTTTATACACAGAGACAGACAGATAGACTGAGATCCCCCCCCCCACACACACACTACCTACAAATGCCCCCAAAGCACACACAATCCAGTCCCCCAACTTGCTTTCCCTCTCAATGCTAGATCATTTATTCCTGTCCCTCAGGGGCAGGAAACTGGTCAGTTATTTTGACCCTTCTTCTCCTCTCATGCTGTGGACAAATCTATATGGCTATCCTACTGCTTCTGCCTTCAAAATGTAGGTCTTTCACCTATCTCCATCACCGTCACCACTCTTGTAAATTACTGTGGTGCACAGGTTTTCTTTTCACCATTAGGTGATGATTATCTTAGGTCGGGTTTCTATTGCTGTGAAGACACCATGAACACAGCAACTCCTATCAAGGAAACATTTGATTAGGGTGGTTCCCTTACAGTTTTGGAGGTTCAGTCCATTATCATCACGGCGGGGAGCAGGCAGATGTGGTATTGGGGTGGACGAGTTCTTACATCTAGACTCAGAGGCAACAGAAAGTTGACTGACAGTCACACTGAGAGAAGCTTGAACAAGAGACCTCAAAGCCTGCCCCCACCGTGACACACTTCCTCCAACAAAGTGTGACTAATAGTGACACACCTCCTACTAGTGTCCCTCCATTTGGGGGCCATTTTCTCTCAAACCTCCACAGTGATAGTGCAGTGAACTCTCTGTAAGAGTGGTTCTCAGCCTTCCCAGTGCTGTGACCCTTTAATGCAGTTCCTCATGTTGTTGTGACCACCAACAATAAACTTACTTTGTTGCTACTTCATAACCATAATTTTGCTACTGCTATGAATCATAATGTAAATATCTGATACTCAGGATATCTGATATGCAATCCCCAAATGTGCCATGACCCAGAGGCTGAGAACCTCTGCTCTAAAGTATAGAACAAATTATGTCTCTCCTCTGCTGAAAATCTACCTGGGACTCCCTTTCCACAGTGACAACTAACTAGTCACGTATTCATTGGCTTCTCTTTCTCTCACCAATCTTTTTTACTATTTTCCCAAGTCCTTCAATTCCAGCCACACTCGATTTGTATGTGTTTTCAAACTCATCTGCCCTGCTTCTGCATGACCTCTGGGGTTCTCAGCTTACTTCCTTTTCCTGAAAGGATCCATGAGACATATAACTAGGACTTACCTAAAGAAAAGGAATTGTTCTGGTGCCCTCTTCTGGCCTGCAGGCATACACACAGACAGAATATTGTTTACATAATAAAATAAATTTAAAAAAAAAAGAAAAGGAATTGTTTACATAGGATAGCATTCCACAACACTGGGGGCATTCAGGACCTGATGCCTGTTGATTGAGGTAATTTTTTAAACAACCAGGACCTGGGAGTTTCTGTTGATTGAGGTAATTGTTTAAATGATCAGCACCAAGGCTAAAAGCATTGCTTCTGCAGATGACCAGTAGATGGCGCTACACAACTAAAGAATCTGGCTTCCTTCTGTAGTACAGCCCTGCAAGCCAGAATAGGTGTGAAATTTTCTACAGCAAAAAGCCAGTTTGGGGTCTGAAGTACAATAAACATAACAAAATACAGGAAGCACATTTTAAATATAAGACTAAGATACTTACATACTTAGATACAACAACACCATATTTGGAAATGAAAAGAGTTAAACTATTTTTCAGAATTCTTTAACCACAACAAACTCAAACTTCCAAAATTTCTAGATTAACCAACCCATCCAAAGTACAATTTAATATGTTGATTTAAATTTATTTTAATCATTTAGTTGTCTTTGCAAAGCCTTCACCTCTGCCTCTTTTGTGTTAGCTTTGTGCCCACAATTAGTTTTGATCCACAGGCAGTCTTGATAGAGAACATCATAGGTTTATCTGTTTCTTTATTGGAGCTGTGCAGGCAGCACTCTCCTCGGGGACACTGCTCTGGGAGGGTAGGTCAGTTCTCGGTTTTAAACACCTGTTCAGTGAGTGAGAATGAAAATTCCAAGTTGTTCCTAGTTCAAGTTTCTAGTGCTGTGATGAAACCACCATGGCCAAAAGCAAACTGGGGAGGAGAGGGTCTATTTGTCTTACATATTCACTGTAATAATATTCTATTGATGGAAGCTAAGGGAGGGTATCCAACTAGGCAGGAACCTGAAGGTGGGAGCTGATGCAGAGACCATGGAGGGATGCTGCTTACAGGATTGCTTCCCATGACTTGCGCAGCCTACTTTCTTACAGAACCCGGGACCAACAGTCCAGGGGTAGCCCCACCAACAGTGGGCTGAGCCCTTGCACATCAATTACTAATTAAGAAAATGCCTTTAACTGGATCTTATGGAGTCATTTTCTCAATTGAGGATTCCTACATTCAGATAACTCTAGCTTGTGTCAAGTGGATGAAACTAACCAACACAAAACCCTTCACTGGGATTCAGTACAATTTTGGAGGTGGCGGGTCAGGTGCCTTTGAGTATATCTGTTGTTCTCCTACAGATTTTGAGTCCTCGCATGAAAGATTAGAGATCCTCACTAAGGACACATTAAGGTGTTCAGATGCTCTCTGATAGGTCACATGGGTCGTAGGTAGACTGCATTTCTATGGTTGGGTTACTAGAAGCCAATCCCCAAACACTTTAGTTTCCATTAGAATCCACTCTCCCTCTGAATTACCTTCATTTTTATATGTTCAAAGGTAAAAGAAGACTATGGGGAAATAGTTAGTAAATAATATTTGTTTAGGGATTTGTATGCATTTTATGATTCCTGAAGATTAATCAAAAAACAGATAGGTATTAATCACCTACTGGGTGGTTAACAGTGTGGTTTCAAGAGACATAAAGGACATCCATTGCTTTTGCAGCATTTCATCAGTAAATTGCAAAAAATTACCACATACCGGTTATCTGTAGAGTCCAGAGTGAACTGCTCTTGTAAAAGATCTAAAATTTGGAATAAATGTTGTGTTGCATTTAATGAGAAGTAATCTCTGTCATTGTCTATTTCTCAACTGGCCATGAAATAGA
This sequence comes from Arvicola amphibius, assembly GCF_903992535.2. Taxonomy (NCBI): domain Eukaryota; kingdom Metazoa; phylum Chordata; class Mammalia; order Rodentia; family Cricetidae; genus Arvicola; species Arvicola amphibius. The sequence goes on along the minus strand of NC_052060.1, from coordinate 48,303,653 downwards.
TATATTTTATATGTTTTTATTTAAAACCCAAATGTAGGAGGGGGCCTCTTGTTCATCCCAACCGCCCATAAACAAAATAACCACACAGAAACCATATTAATTAAAACAGTGCTTGGCCCATTAGCTCTAGCTTCTTATTGGCAAACTCTTATATTAATTTAACCCATTTCTATTAATCTGTATGTCGTCACATGGCAGTGGCTTACTGGCAAAGATTCGGGATGTCTGACTCTGGTGGCACCATGGCATCTCTCTTACTCTGCCTTCCTTCTGCCAGCATTCAGTCCAATTTTCCCTGCCTACCTAAGTTCTGCCCTATCAACAGGCCAAGGCAGTTTCTTTATTCATTAACCAATAAAAGCAACATGTAGACAAAAGGACCTCCTACACCACCCAAGTGAACCCTTTGGGGAAGCTGATGATCCCCTCCTGTAGAAGAGAAAACCACACTTCATAGACTTAAGAAATCTGCCAGATAACACAGGTAAAAATTTGAATTATTTTCCTACCTCCTTCATGGCCTGGTCAGTTTGATCAGTGCGTGCTAAAGGCAGAGCCACATCCTGAGGTAGAGGGGTCCACATGGGATTTGAATTACATGGGGAAGGCAGTTGGCCTATGGATAGGTGAGAGATGGGGAAAGGAAAACTGGGTGCGGGAACTGGCAAGGGAGATGAGTCAGTTAAGGAAGACTGGCACCTCCAGAATGAGGGAGCTCTAGGAGAGAATGGGTGTAGCCACAGACAAAAAGCTGCCCTTGACTGTTGTTGCCATGGCTAGAGGAACCTCTAGTGTGGAACAATCCTTTTGTACACTGTAAAGATGTTTTGTTCTCATTGGTTTAATAAAGACCCAATTGGCCAATAACTAAGTAGAAAGAGTTTAGATGGGAGAGTCAGACTGAGAGAACATGGGGAAGGAGTGTGGAGGCACCAGAAAACTCAGAGGAAGCAGGAGATGAATATGTCATTTTAACAAAAAAGGTACTGCCACATGATAGAGCATAGATAAAATATAGTTAGTAACAAATCTAAGCTATCAGCCAGACATTTATAATTAATAATAAGACTCTGTGTGGTTATTTGGGGATCCAGTGATCCTGACCAAAAAAACAAAAACAAAAACAAAAAAACTCCACCTAGAGATCACTGCTAATCTTCATGAAGCTTCCTACAAAAGGCAAAGGATTTCATATGGTGGAGTCTATAGAAGACAGGCTTTTTATTCAGGGCAAAGAGCAGAGTGAAATCTGGGAGAAGCTCATTGGTATTATTACAGAGACAGACACAGACTTAGCATGAGGATGTCAAGATGTGCATATCTCCCACTCTGGCTTACAGGGTGTTTTAGTTAGGGTTACTATTGCTTTGATGAGAAACCATATCCAAAACAAGTAGGAAAGGAAGAGTTTATTCAGCTTACACTTCCACATCACAGTTCATTGTCAAATGAAGTCAGGACAGGATTTCAAACAGAGCAGGAACTAGGAGACAGGAGCTGATGCAGAGGCTATGGAAGGACATTTACTCAGGCCTTGCTGGTATCTTGCATTGAGCTAAGTGCTACACTTTACCTTATCAATCCCCTTTAGTGATCTACAAGGTAAATACTTTTCCTGGTTAGTTTTATGTCAGCTTGACACAAGCTAGAGTCATCTGAAAGGAGGGAACCTCAATTGAGACAATACCTCTATAAGATCTGGTTGTAGGGCATTTTCTTATTTAGTTATTGATAGGAGAGAGCTCGGCCCATTGTTGGTGATGCTATCCCTGAGCAGGTGGTTCTAGAACAAAACAGGATGAGCAAACCAAGATGATAAAGCCAGTAAGCAGCACCCTCCATGGCCTCTACATTAGCTCCTGCCTTGGCTTCATCCCTCAGTGGATTGTGACTCCCGAATTATAAACCAGATAGGTTAGCCCTTTCCTCCCCAAGTTGCTTTTGGTCATAGTATTTTGTCACAGCAATAGCAATCCTCACTATGACAGTGTTAATTCTGTGCCCTAGTTTGTGAGTGAGGCAAATGAACTCCAGGATTTTACATGGTGGGGTCATGCAGCTAGCAATAAGAGCAACATAGCTAGCTTTGTGTAGCTGCCACTTCTTCACCATAGTTGTTATCACTTGGTCATTCAGCTCCAGATAAATGTTAACTACGGGTATCGTAGGATGGGGTAGCCAGAAGAGCTGATGGATATTCTGTATGGTTTTCCTGTTTGTTCTGGCTTGGTTGACAATGCCATGAATCCATCATTTCTGGAACAGAGCCTGATATGAGACAGGCACACGTTTTCAAATGACCCCACAGTTGTCACAAATCCCAAAACAATGGTAGAGTTTAAGTAACTGGTGATACCGTAGTAAAGTATTACACTGATCTGGATGATATATGCCTCCAAAATCTTCCTAGAATACTGGAAAGGAAGTTAGAAAAGAAATTATTTTTCTTCCCTGAAGAGGTACTTGTAAAATTCTTAGCCCTAGTGCCAGAGCTGTTTGTTGACCTACAGAACAGAGAGAACAGGATTGTAGGAGCCTACACAGGAGCCTATAGTATACTTCACAGTTGTACTTGACATTGAGCACCATCCTTGCATGATATTAGCTTTTTCCCACCTCAGTGAGTCAGACCATGTGTCTTTATTATTTGACAGCTGAGGCCATTGAACATGTAGTCTCTGCCTTCCCTAGAATCAAAGCTCTTACAAACTGAAAAAAAAAAAAAACCTTTCTCACAAGTATTTCCATAACAATAAATTCCAAGCTTCCAAACTACGAGGGTGTAAGGACGAGCTAAAGGGATCCCTGCTGTGGGATATTTGTTTTGCTAGACAAAGATGTGTTATATTTGTTTTTGTTGCATTTGTTTAACAATATAAAAATATGTTGCATTTTTGTAAATTAAATAAAATTAACCTGGGCTCAGAGAGGCGGGGTTAGCAACTAGCTGATAGAACATAGCAGACAGGAGCGTTGGTGTAGAGGGGGGTTTATAGTTGGGGCGGTGTGGAGGGATGCCAGCTAAGACAAAAAGTCAGCCAGTTGCTACTCTAACTCTGAGCTCACAGGTTTTTACCCTCGCCTTTGAATCTCAAGTTTTATTAGAATAAGAGAGAAGAGAATGAGGGAGAAAGAGAGGGACATGCCCAGGACCAAAAGTCAGGTAGACTCCAGGTAAACCTGGAGACAGCAGGAAAGTAAGATGAGAGAAAGAAAAAATAAAAAAGAAGGAAAGAAGAAGCCGGGTGGTGGTGGCGCACGCCCTTAATCCCAGCACTCGAGAGGCAGAGGCAGGCAGATCTCTGAGTTCGAGGCCAGCCTGGTCTACAAGAGCTAGTTCCAGGACAGGCTCTAGAAACTACAGGGAAACCCTGTCTCGAAAAACCAAAAAAAAGAAGGAAAGAAGAAAGAAAGAGAGAGATGGGCGGAAGGAAGGAAGGTAAAAAGCTGCAAGGAAAAGGAGAAATGGGTTAAAATAAGAGCTAAGATAAAGCCAAGCATTCATAACTAATAAGAAATCTGTATGTCTTGATTTGGGAGCTGGCTGGTAGGTCAAAAGAAAGCCTACTACAGTTCCCTTTGTACCAAGAGTCCAGATAGAACAAGATACACTGAATATCTGACTGGTAATCATGGTGTGTGTGTGTGATTATTATTATTATCCTTGTTCTCCAGACAACTTCTGAACCATGATCATGAAAGATACTGTTTAGATACAGGAAAGTAGAGTTACTGGTGGTAAATTTATGCAATTCCCCCAATTGCACTGCCTTTGATTCTAGTTCACAGGTCAGTGACCACATTTTAAGCATTGACCCTATGGCAGGTGCTTGACTACAAAGAAGTTTAATTCTCTAGGTGTGGAGTCTAGCTCAGATGACCCGACTCAAAGCCCAGTATGGTGATATTTTGTTTCTGATCTAACAAATAAAGCTTGCCAGAAGATCAGAGTGTGGAGCTCAGCCACCAGTTAGCCATAGAGGCCAGGTGGTGGTAGCACACAACTTTAATACCAGCACTTGAGAGGCAGAGGCAGACAGATCTCTGTGAGTTCAAGGCCACCCTGGGCTATAAGAGATTGATCCAGTCTAAAAAGAAAACAGATCCAGGCAGTGGTGATTCATACCTTTAATCCCAGTACATGGGAGTCACACGCCTTTAATCTAAGCACTAAGGAGGTGGAAACAGGAAGGGACATGGCTTGGTAGAGAGAGGAATATAAGGCAGGAGAAGACAGAAGCTCAGCCCATTCAGTCTGAGGATTTGTGGGGACAAATTTGCTCCTTTGATCTGAGGATTCAGTAGAGGTAAGAACTAGTAACTGGCTGCTTTGCTTCTCTGATCTTTCAACATTAACCCCTATATGACTCCAGGTTTTTATTATTAAGACTAATTAGAATTCGCAATACACCCCAGAGCAAGCAAGTGGCAGGGTAAGATCCAAACCCAAACCTCTGACAACACCCATTCTTAGTGACCTTTCTTGTTCAAAGAGTTACTGACTAAATATACCACATAGTGTTTATTCATTCTTCAGTTAAGGGACATCTAGGTTGTTTCCAGCTTCTGGTCACTATGAATAAAGCTGCTATGGACATGGTTGAGCAGGTGTCCTTGTGGTAGGATGGAGCATCCTCTGGATATATACCTGAGAATGGTATAGCTGGGTCTTGAGGTAGATCGAGTCCCAGTTTTCTGGGGGAACTGTCATATTGATTTTCTTAATGGTTGTACAAATTTGCACTCCATGGAGGAGTATTCCCTTACTCTACATCATTGCCAGCATAAGCTGTCACTTCTATTTTACATTTACACAATGAAGCATTTCTCAGATGCATCATGAAATTTCCAGGCAAATGGATACAACTTGAAAAAAATCTTAAGTGAGGTAACCCAGACCCAGAAAGACAAATATGGTGTGTACTCACTCAGAAGTGGATATAAGGTGTAAAGTAAAAGATAGTCATGTTACAGTCCAGACCCAGAGAGGCTAGGTAAGAAGGAGGGATTAAGTGGGAGAATGTAAGGGTCTCCCTGAGGAGGGGAAATAGAACAGATTTCACAGGTGGACTGGAGGCAAGTAGAGTTGAGAACAAGAGGGATCAAGTTGGAGAGGGAGAAAAATTTCTGGGAGAGACAGCTGAAATTTGGGGGTATATCAGGGCAAGATCAAAACCTAGTGCAGTAGAAACTCCATGGAATCTATGAGAGTAACCCTAGTAATCCTAGCAAAGCCTCCTAGTAATGGGGGACATGGAACCTGAACTGGCCTTCTTTTGTAAGCAGGCAAGGTCTCAGTTGGAGGGATTGGGACATCAATCAACCCAGCTATAAAACCTTCAACCTACAGCTTGTCTTGCTTGCAGAGTGTTCTGGGACTGGAGCCTAGCAGAATCCTCATCAAAGAGACCAGAGAAACTTCATCTAGCAATCGAGAGGAGCAGATGCAGAGTTCCACAGCCAAACTTTAGGCATTTCTCAGGTGCGTCCTGCAGAGGAGGGGGAGGAATGATTGGAGGAACCAGGGGGGTCAGGGACACCAAGGGAATGAGGTTTACAGAATCAATTGACCAGAACTCAAGGGGATTTGTAGAAGTCAGGAAGCCTGCAGGGGTCTGACCTAAGTTCTCTACATATATGTTATGGCTGAGTAGCTTGGTGTTTTTATGGGATTCCTAATAGTGGGAGCAAAGGTGGTCTCTGACTCTTTTGCCTGCTGTAGGACCCAATTCCTTCTCATTCCTTCCCAGGTTACCTCATTCAGCCTTGATATGATGGTATGTGTCTGATCTTAATGTAGCTTGATAATCCATGTTTGGTTGATGTTCCTGGGAGGCCTACTCTATTCTGAGGGTGGACAGTGGGTAGCAGATCTGGGGAAGAGAGAAAGTGGGGGAAGAGACTGGGAGAGAGGAGAGAGGGTGGAAGCTGTCATCGGGATGTATTACATGAGAGAATAACAATAATAAAACAGATTCCATAAAAAAGAGTTGATGATTATAAATACTCTAAGCAGCAGCAAGACAGCTGCTGAGCTCAGAACCTCTGAGCAACACTTCGTTTGCTTCCAGTTCACAGAACGTTCCTTCCTGCACTGGCTGTACTGACAGGTGCAGTTCAGCAACCAAATGGGAGCTGACAACTGAAACTTCATCTTCTAGGAGCTGCTGCTAAGAATGCCACTTCCATGCCAACAGAAAGCCAGAAACAGATCCTGGTTCATCCCACAGGACTTGAGAGATGAAATTAAAACTTGACCATACACCACTCTGTAAGTAGTGAAAACAGAGTCTCTCATTCAAGCCGGGGATGGAAACTGTGTCGTGACTGATGACCAACCAGTCACATTCACTCACTCACTCATTCATTTATTCTCTAACCTCCCACTGACATTCACTCATTTTCCAATAAATTTTAGTAATTAGAAGATGCCTTTAGAGTATCTGGTGGCTAACCCTTAAAATCCCACTGTAGGAAGCCCTGAGTTAATGAAATCCTGAGTGAGTGTGTATTATTTGGTAGGGGCAAGGCCACATCAATGACCCTAACCTCAGCCCCGTGGAAAATGGCAAAGCTTTTCCCCACCTGGAATGAGGCTTAGAGCATTGGCAAAGACCTCCTCTGGTTCATGTGCAGATGATGTTGATAGTGTAGAAAATGTCCACCGTGACTTCCTCCCCTCCTCCCATATTTACAGCCTGAAGATGGCTCCCCTACAGAGACTGCTCTTAGAGATTAGTTAAATCTGCCTCCTTGATTCAGTCATATCGGTGAACCCAGCCTCATTGTTGAGCTGTATGCAATAACCTGCCTCCTTGTTCAGTGGTCTGTGATAACCGCCTTCCTGTTCAACTCTCTATGATAAACGTGCTAGCTCCTGGGTGCCTTGGTTTATCCATCCCTAGACCACCTGATCCGTGTGTGTGTGTGTGTGTGTGTGTGTGTGTGTGTGTCTTTATTCCCTCACCACACCCAGTGTGGTCAAGTTCCTGACTGCTACGCAAGGATGTGGAATTCCACCATCCTTGGAGCTAAGATTTAAAAGATTTCGCTAAGAGCAAGTACCATATAGTTCCAGTGTAACCTGGGTGTGAGCCACTATCTCAAAAAAAGGAGTGACAATAATAATAATTACAATAACAACAACAGCGAGCCATCAGTGTGTCAAGTTTTCTCTCTATATATATCCTTTCCATTTTTGGAATTACAGAGTCTCTAAAAGTCAGACTGTAGTTGGTTGGTTTTTTTATTCTTTTGACTCTTTGGCTCTTTGTGGGGGCCTGCCACCCAGCTCCCAAATAAATCACACTGAGTCTTACTCTTTCTTATGAATGCCTGGACTTAGCTTGGCTTGTTCCCAGCCAGCTTTTATTCACTCAGATTATTCTGTCTGTCTTTTTACATTTTCTAACTCTCTTTCTAGACTCTGCAAAGCGTAAGTACTTCCCTTATCTCTGGCACCTATTCTAGTGTTTTACAGGGTCATTAGAAAGAGGAATTTACACACCCGCTCTTCTGTGCCAGACACTATTCCCAGGTGCACTGCATCATCTCCTTCATTGAACACCTTCACACTGTCGCCATATAACGTGAAAAGGAGACAGTTACTGGACAAGGGACACCTGCTGGACTGGCACCACTTTTGACTTCACTTTTCACCAGGAGCCTCAAGTCCTGTAGTCCCTGAGTAAGATGGTTGCCAGGGAAGGTGGCCTTGGCAACGGAGAGCTTAAGACTCCAACTTTCTCATATCAGGAGGCAACTGCCCTTCTAAATGCCACAACACTGATTTGATCTATTTATTTTTATTTTTGCTTTTAAATTAAGGGATCTACCAAAGAGGAAAGGGTGGAAGAGGGAATAGCCCCTAGGGAGTAATTACTGATTACGGTAAAACAGGTATTTCCTGGCTTTCTCCAGAACTAAAGAGGAAACAGCTGCCCCCATTGCTCACCTCAGGAAAAATGCCTGGATGAACGAGGGCCTGGTCGTGTAGTCAGGTATGCAGAACAGACACACATCTCTCCCTGTTCTACACACCCCATTCTTGAAATGAATCAGAAGTTCTCCCTGCCTCTGGTTAGTGGACAGTGCCAAGGGTCCAGACTAACAGGAAGGAAAGGGTGGAAACCGCAGGCTTGGCAGGATAAGGATATTTGGAGAATGAACTTAGGACACTGAAATATTATTTTCAAAAAGCTCTCTGAGTCTGATTCACGTTCATCTTCATCTTAAACCTTCCCAGAAAAGAACTATGGGGGATTTTGTTGTTGTTATTTTGGTCTGTCTTTGCTTTGTTATAGGAGGTTTTTGTTCTTTTTTCTTTTCTTTTTTTCTTTTTTTAAGCCAGGATCTCAGGCTAGCCTCAAAGTTGCTATTTAACCAATGATAGCTGGTCATCCTGTCCCAACCTCCTGAAAGCTGGATTATAGGCCTGTCCAAATATGCCTAGGCAGTATTTAATTTCTGACACCTATCTTTAGCTATTACAAGGCTACAAGGTTGTGATCAGAGCTACCTCCTCCATCACTACATCTCCAGCTATCAAGTGGTGACTCCTTCCCTGAGTGCCCCCTCTCTCAGATGACACACACACTATTAGGGCACAACACAGTACAAGTCAGGGTTTGATGAATTCTCAGGTACCTGCTGATGTTCAGGACTCAGAAGTGGTACACATGAAGTCTCCCTTAGATTCCATGAGGTGACATCATGAGAGACACTGAGGAAACTCATCCCAAAAGCTTGTCTTTGGAACTCTTCATCTGATTTTCAATCATTTCTTGGACACCAAGTATATGGCCAGGTACTGTCCTTGGCTCTTGGTGCATAGCAATAAAGAACACAAGCAAAGATTCTTTCCCTTGAAGTGCTCACTACAAAGCAAAGAAATTAATAACAGACAATAAATGATAACAAAACAAACAACCCAAATAATATTTTATGTATTAATTTTGTTTTCAATTTTATTCTTTCACCATTTCAAGCACACATATAGCATTTTTTTCACATTTCTCTCATAATCTTCTCTTATCCTTTCTACTGAATCCCTCCCATCAAGTCTTCCTCTTACATACATGTCTTTTATTTTAGAGTGCCCACTACATTTAATTAGGTTTGCTTGCATGACCATAGGTGAGGGGTTATTTACTTGAGCTAGGGTAACTTGCCACTGACTACACAATCAGGAAATACGATTTCTGTTACCCCTACAATCATTAACTGCCTATAGCTCCCAAGGAGGAGTGGGGCTGTTTGAGTCTACCCCCACCAATGATGGAATGTTGATGGCAACAATGGGTGAGTGTTGACCGAGGTTTCTGTCCTGCCTGATCTCACAGCCATTCAGCCCCAAAGAAATACACAGTGACTGGGGACGCTGATAATCTTATGGGGACCTCAAGAAAATTTGGAATTATGATCAATTCATGACTGGAGTGTCATGTGAGGCTTGATCATCTCAGGCAGCAGTCTTGAATCTGTTCTGGATGTAGAACTCAGATATCTGGGCCATTTGCTCCTATCAGAGATTCTTCAGGGGGGTCTTTCTTGATCAAACCTGACTTTTCTTAGCCCAGAATGAATCCACAGCCTCTCATTTCCTGTGTAAACAAAAACAAAACCTCTTCTCCAAAGTAACATATATTTTGATTTAAATTTTAAAGGCAAATCATTTTTAAAATAAGTATATACTAGATTAATCCAGCAGCATTTATAATCAAATGTCTTTTAGCAGCTTTTGCTCCTTCTTCAGCCATCAAACAATTTAACAATAAGAAAATAATATACAGTATCCAGACTCTCTCCGTATTTTTTTATCTTTACATGGCTTTATTTTAAACTCTATTTTTATTTTTAATTTTTGGCTTTTTGAGACAGGGTTTCCTGGAATTCACTCTGTAGACCAGGTTGTCCTTGAGCTCACACTGATTCAGCTGCCTCTGCCTCCCAAGTGTTGGAACTAAAGGTGTGTGCCACCACACCTTGAACTCTTAGAGATCTGTCTGTCTCTGCTTCCCAAGTGTTGTGATTAAAGCTGTGTGCCACAACACCCAACTACTCTCTTTTTTTATTTTAAGGACTTTATCCTTTTTTCCCCTCTCCCAAGCCTACATATATTTTAAAACACACTATAAACCATTTAGAGGTTTTCTTCACCTGAATCTATCTTGACTGTATATCTCTTTTTCTGACCACATGATTATTTAATTTGCTAAGTGATATGGCTAGAATTAAAGCCGTGTCTTTTACAGCTGGATCCACCACATTCCTTAGCTTTCTGAGAGCCTAGCATCATGGCGGAGGTACTAGTGGGAGCCATGTTTCTTGCCACAGCTCTATGGAGTTTCAAAGTCCCTGACACCACGAGAAGCATGCTATCAGCAGTTCATAAACACCCTTTAAGTGTTTTGTGGCAAGACCTCTTAAAAGAGCTGCAAGGTTTTGCAACTAAAGCTGAGTCAGGAAGCCTCCCTTAAATGAGACATGCTTTCCTCTAGCAAAAAGAGCACACCTTAGAAAATGCTGCTACCAAGAAGCCATGTTTAACTCTGTTCTCTTGTGTCTAGAATTACTTCCCAAGCTTTATCAGGTTTTATGTGGATGCAGTCAGCCCCATGTTGGGCTCCATTTGTTGAACAAGGTTTCTGTCCCACCTGGTCTTGCAGCTGTTCAGCCACAAAACGACATACAGAGGTCTACATTAATTTTAAACTTCTTGGCCTATTAGCTCAGGCTTCTTATTAACTCTTATAACTTATATTAGCCCATAATTCTTGTCTGTGTTAGCCATGTGGCTTGATACCTTTTGTGGCGAGGCAATCACATCTTGCTTGCTCTGTGTCTGGCTTCCTCTGTATCTGGGTGATGACTGCAGACTGACCTTTTCTCTTCCCAGAATTCTCCTGTTCTGGTTGCCCCACCTCTACTTCCTACCTACTTTCCCTGCCTCTACTTCCTGCCTGGCTACTGGCCAATCAATATTTTATTGAAAATAATACAAGTGACAGGATAAAAGACTATTGTCCTATAGCAAGTGATTTTCTGATTAAAAAAAAAAGAACACTGTGCATGTAGTTATGGGTTATGCTGGTTAAGTAAAGTAACAGTTGCATGTTTTTCTCCAACACCCATGATTTCACTAGCATGGGTTTTTGGAAGCTTACATGATACTTTCTTGTACCATGGAAGCTTGTCCTCAGGGAGGAGGAATTCTGAACAGTTCCAGCTCAGGGTCCTCTGGGCCCTGTGTCTGAAGTACACAAAGTCTTCAACAATAGGAACTTCTTCCCTTCCACTTGTTGGGGGAAACAAGGATAATAGCAATGACTTATAATGTTTGGGGGAGTCTCTTGAAACAACACTATATCTGTTATGTTATTTCTTTTTGTCTCTAATTTTAATTAGAATAATCTCTCCTTTCTTTTTAGGCTAACTAAATGTTTGTTGATTTTGCTTATCCATCTCTTCATCTTCTTAATTTTTTTCTCTTTCTTGTTCATTAATTTCTGCCCCAAAGTTATTTCTTTAAATTTGTTACTGTTGAGTTTATCAAGTTCTTCTTTTCCCAAGGCTATAAGGTACATCATGAAACATTGTTTTAGAGAGAGAAGAAAAAGTAGAGCAAGCAAGAGGGATTCAAAGTTCACAGTGGAGGTCGAGTTCACACTGGATGTCATGTTAACAATAGCAAACAATGACTCATGTGGAGAGTGTGCAATAAATACCCAGACCAAATAAGGACATTTTTCACTATATCAATATTATCTCATGATTAAGACACTAAACTCAACTTCAGCTTAATAGTCAGTTGAAATTTCCAAGTCCTTGCATTTAACAGTTTTTGCTGAAAATAGTATAACGCTAAATGAAATAATCATTATAACTAGAAACCAGTGAAATCTATTGCAATTCTTAGTGAGCTTTCCCTAATGATCCCAGAGAAAAGTGGAAGAGGATAATAGCAAACATGCAGCTCTTGACATTCGAGCATCTATTGATAGAATTTCTTGAGTGTGGCTTTTACTTTCTTCCCAGACTCTGAAGATAAACATTGTCAAGACATTTTCTCCACTTCATCCATTCTGTGCTATAGGTTTCTAGAAGTGGTTGACAAGCTCAGGACCACAGAAGGCCACAGAGTCATGACTGACACACAGCAATCGTTTCCTCTCCTTTAGAGTTCATGCTGAGGCTGTTGGGATGTTCTGTTTTCAATGTTGCTTTCCTGGGATTTTGGTTCTCACACCTGCTCTCTAACAAACCAACTAGGAAAAGGACCAAACAGCTGAGGAAAGAAAGGGTGCAGCAGTAAAGTGTTTGTGAACCTAATGGTCCCTGGCATACCACATAAACTTAAAAGTAGCTGGGTAGTGACCTGAGGCAGGGAGAGTGAGAGGAAAAAGGGTTTGAGAGAGGTTGGTGCATTGAGCTGAGGCTAGGAGAGCAGCCTCCCAAAAAGCTGTTGTACAGTGGTTTGACTATCGATGACAAATGTGTACCACACATTTCAGAAATCTAGAAGGATCTTGAAAGTCTCCACCTTAAAGATATGGTGAATATTTGAGACAACAGCTATATTTAAACTGATTAAACATTATACAAGGCAGACACATATTAAAACACTGTATGGTATACTTTCTAATTCTTAGGAATAAGTTTGAAGTAAATTAAATAATAAATCAGATAAAATAAAATGAAAAGGAATGTCTGGAGAAGAGGATGAAATAATTGTTGCAAGCCAAAAAAATAGTCTTTTAAATTTTTTGTTTTCATTTCCAAAGGTACCTAAAATCTGATTTTGATTTGCAAATTGGCTTGCACTCTTAATTCCTATTCGTGGTTTTTATATGATTTCCCCCATTTGTGTATTTTTTTCCTTTTGAATCATGTCAAATGTAGAGTTTCCTTCAGATTTAAATAAGTCTAGTAAAAATTTCTTAGAGTAAAGAAAAAATAACTATGGCAGAATAGTGAGCTGAAAAAATTTTTAAATTTTTTATTGATTCTTTGCAGATTTTACATCACGCATCCTGGTCCCACTCATCTCCCCATCCCCTTGAAAAAAATGATGGCTTATCTTCTGGTGCTTCCTTAAACTGTGTATCAGAAATTCCATAGTACTTTCTGTATTGAGTAATGAGGGTGGAAACTTCCCCATCAAAAGGCTACAGAAGGAACTCAGGGAAAAAACAAGTTCTAAAGTATACAGGTAAGCCAGTGGCAGAGCATGTGGTTTGCTGGTTAAGGGAAATGCTACAGCAAAGCTCAGGGGATTTTTTTTTTCAACACACATAGAGTCTTCTTCATAAAACCATGAAAAAAAAAATGTGTTTCTTTGGGTGTATGGTTTACAGTCTCATCCCTAATAATATTTCTTTTTTTTACCCTAAAAGCCTGACCAAAACTTTCTCTGCTCCAAAGACTGATGTTATTTTCTTTATCTATTACGATGAAATAATCACATTGCTACTATGGATATGACTACTTTATTCATTTCAGAATATTAATCTTAACTTGTGTTATGAGCCAGTTTTTTTGATCTGCTTTTCAAACTCACCAAGATCATTCTTTGTCTAACAATCGTCTACAGCCATGGAACATATATTTTGAGGCTCAGTCCAGCGGACCTCTATTACTGTCCTTCCCATATCCTTTGTCTTTTGCTTAAGACTTTTTAATCATATATGTGTATTTGAATGAGTGTGTACAAGTGTGTGTGTGTGAATGTGAGTATGTGAGTGTGTGTGTATGTGAGAGTGTGTATGGGTGTGTATATGTGTGAGTGTCTATAAGTGTATATAAGTGTGAATGCATAGGCGTGAGTGTGTGTATATGTGTGTGTGTGTTTATGTGTGTGCACTAGAATTAGTAAGGTGCCCAGAAGAAAGTGTCAGATCCCTGAGAGCTGGAGTTACCACAGTTGCGAGCCACCTGGTATAGATGCAGGAAGTAATTCAAGTCCTCAGTGAGAGCAGCCAGTACTTTAACTACAGGGCCATCTTTCCAGGCACCCTCTCTTTATCATCTGGCATTTATGCAACTCAATCCTCTAATCATTTCCTTGAGTATCTTTACTTTCTTTTAAAAATCTAATATATTATTGATGTGTGTATGTGTGATGTGTGTGAGAGAGAGAACAGGCATTCAAATATGTCTGTGGAGGTCAGAGGACAAGTTTCAGGGGTCAGCTACCACCTTACATGTTGAAGACCCAGGATAAGGTCAGGTGGTCAGACTTAGACAGCAAAGCTTTCACCAGATGAACAATCTCCTGGCCTACACACCTTTGCTCTCTGTTATCTGACCAACCCTGAGTTTTCTGTCAACTGTGGTGATGAAGGTTATGCAACCTTATGTTCCTTAGGAGCTTCTCTGAACAACAAAAGCAAGAAGGAAGGCCCAGGAATGAGAGGATGAGTGTGTATTTATTTACTTAACTATAATGCTGGGAAGGCAAATGTAAATATTTTCCTATCTCTTGATTCTACTCTCCTTTAAATGAATGGATAAAAAACTTTGTGAAAAACACAACATGCAAACAAAGTAGTCTAAACTTCCTGTAGAAGCTTCATTCTCTCATTCTATACCACAGTACTCAAACTGCAGCAATTATAATCTTAAAGTAAAATTAATTCCGGTTTGTTAGAATGTAGTGTTTGTAGAGCCTACAGGTGCACAGTGTTTTAAAGTTGTGCCTAGTAAGCTGGTTGTTTGGGGGCAGTGATTACAGAATCCAATTAATGCATTTTTCGAAATTTGTAAGAAAATCAACCTATTGGCCTGTCGTTACTGACAATTACAATTGAACTGCCAATTAGACTTCCAGCGAACTGATTTATAAAAAAAAAAAAAAAAAAGGCCACCAGACTGTGTTTTAAAACATGGGAAGAGAACCGGGTCCTGAACATTAAGTTACATCACTAGAAACTGGACTTTCTGCCTACAGTCTTACTCCTTCAGATTCATTCTGTGAAATTCACAATTAATGAATCTTTCTAAATAGCCACATAATCACTTTTCTCTTTTGCTTAAAACTTTAGCAACTTCTCACTGTCTACAAATAGCTAATCCAGTTGATTATAGTAATGGTGCCCAAGTGGTTTCAAAATTCAGTACCACTGAAACAATAAAAATGTGAGAATGAAAATATATATTTCCTTTCTATAAAAGTAGACATTTTATAACTATCTAAAAATGTTAAATATAAATATCCTATATTTATATAAAGTGTACCTGTGTAAGGCAGAAAACAACTTTTGAGAGTTGGCTCTTTCCTTCTGCCATGTAGGTTCTGAGGAATGAACTCTCATCAAATCTGGCATCAAGGGCTGGAGAGATGGCTCAGTGGTTAAGAGCACTGCTTGCTCTTCCAAAGGTCCTGAGTTCAATTCCCAGCAACCACATGGTGGCTCACAACCATCTGTAATAAGATCTGGTGCCCTCTTCTGGCCTGCAGACATACATGTAGACAGAATACTGAGAATACTATATACATAATTAATAAATAAGTCTTTTTAAAAAATCTAGCATCAAGCACCCTTACCCCATAACCCAACTTCTCTGCCTTCTGCTTCACCTTTATAAATAAATTATTCTTGTGATAAAGGGGAATAAGCCAAATATTTGATTCTATGAAATTCCTGTATGTTTGGACAACACGCATGAATTCTTTCACTATTGCTATTTTTCCTTCTATTTCTTCAGGATCCCTTTGGAAATAAGCACTGTTATAAGCTTACTTGTGTATCCAGGGAGGTTGTTTGAAGCACACTTTCAAGCATATGGCAAAGCAAATACATAAAAGCATTTGGAAATGAATTTTTCCAGTCGTAAACATTCTGAGTCACACTCCGAAAAGTACAAGAGAAACATTTATAGCTCTCTGGCGGTGATTTTATTTAAGATGGGAAAACGTTCGTAGCCATTTTCCTTGTGCTTTATTTATGACCTTTCCTCCTTCTTATAAAAGAGCATTTTAATGAAACCAGAGCTGAAACTGAAGGAAGGTATTCGTAGGTGTGATGCATTCCAACCTGCTGAGGCTGTTGACTGTCAAGTGCTCAGTGTTGGGGTAATCAGTACAATTTTCTTCAGTATCCTTGACAAATTGCATTCTGGTACACAGACTTAACATTAAATATTTATTGTTAATTTAAGCATTTTAAATTGTTCATGTTTTCATGAATTTCATTCTGCCTCTTTCTGAAATGAATTGGAGTTAAAAAAAAAAATTCCCATGTAACCCTGTGTTTTAGTTAGGGTTTCTATTGCTGTGAAGAGACACCATGATCATGGCAACTCTTATAAAAGGAAAACATTTAATTGAGGTGGCAGCTTACAGTTTCAGAGGTTCAGTCCTTTATCGTCATAGTGGAACATGGCAGTGTGCAGCAGATATGGTACTGGAGAGGTGGCTGAGAATTTTAGATCTTGCAGGCAACAAGAAGTGAACTGAGACACTGGGCGTGGCTTGAGCATATGATACCTCAAAGCCCACCTCCACAGTGACACACTTCTGCCAACAAAGCCATGCCCACTCCAACAAAGTATACTTCCTAATAGTACCAGACCCCTTTGAGGCCATTTTCTTTCAAACCACCACACTCTGGGAATGACCAATGTGTAAGGACCCTGTGTCTGTCACTGTATTTCAGACTATGTAGTGATGGCTTCCCTTGAGTCCTACCAGGAATCCCAGTCTCAGCAGCATGAAGATAGATGACATTCTTTGAGAGTGACTAGTGAGGATTGAATAACATGGAAAAGAAAGGACTGAGTTTGGATCGTCATTTTTTAATCTCTATTACTGATTATAAAATCTTTTAAAGTGATGAATCTTTATGTACACCTCTCAAAATTAATAAAATGAGTTTTTATATTTATTTATGGATAATTCTCATCTGCCTGTAGTTGCTTTTTAACATAATTGATACAGGGCAACCCTTTCATCTAAACCTCAAGGAAAATTGTGGGAGAAGGGACCAGAAAATTTGTAAGAGTCAGAGGAACAGGTCTCAGACTACAAGATACTCTCTTCTAGACATGACAAGGATGCTGCACCCATGATCTTAACAAGGTGTTTGCCAAAATTATTCTTAAAAATAACAAAATGAGGACTGAAGAAATGATTCTGTTGGTAAAGAGCTTGCCTTGTGAGCGTGAAGATCTGAGTTCAAAACCCCAGGACCCCTGTAAAAGCTAGGCATGGCTGTTCACCTATAATCCCAACTCTGACAAGGTGGAGCAAAAAGATGCCAGTCTGGCTGAGTACACGCAATAAAGGTTTAGCGAGAGATCCTGCTTCAAGAATGGAAAGCAATTAAGGAAGATGCCCAGAGTTGACCTCTGGTCTACACACATGAACTCATACACAGTAGTAAAACGTCAGTGCTTGCCCATTTTCTGGTAGCTCTTGCCACGACCTGGACCCCATCAGTTACTCTCAGTTGGAAAGTTTCTTTGGTTTAAATGTGTGTCTCTAAAGTTCGTGTTGAAACACAGTCCTCTTTGTGGTAGTACGAAGTAGCAAGTCCTTTCTGGAAACTCTGAAGTCATCAGACGTCACCTCATGAATGAAATCGATGCCCTGTTAAGGAGTCTCCAGTGCACTGTCTGGCCTTCTCTTTCTTCTGCCATGTGAGAATCTAGCAAGAGAGAGCCAGCTTGGAGTTAGAGCCTGGACCCTCGTTGCATAGAAACCTGCTGGGACCTTAATTCTGAGATTCTTGACTTCTAAAAGTATGAAAAATAAATTACTTGTGAATTGCCCTGTAGAGGGTTTTTTTTTCAGCATCAGGAAAACTGCATGATATTCCTGCTGTCAGAGACAAAGGAAGAGGCAGTTTGTCTAAGAACAACTACTTTGATTGAAGCCAGTTGTTTCCCTGTTTATCATGGCAGTTATCTCGCCCCTCTGTGCCCAGTATGTGTCGGTACTAGCAGCATAAAAAAAAGTTTTTAATTTAGTTATAGGTTGCTAGTTTTGTTGACTATACAATCCCTGCTTTCCATAGACTTTTCTGTTGACAATTATCTGCATGGCTCAAATATTTTCCTTTGTTAACATTACTTTTAATTTTATTTTAGTACAGAAAATGCTTCATTATGACATTTTCATATACATATCATTATATGTATATATCATTATACCTTGCTCATGGCTCAATTTAGAAATAGCCCCATTCCTGCCTCTGCCACAGCTTCCACCAGCTTGCTGGAGCATCCATTTGCTTTGGTTTGCGCTAATGCATTTGATGGTGTTGCCTGAATTATGTTTGAAGACAGTGGAAACCCATTCCTGCCAAGCTCCCCTGCCTTACTAAATCTGTGTCTTCAGCTACCCTGGTTAGAGCAGGTTTCCTTGGGTCTCTCCTGCATTAGCAGATGGATTTATGACCCCCTCCCCCTAGAGTTGCTGCTTCAGCGGTTAAATGTTGTACAATGTCATAAAAATACAGGAATTGGTGCTAAATGGAAATGTTTTCTAGAACAGCTTAGAAAAGGATGTCCCTTTGTTTTCAGGGAGTTATTAACACACTTTGGGTTTCGCTTGCCTTCTATATTAACCGAAGCAAGCATTCATCTTGACCGCATAAGCTTGTTGTTGTTTTTTCTTTGACAATGTTTTAGTTAAAAGCTAGATTTAAACTTGCAGTCATTTGTCTCAGTGATCTACGAACTGGGAATCTAAAGACAAACGTTTCCATGTGAATATGGAAAGTTTTAAGGGAATCAGTTTCCTTATTCATAGCTTCTCTGTGTAGCCTCCTTTGAAGCAGCTCTTCCTGAGACCTTAACTGTGTTCAAGGAGGTGTGCCAGTTTTCCTCTCCCACCTTTTCTTCCATTGCACAGATGTGTGGTGAGTGGCTCAGCTGCTCTGTTTTTAACATGTACATTGTGCCAGGGTGCGAAAATGTCTGTGAGTGCCAAGCATAGTCAGAGCTCAAAGCTATTACTGTCGGTGAGGCCTCATTAAATGAAACTGTAAATCTGCCATAGGATTCTATTTAGTTCTCTCTCCTATACATGTTTCTGTGCCTGGTGTTAGAAACAGGGTATTTTGACTCCTGCTGTAATTCCTGAATTTACACCTATCGTAGACTAGAAGCAGCCATCGTGCTGACTGTTTTAAAAGATCGTTTATTTTCATCCTCCCTATAGTCACGGAATTCTGAGGGAGGGCGCAATGATGTGGTACCCAAGGTGATGTTTCCACACTTTATTGAGTCGGCTGTCTAGTCTTTGAATTTCAGCCTCCACTGATCCTACACTTCACCCCGTCTCAGTTATTAACATCCAGAATCCCACAGTAGGCTTTGCCATTTGTCGTAACTATGAGACCTCCATGGTCTCCCACCACTCCAGGCACCCCCTCCAGTAATGGAACCATATACTCTGTTGGTAGAGGTTCCCATTATGCCACAAATAAACAGCAGCTGCTGTGCTTGGGCACACGTAGTATTCCTTCCCTCCCAAGCCGGGGACAGCCAATCTCGCGTCCTTTCATCTCTTACCATCTACTTTCTTTTAGTATCTATGCTAGTCAGCTTCGTGATAATTAAATGTCTCTGATAAGCATCGCACACAGAGGAAAAGATCATCTCTGCATCCTTCTGGAGGTTCTGGTCTGTGATACTTTGGCCTAGCAACAGGAAAGGAGAAAGGGCCAGAGTTATACAATCCCCTTTGAAGGCAAACCACAGTGGCCTGACATTTTATACCAGGCCTCTCTGCTGGTTGTCCCATCACTTCCCAGTAACACCACCCCTGGGACACAGTCTTTGAAGCATGGACTTTCGGGAGACACAGGCAAACATTCCGCCCTTTCCATATCTTTAGCCTCCATTCCTCTGAAAACTACTAGCCTATTTTGCCCTCATTTTACACTAAAGTCCTCAAAAGAATGCTGCGCAGAGATGAGAGGACTGCTCTCGGAGTCAGTTCTTCCCTTCCATCTTTACATTGGTCCCAGGCTCAGAAGGGTTGTCAGGCCTGTGCAGCTAGCACCTTTACCTGGGCCTGTGCAGCTAGCACCTTTACCTGCTGAACCCTCTCACTGGCCCATTTCGATTTTAAAATCTGTTTGGAAGCTAGTTTAACTTGCTTCCTGAAATAATACTAAATTACGTAGGCCATTTTGTTTTAGTTCAGATCTGTGAAGAGCAAGTACCTGACTTATGACCAGCTTAAAATAGGACATTCTCTGTATTTTGTGTTTTGGAGACGATGGAGAAATACACTGAGAGGTTCCATGATATATGCTTATGTGTTTTTTTTTTTCAAATACTGATTCAAGAATTTGCATATTGCTTTAGCTTTTTAGATGCCGATCTTTAGTTACCTACAGATCTTGGCAGTTAAAAGTCAACATGAAGTCTGTCTCTTTTTGTTAAGTGTCCCTTTAGAAACTGTGAAGTCATAGGTTTGACACCTGCTTCTCCTGACTGCTCCATAAGTGCCAGAGTCTTAAAAATTCATCTTTTTCTCTCATGTGCACTCACCTTTCCCTGGGAAGTGCTGCTAGAGCTCGAGAGATGGGCAGTGGGAGTGGGGAAGCTTTCTTTCATCCAGGAGAGTCTCTCCCGGTCACCAGTAATGCTCTTGTAGGAAAAGAAACCATCTTACTGTCATTTCCCTACTGTTGCAAAACTTATGTTTTTCTTTTGAGACAGGGTTTCACTCTATAGCCATGATTAGCCTGGAATTTGACACATACACTAGGTTGGCCTTGGACACACAGAGATCTGCCTGCCCTTGCCTCCTGAGTGCTGGGATTAAAGGCATGCACCACCATGCCAGCCTTCCATTTTTCCATCACAAAAGAAATATTAGAGTTAAAGGTAAATGTGAACATAAACTTGTTTCCATCTATACAGAACTGTGTGCTAAAACACGGACTATCTCCTCTGGTGCCTGCCCCCATCTATACAGAACTGCATCCTAAAACATCCACCATCTCCTCTAGTGTGTACCCCCCCATAGATATGTAGTTGTAAAAAAGTTGATTTTTCTTATGACTGCATGGTTATATTCCACTATAAAAATAATAGCATTGTTATCGAAATTCTTTATTGCTTAAAAAAAACTTAAAATTCTCAACAAAGGTATAAGATTTGTATAGAGTATAAAATATAAATTCACTTACTTATAAAATAAAAATAGAAACTTAAAAGGCCTTGTCTTGAGAAATATAGTTTGATAGAAATTAATCTTGAATTAAACATCAACCCTTCAACTTTTTTTAAAGCAAAAGTTCTACTTCTCTTTCCTCCAAAGAGCTAAATTAGAAAACCAACTGGCAAACCTTTCAGGGCGGTGGAATAACGGGCTGCATGACTGCGGAAAAACTGTGAGGCCCATCTGACATTTGTGTAGAGTTGAATGACAGAACTGCTTAGAATGGGTGTAATTTATCCTGACTTGAGCACAATCACCGTAGGGATCGAAACCATGACCCCAGAAAAATATAGTATGTCAGCCCCTTCTTCAGCCAGCTGCTGCTCAGGCTGTTCTTGGGCTTTCTAAACATACCGCTTCTTGTCATCATGGGAAGAATGTTGGAGACAGCTCACAGCCACAATTTGGTGGCCTACCAAAGAAGGAGGGTGACACCCCTTCAAGACCCTTCTCCAGATCAAGCCGCTGTCTCCTCAGCCAAATGGCTCACGGGGAGCTGCCTGTGATCTGTCTACACGGGCAAAGAAAATGTTGCTCTAGTAACAAACCCAGTGCAGAAGCATGAGGCAGCAACACCTGAACACACACCCTGCACACGCGTGTGCCATTCCAGGGGCTGCTTAGTGAACGCTAGTGAGCAATGAGATGTTGTCCAATGAAAAAAGTCATGAAAAGCAATATGGATCTGAAAGCCAAATATTATATAGGGTTTGTGTTGAATAGAGGTGATTTTTCCCCATATTTGATGATAGTGTTGATGGATATTTGATATTCCCACTAGGGAGGAAATGGGGTTTGGACTAGTTAAAAAGAAAGTAGAGTCAATTTTAATTCAATTCATCAATAAGATCCATGTTTATCAAGTGATCCGTGTGCAAATGAAGAACAATGCACATTATTAAATTAAAGAATGTGTAGCCTGGCTGAGAAGATTACCATCATCAGAGAGAACACAGATGGTGATTTATGAGAAATGCCTAATGTTTAAAGGTAGAAATGAGCCTCATTTAAATGAGAAATGAGTTACAGGCAGAGATGTAGCAGAGAAATTACTGTCAACTGTGTTATGAATATTAGGGTCTTATACATAATTTATGAGAAACATGAAGCATTTAGAATTCGTAATCCTGAATAAAAATGATGAAGAGTTTGAAAATAAGCGACATGAAGACAGGCTAAGTAGATGTGACCGTCGTCCAGTAGGAGAGAAAGGAGTGGGACAATGGCAGCCTGCTAACTTCCGAAGGGATGGTGTGCAGATGGGGACCAGCTGTTGGTTTTCTATCCCGACTGACAGCTGAACCAAAGGAAATGGCTCCAACCTTCAGCTTGGGCGATTTAGGTTAGATATGAAGAATAACTTCCTCACCGCAAGTTGTAAAATATTGAGCACATTCCTAAGAGACACTGTAGACTGTCCTTCCCTGCTTTTCTTTTAAGAACAAAATGTGCTTTCCTTCTATGGGAACACCAGAACCCTGTAGAGTTGAAGAGCAGTTAAAAGAGAAAACAGATTATAACTCAATATGTAATTCCTGTCACTGTGAGTCAATATAATTCAATTTCTCATTTTTTACCCACATAGATTTTTCATAGTTGAAGGTTTTGTTTTTGTTTTTTTGGAAGTCATAATTCAGTAGTTGAGAATTTAACTCATAGTAATACACTTTTTTATAGAATGTTAAAACATTACCCTCAGCCTCATTTTAAACACTTGCAGCTCATTTTTACTGGTCTTTAAAAGTGGGTTAACTCTGAAAAAAACTCCATAGAGAATTGATTTGTTCACTGTTTAAGGTGGCATGATGCTATATTATCATCCCATAGCCCAATCATAATTTCTAGGAAAACAGATAAACATTTTTAATTAAAGTTTTGTGTGTCTGTGTGGAGGAGGTGGAAGGGGATTGCATGGCACAGCAGCATGTGTGAAGGCCAGAAAACAATGTGGGATCTGGTTCTCTTCTTCCATGAGATGAGCTCCAAGGATTGAACCCAGGGCATAAGACATGGTGATAAACACTTTTCTCTCCTGAGTCATCTGACCACCTCCTTAGATCAGCATGTTTATATGTGACACAATATGACACAAAGGCTTGAATCTGAGCCCTGGCAGTAAGGACCATGGTGTTTCATATTTATATGTATTTAAGCTTTTCTATTTCTGTAGCTGTCTTGAAAGAAGAGAGAATACCTAACTATGTCCCTGAGCATAAGAATCTAGCTCTGTGCCTCTGCTCTAATTATCAGAGTAAATCAGGAAGGATACAAAAAAAATGAGGCTTAGTATCCACACACGTGTGTGCAGTGAAGATTAACATTCCAGATCTGTATTTGCTAGTTTTCTGCTAATGTGAGAAAATGCTATGACCAAGGCAACTTATTCTAGGAAGAGCTTACTGTGGCTTACAGCTCTAGATGGCTAAGAGTCCATCATGGTGGTAAGCTGCAGGCATTGTGGTAGGTGCAGAAAGCCAAGAGATCACATCTCAATAGCAAACACAAAGCATAGAGAGCAAAGTGGGCAGGACTATAAACACTCAAGCCTGCCCCAAGATGCACTTCCTCCAGCAAGGCTCAGTCTCCCAAAGGCTCAATAACCTCCTGAAACAATGCCACCATTGGGGAACAAGTGTTCAAATATCTGAGCTTATCTCTAACTACCACAAGGTCTGTTTCTGAATTTTCTAAGGAGATTATTGGGTATAGTTTTACTGCTTTAATCAAATGGGTTATTATTTAATGTTTGACATAATGTGGGGCTTGCTTATTTAATATAATATCATGCTTGATAATTGAGTATAAGAACTTTCCATACCTATTACCTTACAAATGATGTTTAGAACTTACTAAGTTGTAGTTTGTGATACACACACACACACACACACACACACACACATATGTATATATTCCAAATAAATAAATTATTTTGCTCAAAGTGGTTAGTAATTGGAGTTAGAACTAGATTTTTGAGACTTTATAGACAGAGCTTTCCTAAAACCACTCGTCTCCAGAGCACTTTTCTACTCTGAAATATATTAGCATACTTTTTTGAGGTGCCTAATAATACCTCTGTCATATGTCAGTACTGGGGGTCAGAATTTATCCATGTCTAATCTCTGATGTCTATTGTTTTTTGTTTTTGTTTTTTTAGAATGTTTATGTAGTGAGTGGTCATAAAACATACAAATTTCCTTTCTGGACTGAAGCGCACGCGTGTTTTCTGCTCACCATTCCGTGTTAAGGCACACAAAGCCCACAATGCTATCATGTGGTATAACCCACTGCAAGCACAGGTCCCATCTGATTCTCTTTGTGTGGCCCTGTGGGGAACAAGTTTCAAGGAACTGGCACAAAAAAATGCCATTCTCAGTCACTCCTGTGGCATGAGTGATAGACTGTCTTCCTGTGTGACCCAGGAGTCTGCCCCTCCTGCCAGCAGCCTTGAAATGTGGCTGCCTGACTTGTTTACCATCAAGTAGGCAAATCTCCATACCCTGTGCAGTTTCTGAGAGTTAAGCCCTCATCTGGTTTCATTCATAATTTCATGCTGATACCCTATGCCACCCAGACACATTCTGAAACAAAAGAGGAAAGGAAGAAACTGTGTTAGATTACACACATATAAAACACACAGGAGAATACAAATGATTTATGGATAACAATCCTCTTTTCTGCAAGTGAACAAAGGCCAATATCTATCTTTGTAATGTTTCCCCCAATGTCCACTTTATATTCCCTTTGCCCTTGGTTACACTTCACTTCATTTGAGTTATTCATTGATCTAATATTAGGACTCATTGATACATAACAGTATATTTAGACGATGGATATCTGCTTCAAAACAAATGAAACTGGGGGGAAAGAAAGACTCCCCGGAACTAACAGTTACATCAGGAAAGGCAGGACAATGACATGGGACAGAATAAACCAAAATGAAAAAAATATGAAAATCCCATAGAAAAACCTTTGAGATAATAAAAATGAAATATTTTTTAAAAGAAATGAGGGGCTGTCTAGATGGCTCAGTGGGCTCACCTGCCACCAAGCCTGAGAACCTGAGTTCAATTCTAAGCACCCACAGGGTAGAAGGAGAGAACCAACTCCTGCAAGTTGTCCTCTGACCTACACATACGCACTCCTGATGTAAACACACCATACACTAAAATTTCCTAAAAATACAAATAAATAAAAATTTTAAAATGAATGAAATTGGCAAATATAAATGTTGGCGATAAAGTAAGCAACAGAATAATGCACATGAAATGCCATTTACACTAAAACTGAGCAAATATACTATATTTAGGGAGATATATGCATATGACAAAGCTATAAAGACAAGAAGGGGAGTGGAAAATACTATAAACATAAAAATCAGAAGAGTATTTGTTCCCTCTATGGAAAGAGAGGAAATATGTTCACACAAACTTCAAAAGGTTGGTCTTAGGGCACATCGTCTCCTTGAGGCGCTGGGGTTGATTTTATTGGTTTCCATGTTTGTCCCTCCTTGAGATCCTTTTCCAATAGAGATTGTTACAGAATCCATACAGTAACTAATGATAGCTTGGTCCATTTTTTAGCTTGTACTTCTTTCCCTTTTTAACACACAGCCATCTGCTGGCAGAAAAACCTCAAAGGTATTTCAGAATGCAATCAGACTTTAAGTGCATACAGGAGTAGTGCTAATGAGGTTGCACCTAAATTGCTTTGATAAGTTTACCCTTGGTGATACTTAATGACCTTGAAAATGCTAATGTTGGAGTGTACCATGTAGTTGAGAGAAGGATTTTTTGTAGTTGTTGTTGTCTTAGGTGAGCTTTTCTCTACTGGAAATTTCGATGAGATACTTATGAAGACAGAGGGATCAGGGATGTAGTTTAGTGAAGACAGAGGGACGGGGGATGTAGTCTAGTGAAGACAGAGGGACGGGGGTGCAGTCTAGTGAAGACAGAGGGACAGGGGATGTAGTCTAGTGAAGACAGAGGAACAGGGGTGCAGTCTAGTGAAGACAGAGGGACAGGGGATGCAGTCTAGTGTACAGCACCTGCCTAACATGCACACACATTCTTCTTTCTTGTTGTTGCTATTTGTTTGTTTGGTTTTTCTTTTTTGGTTTTTAGTTTGTTTGTTTGTTTGTTTGTTTGTTTTGGTTTTTCGAGACAGGGTTTCTCTGCAGCTTTTTTAGAGCCTGTCCTGGAGCTAGCTCTTGTAGACCAGGCTGGCCTCGAACTCACAGAGATCCGCCTGCCTCTGCCTCCCGAGTGTTGGGATTAAAGGCGTGCACCACCACCACCCGGCTTGTTTGTTTGTTTTTTGAGACAGAGTTACTATCTGTAGCTTTGGAGCTTGTTCTAGCACTCACTCTGTAAACCAGGCTGGCCTCAAATTTACAGAGATCCACCATGCTTCTGCCTCTGAGTGCTGAGATTAAAGGCCTGTGCCACCACCACATGCAACATTTTTAAAAAGGATGTAAAGACATTGAAGAGATAGTAACCCATTCTATAGGATCCTACTTTTTTTCTTTCCCAGATAGGGTCTTAGCATCAGCCCATGTTGACTCAACCTCTCCCAGAAGCTATCAACTACCAATAACCCCTTAGAAAAAAGGTAGAACTTCATGTCCATCTCCCCTTCCCATGCTAAAATTTTGTCTTGTTTGAACTGTGATATATCTTCAGTATACTGTCTCAACATCCTTGAATTTTAATTTTCTTTTTTTTTAATTTTTGATTTTAATTGAGCTATATATTTTTCTCTGCTCCCCTCCCTTTCTCTCCCCTCCCCTTCAATCCTCTCCCAAGGTACCCATGCCCCCAATCTACTCAGAAGATCTTGCCTTTTTCTACTTCCCATGTAGATTAGATCCATGTGTGTCTTTCTTAGGGTCCTCTTTGTTGTCTAGATTCTCTGGGATTGTGAATTGTAGGCTGGTTTTCTTTGCTTTGTGTCTAAAAGCCACTTATGGGTGAGTACATATGATAATTGTCTTTCTGGGTCTGGGTTACCTCACTCAATATGATGTTTTCTAGCTCCATCCATTTGCCTGCAAATTTCAAGATGTCATTATTTTTTTCTGCTGTGCAGTGCTCTATTGTGTAAATGTACCACATTTTCCTTATCCATTTAACCTCCACAAGGTAGATGATGTGAAGCAAATTTGACTTCTCTGGAAGAGCTGTATAAACTCATAACCTCTGAGCCTTCTCTTCTTCAGCCCTCTTGTCTGTATTCTACATAACTTGCATAGGAGTAAGAATTGTGTCTTTGTTATTACTTCTCTTGAATATTCTCTTGTAAATAATATTCTTTCTGTCGATGAATAGATGACACAGTTTAGAGGTCTACATGATGTTTTAAAAATTTATAATCAATTGAGATAAATAGAACCAATATTCATTCATATAAAAAGTGGCACTCTCAGCCTGAAAAAAAAAAAGAATGCATTTAGACAAGATAATAGATTGCCTATTTCTTCTTACATAATTATAAAGTATTAAAATTCAGCCATTAATTGAGGATGTGTGGGCAGAGGCATCCTTGAATAAATACAAATGTGTAGTGAAGTTTTATTTATTTAGATGTTTGCAATTATTTACATGCTCTTGTTTACTAACAGAAGATAATTTGCTGTTTTCAGTTCTAAGAAGATATATGATTAATTAACAGAAATTTGTTAGCAAAGGAAAGGGTTTTTTTTTAAGTTCTTACAAACCCAATGCTTGAGACACTTACTTCAGCCCTAAGTAATATACACCATTTGTGTCCCATCATTGCCTCTGTTCTGTAAATAGGAAGAAACCAGAACACACCTCCTCACTTCCACCCGGTGAAAGGGAAGAGTGCAAATAAATAAAGCTGAACCAGGCAGAGCCATATGTGAGGAGCCTGACCTCAGATGACAAGCATTGTAATCCAATTATCTCAATAATTCAAAGGGGGAAAACTGCACAAACACCAGGAAATTAGGGTGTTGTTTCTAGTGGTTCAAAGAAAACATTTCGCCACCTCTACCCCAGTTCAAATTACAGAGTGTTTGTTGAAATCGACACAGGAAGCTTCCCCATTTTACTTTCAGAGATTTAACCTTTGTCTACACAATCTTACTTTTTTTTTTCTTGCTAGAGAACACACTTTAGACTTGTCTATGTTAGTGTGTGGTCTGATTTTGATTTTGTTAACTGATGCTCAGTACCATGCTAGCAATATACTGTTTGTCTTTGTGCTAAGTACACCGCACAAATAGATAAGGAGAAAAAGGATTTAATATTGTCTTGAGACCGTGTTTTCCCATTGGCAATTGAAAACACACCACAGCTAAATGACAGTTCTATTTAACTAGGAAACTTTCTGTAAACTTTAATGATTAATTTTATTTTTTAGGCTGTGTTCGAATCTGTCTCCCTATCTCCCACGGCAAATTGTGTCAATTGCAGCAAACTCCTACATTTAAATTCAAGACATTTTTTTTTAAAAAAGACTATCTGGGGGAAGCCCACCATTTCCAAATAGCTTCAGTCTCTATCACAAATGCAAAACCAGTTTATATTTTAAGGTATGAAAGCAAAAGGGGATACTGGGGATTGAAATGTTTAAGCAGGGGTGGAGTCAGCGGGAAGAAGGGATAAGTAAGGGTTAAACAAAACTAAGAATATATGAAAAGTACCTATTAGAACCACTAGTTCACAGACGAATTTAAAAATATAACTAGCACTGACAAAAAAGGTCTGTGTATAAAGTGCATGCTGCCAAGTCTGATAATGAGAATTTGATCCTAGAGGCCCACATGGTGGAAAGAGAGGAACAACTCCCATATGCTGTTCCTTACACATGTGCATAGGTAAGTAAACAAAAATATCAGTGTTGCCCATGAGATACCTGTGGGTTACTGTGAGGACGACCCCCCCCCCCATACTCTAGATGATCTCCATGGTAAGATCCTATTGCTGAAAATACAACACACTTTCGTTACAGTAGATTACCAAAGTGTGGATAGATTACAAAGTAACCAGAGGTGATACCCAGGCTACTGGGAAGAAAAGTCATCAAAGGTCTTACCCAGGGGTACCTCTACATGCTACTGTAGCATCCTGCCAGAAAAGATGTGCCCACCGATGTAATAATGGCGTGACTTATAGGGGTAAACCAACCACATTCTGATTAGAGTCCTGCTCCTCAGGAAGAATCTGGTCAGGATCCTACTGAGGAGGTCATAAGTCTTAGGGGGAAATCTATTGTTTTGCTAAATGCACATGTTCTCAAACTACATTCCAAACCACAACATACAACTGAGGAGTTATACTCAGCTGATAGCCGCTGGAGGAGTAATCTTTCTTTATAGGTGTTGTTGCTGGGAGGTTGCTGAATGGCAGTGCCCCTATACACATGCAAACAGCCCAAGTTGGACTCAGCGAGTCACAAAAAAGTAAAGAAGAGGACAAGAAAGTAGAAGAGAGATGTGTTAGGGCATGGGGGAGGGTGTGAGAGGAGGGCTTGGGGGTGGGAATCAAGATACATTGCGTATGTGCATGAAATGGTGAAATAAGCAAAAAGTATTATTTTAAAATTTTTATTATTTTGTGCATGCATATGTGTTTATGTAAATATATACAGCATGTGTGTGGGTGCCTGTGGAGGCAGAAGAGGGCCTTGGATTCCCTGGGGCTGGAGTTATAGGCAGTTGTAGTCACCTGATGTAAGTGCTGGAAACTGAATTCAGGTCCTCTGCAAGAACACCAAGCACTCTTAACTGCTGAGCCATCTCTCCAGTCCCTAAAAATATTCTAATATTTTACATAATTTTTAAAGTACTTTAAAAGTATGTATAACAATAAAAATAATACTAATTAGGAACGCTCCCTCATAAAACCCTCAAAATAAGTTTACTTTTTAGAAACTTATATTCCTTATCAAAACTGATAATTTGGAAATGATGTCTAAATCAATACTTAATGGTATTCTTTTTTACAGAATTTTTAACTAAACAGTTGGAATTAATTTGGGGCTATTTTGCTTGTTTGACTGGCTGTGTATTTTAATAAAATAGCATCTTTAACAGCTTTTAATTAAAGATGCGTGCTCAAAAATATTTTCCTGAAGTAGCACACATATCTCTAATTAGTTAGTAACAGCCTAAGGTCTTCCAGGAAATGGTGGTTTTCCTTATTTGTGCACAAATATAATAGTTAGAAAGTCAGAAAACTTTAGAAAAAATTTAACTGGGGTCATTGTGCCAAATTCCTGAGGATCCCAGAGCTCTGTCTGCAGAGATAAGCTTGCTGAACTGAACATTTATGGGGTCATCTAAGGGTTTAAGTTTAAATTCTGGGCCTCCTACCCAAATAACAAAATTGCAGAACAACGTCTCTCATCTATCACTAATTAATGGCAAAGTAAACATCTCTCCCCACAGTGAGGTATCCTATTAGAGTAGGATACAGGAAAGTGCCACCCTGTTCTTGTGACTTAATACGGGAATCATATCTTTAGAGTCTACTTGCAGATTGAGTTTATATTAGAAGAAATGCACTCTATCACACCATCCCAGCAGTGCTCGCTTCAGACAGTCCTGGGAGGATCCTCCCGTAGCCTACCACTCTTTCACAAGCCCTGTCTTTTTTTTTTCCTTTTTCTTTTTTTGGTTTTTCGAGACAGGGTTTCTCTGCAGCTTTTTTAGAGCCTGTCCTGGAACTAGCTCTTGTAGACCAGGCTGGCCTCGAACTCACAGAGATCCACCTGCCTCTGCCTCCCGAGTGCTGACAAGCCATCTTTGTAACACGCTTTTATCCCCTTTACTTTAAAGATTTTATGTCTGTAGGTGTTTTGCCTGCCTGTATGTAAGTGCACCACATATATGTGGTCCTGTGACAGGCAAAAGAGAGCCTAAGAAACTGGAGCTCTAGATAGTTGTGAGCCCCATGTGGGTGGACACTGGGAATCAAACCAGGTCCTCTGGAAGAGCAGCCAGTGCTCTTCACCACTGAGCCACCTCCCCAGGCCCATCTGACTATGCTCTTGTTTACATTATATAACCTATCATGAGCTTCCACTCATCTTTATAAGCTCATTGTGAGTTAAAGATGTTGGAAGTCAAAGGTGCTTTTAACACACCTAACCTAATTGACATCCTAAATATTTTAATACAGGTGATGGTGCGTGC
The DNA here is from genome assembly GCF_903992535.2 of Arvicola amphibius. Taxonomy (NCBI): domain Eukaryota; kingdom Metazoa; phylum Chordata; class Mammalia; order Rodentia; family Cricetidae; genus Arvicola; species Arvicola amphibius. The sequence goes on along the minus strand of NC_052060.1, from coordinate 48,272,316 downwards.
AAAGATGAATAACCTCACAGGGGAAAAAAACTGGGTATGGTTACTCATGCCTTTAGTACCAATACTTGGGAGGCAGAGGCAGATCTCATAACTTTACATTACAGTGGCCTGCATAGACATTACAGTGGCCTGCATAGACAGATCCAGGCCAGTCAGGTCTACGTAGTGAGACCACATCTCAAACAAAATAATAATTATTTAAATTGTTAGAGGGAAAATGTTTTATCAAGTTGTTTATTCCATGTCAACTAAGTCTTGCAGAGTTTAGAAAAGATGTTCTAGCTTTTGGTCTGGAGCATCGTATAGTACAGATGTTCAAGTTGACAACTGGCTGACAGGTAGCTATTGCATCAGTTACGTGTCCTTTAAACTTAGTGATGTAAGATAAGAGTCAGTTCCTTAACTCTGCAAGGTCACAGTGCCAGCTGGGTGATTTTTCTTTTGGTCTGGCTCAGATACATAGTGACAATTTGGGTTGGGCAGGATGCTGTAGTGATATTTCGTTTGTATTTTGATAAATAAAGCTTGCCTGAAGATCTGAGAGTAAAACAGACCCACTGGTCATCCTTACAGACCAGGCAGTGATGGCACACACCTTCAATCCCAGTAGCCATGCTAGCTTGCCATAGAAACCGGGCAGTAGTGGTGCACGCCTTTAATACCAGCCCTAGAGAAGATTATAAAACAGGAGACAGCTGTCAGACTGTCTCATTCTGAGATTTCTGGAGAAAGAACCACCATTTTCTAACTGTGGTAGAGGTGAGAACCAGTGGCTGTGGCTGGCTGCTTTGCTTTTCTGGCCTTCAGGTTGAATCCTGATATCTCTGGGTTTTTATTAATTATGCTATAGGGCAGAGTTCTAAGGGAGCCACATTTATCTCTCTGGTGGCTGGGGTTTGCTGTGAGTTGGTGCTGGCCCTGGGCTAACAGTTGTTAGTGGTCTGCTTGTCTCCATCAGGTTATGCCTCCCTTTTCCACACAGTGCCTCAAGCTTCCAGCAAGAGACAGTGAGTCCCGGTGCCTTTATAGATCTCTTGACAATACTCTCTAAGGTCAAGTCCCAAGTCACTGTGGAAGGGCTGTTGCAAAGGCATAAACAAGGATACAAGAAAGCATAGCACATGGGGGTCACTGTAATGGCATTCCACCTCTCTCATTTATTCCTTTTAAAATTGAAAACCTCCACTCTCTGCTCAAGCAATTTTAAAAATCTTTGGTGGCAGCCTGTTTCGGTATCATAGGCTGCTAGCGTGTGGTGCTGTGATGTGCTGATGCACAAATGCTGCATTCAGCAGTCTGCTCTTCCACTTGTGTGGCAAGATGTCACCTAATGTGGCCACAGAATTCTGCTGCCCCTCTCTCTGCTTTTTACATAAACTTTTATCTGTAGAGAAAACAAGGAATCTGGAGACTTCAGACATAAATTCACGAGAAAATAAGACATTTTAGGGACACCCCTGAATATGATAAGATGCCTACAATAAATATGGCAGTATAATGACAGCTGCTTCTGTCATGGTCCCTTACAATGAACAGAAACTATCAGTGATGATTTGACATCCTACAAACAAGGAAAGGTACAAATAAAGCAAGTGTACTTTATGTACACCTATGTGGGGTTGTGGCTCAGGTAAGGTCTCCTCCTTCATTTCCATCCTCCCTTGTCACTATGTAAGTTTTATTTGATATCATGAGTCATTTAGCACTATAATTTTCTTTCAAACAATCTCCTAAATACTGAAAATCATTTCATCTGTGTTATCATTGTCCTAGGTAGGGTTACCATTGCTATGATAAAATACCATGACCAAAAGCAAGTTGGGGAGGAAGGGGTTTATTTGGCTTTTACTTCCATACTATAATCCGTCATTGAAGGAAGACAGGACAGGAACCCAAGTAGAGCAGGAACTTGGGGCACTAATTCATTCCAAGATCCCATGCTTGGTCATGTCTTCAAAGGCTGTGGCCCAGCTCATTTAATAATGGCTGGCTATGAACAGAAAGTCCAAGAGTCCAGTAGTTCCTCAATCCTGAGGAACTTCAGTATACACTGGGATCCTGAAAAAGTAGACTCTAAGGCCAGTGAAGAAATGGCCTTGCTAGAAAGGCAATAGCAAGCAGGCAAAGAGAGAAAGCTTTTTTCTTCCATATTTTCTATACCAGCAGAAGTTGGGTCACATATGTGGATTAAAGATCTGGATTAAAGGTGTGTCTTCCTACCTCAAAGATTCATATCAGAACTAGATCTTCCTATTCAAACTAAGCACAAATCCCTCAAAAGTATGCTCTCAATTTGGGGGTTTTAGTTAATCCCAGATGTAGTCAAGATGTAGTCAAGAATAGCCATGACAATCATGTAAGACCAAAGACCTTTTGCTTTAGGAGATAGCATATGCATGCCCTGTGGCCATCATGGTAAAAGGTTTTCCAAAAAATCCTATGTTTATAGCTTTCTAGGAGTAAGAATTATCTTACTATTTTTCACATTTTGTTAAACTGAAGTCCTTATGACCCAAGCAAACAAATCCATAATACAAGCAGTCCCTAGCTTGTGAGGGTCAACTTAGCCACTTTTCAGATTTGCAATGATGATAATGTCATAGCTGTGTATAATGTTTAGAAACTGTACTCCCACTTTGTAAATGTTTGCTGTTGCTGCTTGTTAGTTTGAGATGAGATCTTGCTAGATAGCACAAATCATCCCAGAACTTGCTCTATAGTCTAGGTTACCCTCACACTCATGGTCCTTCGGTTTTACCTCCTCTAGTGCCAAGATTCCAGGACTGTACCACCATGCTGGGCTTCACTTTGTTTTTGTTTAGTTTTTTTAAAATATTTATTTATTTATTATGTATACAATATTCTGTCTGTATATATGTCTGCAGGCCAGAAGAGGGCACCAGACCTCATTACAGATGGTTGTGAGCCACTATGTGGTTGCTGGGAATTGAACTCAGGACCTTTGGAAGAGCAGGCAATGCTCTTAACCTCTGAGCCATCTCTCCATGGGCTTCACTTTGAATTGTGAGCTTTGATACTTTTAATGCTAAGCAGCTGCAATAAGCTGTAGCTCTGGTCAGTCGCATGATTGCAAAGACAATCTGGTGATACTCTTAAGTACAGTGTCAAGCTATTATTCTACCTTCAGATGGCCAGTGGTCGGGTATGTTAAATGTATTTTTAAACTTCCAACTCTTCAGCTTACAATGAGTTTATAAGGGTAAATGCAACCCCATTCTAGCTAGGTGGTCATCAGTATATAAAAATATAGGCTGGGCAGTGGTGGCACACAGTTTTAATCCCAGCACTCAAGAGGCATAGGCAAGCGGATCTCTGTGAGTCTGAGTCTATCCTGATCTACAGAGTGAGTTCCAGAGCAGGCTCTAAAGCTACACAGAGAAAACCTGTCTCGAAAAACCAATAAATAAGTAGATAGATAGATGATAGATAGATAGATAGATAGATAGATAGATAGATAGATAGATAGATAGATGAGATAGATAGATAGATGATAGATAGACATATAGATAGATAGATGATAGATAGATGGATAGATGGATAGATAGATAGATAGATAGATAGATAGATAGATAGATAGATAGATAGATAGAACATAGTTAGAATACGTACGTGCCTTTAAACAAAGTGGATGGAAACTTGTAAAGACAATAATCCAAGTGTTAGCATACAACATTAACACACAAAAGTGGTAGCCTTTCTACACACAAAGGACAAACAGACTGAGAAAGAAATCAGGGAAATAGTACACATTAGCCTCAGACAGCAAACCTGTTTAAGAGATACACTGAAGATTTGCCTTCTGAAGCAAAAGCTGAAGAAGGCACCACTAGGGGGAGGTGTGCCTCTCACTTGCAGCAATGGGTTTCACTTCTGAAGAAACAGCTAAGACCTCGAGCTGTTTTAAAATATTTCTTCCTACTAAATACTTGGTTATCTTCTTCTCCAACA